>NW_018744072.1:382133-955054 GCF_001683475.1 Chenopodium quinoa | reverse complement strand
TGAAGTGTTGTACATGTACCTAGCCGCCTCGGATCATGCCCTCAGTGCCGTTCTCCTAGCTGAGCGAGACGGCACACAGCTCCCGGTCTACTTCATAAGTTATGTCCTCCGGAATGCAGAGCTCCGGTATCCCACGGTTGAAAAGTTTGGCCTCGCTCTATTTATGGCTGTCAAGAAGTTAAAACCATACTTCTTGGCACATCCTGTGGTGGTCTATACCGACCAACCCCTCAAGCGGCCAATGACAACGCTGGACTCATCCGGTAGGCTTCTGAAATGGGCAATCGCCATCCAAAGCTTAGAAATCACCTTCGAGCCTAGAAAGGCAGTGAAGGGTCAGGCGTTTGCCGATTTTATTGTGGAAATGACAAGGCCACCCCAGCCGGATAGCACAGATCAGGTCTGGAAGGTGTATGTAGACGGGAGCTCTACAATGAACGGCTGTGGTGCAGGCGTAATTTTCAAATCCCCGGAAGGGGATACTTATGAATATGCACTACGGTTCAAATTTCAAGCCTCGAATAACGAGGTAGAATACGAAGCCCTGCTAGCCGGTATCCGCATGTGTAAGGCAGCAGGGGCAAGAAAGATTGACGCCTGCTCAGATTCTCAATTGATTGTTAGCCAATTCAATGGTGACTTCGAAGCCACCCATCCGGCAATGATCAAATATTTGCAGGCGGTCAGAGAAGAAGCCGGGACACTTGACGAATTCAAGCTGAGTCAGGTGCCCCGGTCAGAAAACAACCAGGCGGATGCGTTGTCCAAACTGGCCTCATCCGCCACATCTGATACGCCTAGGTCAGTCTTCTGGGAAGTCATGGAAAAAAGAAGTATTGAACATGATCCCATTGGAGTTCTAGACCGAAGCTCTACCTGGATGGACCCCATCCGGAATTTTCTAGCACACGGCATCCTGCCGGATGCTCCTACTGAGGCGACCTTGTTGAAAAAAACGGGCAGCCAGCTTTGAAATGTTCCAAGGGGAACTCTTCAGGAAAGGATATCTCCAGCCGCTCTTAAAATGCGTAACCCCTGAACAGGGAAAAGAGGTCTTGGAAGATCTGCACTCAGGCTTTTGTGCATCGCACATAGGCGGCAGGTCCCTAGCCAAGAGAAGCCAGGCGGCAGGGATACTTTTGGCCTACTCTTGAAATCAGATGCCATGGATTTGGTGAAGAGGTGTGACAAGTGCCAGAAATTTGGCCGGCTCATCCACCGTCCGGCAACAGATCTGACGGCTATCTACAACCTGGTTCCATTTGCAAAGTGGGGCATGGATATCTTAGGACCATACACGCCAGCCTCAGGCGGGCGTAGGTACATCTTAGTGGCTGTAGACTACTTCACCAAATGGGTGGAAGCAGAGGCGGTCAAGGGCATAAAAACAAAGGACGTCATCTCCTTCATATGGAGAAACATTATCACCCGGTTTGGGGTGCCTATGTCCATGGTCTTTGACAACGGTCCTCAGTTTGAAACTTCGATACTCAAGAGTTGGCTAGGGGATCAAGGAATCGCCCACTGCTTTGCATCCGTAGGCCGTCCTCAAGCAAACGGTCAAGTTGAGGCCTTCAACAAATTCATCTCAGACGGCATAAAAAAGAAGATAGAAAAGGCTGGTGGTCTATGGGCAGATGAATTGCCACATGTTCTATGGGCCATCAAAACAACTGAGAAAGGGACAACCGGTGAAACTCCATTCCTCATGACATACAGCACTGAAGCTGTCCTGCCAATTGAATTGTATGAGCCAACACTTCGAGTCATGCTTTATGACGAAGAGGCTAATTGGGAGGCCATGCGGCTAGCATTGGACTCTCTCCCGGAGCGTAGGGGCAATGCTGCCTTGCGTCATGAGATATACCGTCTGAGAATGACGAGAGCCCACAACAAACGGGTGCACAAGCGGCCTCTAAAGGTGGGTGACTTTGTTTTGAGGAAAAATGGAGGCAACCGGTAGGGCAAATGAGCAAGGAAAACTAACCCCAAATTGGGAAGGGCCCTACCGGATTACTGAAGAAGTCAGAGGTGGCACCTACCGCCTGGAAACTCCAGACGGTAGACAGCTACCCAGAACTTGGAATGTAGATAACTTAAAAAAGTACTACTTTTGATAAATTGTAATAGAGTATTAATAAAAACTTTATTCTCAATTTGTATCATGTCGCAGCTGTGCAATGCGCAGCCGGCATTTATTGGTTTAAATACTTGTATATATAATTGTTTGTAATTGTGCAAAGCACAACCGGATACTCGTCCAGATCCTTCAAAGACCCATGCGTAATACGCAACCGGGCACTTATAAAACTAAACCGTCTGTCCAAAAAGACAGACATCCGGCGATCTGAATTTGGCTTCAGTCGTCAAAGAGAACATCTCCCATCCGGGTGGTACATTGTTCTAGGATCATAACTCAACACCCAGTTGAATGATTCCCCAAATCCAAGATGCAGCCGTCTATTACCCAAAGGTAATACAGACGACGCTTTAAATCTTGGAGCCCCAACGTAGCCAGCTTTCAAAGAAAGTCCTACAGGGGCATGCGCATAAAATGCCTCAACACTTTAAACCGTCTGTCCAAAAAGGCAGGCATCCGGCGATCTGAATTTGGCTTCAATCGTCGAAGAGAGCATCTCCCATCCGGGTGGTACATTGTTCTAAGAGATCATAACTCAGCGCCAGTTGAATGATCCTTCGAATTCAAGATACAGGCGCCTATTACCCAAAGGTGATACAGGCGGTGTCTAAAATCTTGAAGCCTTACAGGGCAGCGAATAAAAAAAACAAAATATAAAGTTGAAAAGGGACAGACAGCCAGTCTGTATCAAAGTAGTACATCGTCTTGTATATATAATTGTTTGTACTCAGAGTTACATGGTCTTGTTGATGTTCTTTTATAAGTTAATCTTTGTCTCGTATACTCCTCTTACTCATATATCCGTCTTGTACTCAAGTGTACATCGTCTTTACTCAAGTGTCATTCGTCTTTACTAGATAGTAATTCTTGTATATATAATCTTTGTATAGTTTCCGGTCTTTACTCAGTGTACATCGTCCTGTATAATAGTAATCCTGTTGTATAAGTGTACATCCGCTTTTCATAGTACTCCGGTCTTGTACTCAATAGAAGTCTTGACGTAGTACATCCGGCTTGGCTCGAAGTAGTAATCCGCTACAGCCATAAACAATAACTATGCACAAACCCTAGCCGTCTCATTTGAAGACCCTATAGGCGGTGTTTAACGCTCAGCCCCTGTAGCCGGTCTTTACTTAAAGACCCTACAGGCGGTAGTTTACCAAAGGCCCTGTAGCCGATTTTTACTCAAAGACCCTACAGGCGGTAATTTACAAACAGCCCCTGTAGCCGGTCTTCCTTTGAAGACCCTACAGGCGGTGTTCTAGCCAAAGGCCCCTGCAGCCGGTTTTCATCTGAGGACCCTACAGGCGGATCTATGCATTACCAATGTAAACGGCTTCGCACCCGGCAAATGCTTTTATGCAGCCGGTTATCAATATGGACGGCTGCCTCCTCCAAGTTGGAACAACTTGAAGCATGCACCCGTCCAGGGGCAGACGTACCCAACAGTTGTAAAATTTTTGCAAAAAATTGAAAGAATTGAAAGCAAAGATAACTTGAGAAAACCGGTTGTACCGGTTAATATATATCAATAAATGTTACCCGGATCAAGGTCCGGTAAAAACAAAGTTGAAATATTACATGGCATACAAGCCAGGGATGAAACAAAAAGATAAAAAGAAAAAATTACTGCTGCTGCTGCGAAGGTTGAGGTTGCTCAGGCTGGTCAACAGACGGCTGGCTATCGCCGGCTGGGGGAGCTTCAATGGCCTGGCCTTGGGTTTCAGCACCCTTAGCCAGCACTTCTTCTTCTTCTTCCTCCTCCAGCTCCGCCGCACCCATTCGTCAAAAGGTGCCGGCTGGTCCAACCCGAGAACTTGGGCGTCGTATACTTCACTCGCGTATCTATAACGCAAGTCGAAGCACGCGTACTTCGTCCCGGGTAGAGCATTCCCCACGCCATCTTCATCCGGGCCTCACAGTCCCGTTCATTCTCATCGATCAGGCGGGTCTGCTCAGCCTCCAGCTTGCCCCTGAAGACCTCTTGAGCTTCAGCAAGCTCTTTCTTGGCCTTGGCCGCCTCCTCCTTCAGCTCGTCATAGCCCTTTTGAGCATCCGTCAATTTCTGGACGTCTGCCTCAAGGGACTTAATTTTCAGCTCGGCATTAGATGCCTTTTTCTCGAACTCGGCTGCTTTCTTATTAGCAGCCTCAGCAGCAGCCGTAACATTTTGGAGAAGTTCCTCCTGTTTCATCTCCCGGGCTTTAGATTCAACTTGATACATAATAGAATTATACTGATGGACGTCTACTAAGTCGGCTGCCCTTCGTTGGGCATCCCTTACCTCCTCTTGCTTGCGGCGGAGAGGGCCCTGGAGCCCATCAATCCGTAACATCAACTGCAACCCAGCCGGCAAAAAATAGAGTTAGTATCCGGTTAAATGAAAACTTACTTGAAAGCAACTCAGCTGGCACTTACCTCAGCCGCAAGAGATTGCAGTTGGTCAATGTTGACCTGCCCTACACCCGGGATTGCCTCCCTTTCAGACCGGGTGAGGTTCCGGACCATTCTCTTGGCATAATTTTGCAAGTCAGGCCAACGAGAAGTTTCTGCATTAACAGATTGACCGGTTAAGTAACGGGCATAAGCACCGCCTATATTTTGCCGGCTGGCTGCAGAATCGCCCGACTGAGTAGCCTGGGACTTGACTCTGGCAGGTCCAAGCGGCCAGGGGTGTTCAAAGGGCGAGGCCATACCTTGAGATTGGGGCTGAGGGGTTGAAACACCCCCAGCCGCATTTGAGCCGGATGCTACAGCAAGCACCCGGCCAGAAAGAGCCTCCGGCTCCTCAGTTTCATTGCCTCCCGTCTGGGAGCCAGGAGTTAAGCCCCGAAGGCTTTTCCCTCCAGAAGTAGATCGCTGCTGTTGAGCAGGCGGTCTGGCCCCAGAGGCAGGAGGAGGAATGGGGTTGGTTCTTTGGCGGGAAGAGGCCAGCTGAAGGAGAGCCTCGCCGGGCCTCTTGGTCATCTGCCGGAGGGACCTGGGAACCCCCCTGCTCCCAGACTGCAAAGGAAAAGAGTTACAAATATTAGCAAGTTGATATGCATCCGGAGTAAAGGGCCTGAGCTACAACTCATGCAACCGGCAAAAAATGAGAGAACGCATCCGGTACTTACCCCTTCGTTCCGGGCTGCAACTTGAGCCCTCTTTTTGTCGAGCTTTTCCATGCGGAGCTCAGCCGCTGGTTTAGCCGGTGTCATATCCGGGGAAACCATCTCTCTACCTTGTTCTGCAAAACAAAAGAAAAAGGTTAGAACAGTCAAAGGATAATACAGGCGATGAAAAGGCCGGTTGTCTATGACGTACGTTTGGTAAACATCGTACTCAGACCGCAGGCGGAGAGAAACGCCTCGTCTCCAAACCAGTCCGGATGAGGGACCCAAAATTTGGGCACGATGATATGGGTCCCGTCACCAAGGGGCATGGTTGTTTTCTTGAAGAGCCCCGGCTCCATGATTTGATCCCAGGCCTCTCCCGGTATCTTTGGGAGGGCGCACTTCCTTCCAAGAAGCAACGACTGCTTATTATAGGTGCGCAGCCTCCGGTTCTATTGGAGAGACGGTGATGACACCAGATAAAATTTGCTCTTCCAACTTGACCACTTGGACGGCTTGTCCAGGGTCATCATGTATTCCGGATGCGTGGTCAGGGTATACCACGCATTCCAGCCGCCTGGGGCACGGCTCATGTAGTGCATATGTGCAAACGCCTCCCAGTTAGGCGTTACATCCTGCATCTCGCAGGCGGCAATATATCCTAAAATATTCACCCAAGAGTTGGGTGTAAGTTGCCAAACGCCTAAGTCATTCCCCCTCAGTATGGCTTTAATTGCTCGATGCAGGGGGAACCGGAGACCAGCTTTGAAGGCCGCCCCATAGCAGCCGAAATAGTTGTCTGCGTGGTCCCGGTTGTCATCCCAGATAACTGTTGCCTCAGCCGGCGGCACAACCAGATCCCAGCCGGGCCCTATTGGTTTCTTTGCCAGGAAAGCCGGCAAAGTGGCGGTTAAGGTGACGATGTCCCTGGCGCTCATTGACGCTTCATAGGGATTATTCATAGACGGCCATTTGAAGGCCTCTTTGTCAACCTCTTGAACATCCGGCTCTCCGGATGTTGTGGCGAAAGAGGAAGAGGCGGATCTTTGAGCAGTATCCTCCTCGCCAGACTCAGACATCTCCTATATCCTATCACTTGGGGTACTGGGTACACCCGGTTGGTCATAGGGGACGTCTTCAACCGGAGGTCCGGCTGAATCCTCAGACTGGTAATCCGGATCAACCGCCGTCCATCTTGTTTGGGCCATTCTGTCCTGCACAAGAGCAGAGATGGTCAGATTTCTATCACAAGAATGGACCAAACACCTCCAGGCGGCATCCCCAGTCCTAGACTCAGCCGTACTTGGTGACCGGTTGACATCAGTTCTAGGTTGGGCCAAGTGTGTGTTGGGTGAGTCCATTTAACTACCTAGTCAGCCGGAAAATTGACAAGAGAATGAAAGGATTACAGGCGGTACCTTGATACTGATGTAATTGAAAGTTGAAGGTTGATTGGAAGCACAGCAGACGGTCTCAGATACCTGCAAAAAGGATCCAAGTGATCAAGATTCAAAAACTCACCCAAAACACCCCATCCGGTTTGGTCAACGTTTTGGTCAGACTTACCCAAAAACACCCCATCCGGTTTAGTCAACGTTTTTGGTCAAACTTACCCAAAAACACCCCATCCGTTTAGTCAACGTTTTTGGTCAAACTCACCCAAAAACACCCCATCCGGTTTGGTCAACGTTTTTGGTCAAACTTACCCAAAACACCCCATCCGGTTTAGTCAACGTTTTTGGTCAAACTCACCAAAAACACCCCATCCGGTTTAGTCAACGTTTTTGGTCAAACTCACCCAAAAACACCCCATCCGGTTTAGTCAACGTTTTTGGTCAAACTCACCCAAAAACACCCCATCCGGTTTAGTCAACGTTTTTGGTCAAACTTACCCAAAAACACCCCATCCGGTTTAGTCAACGTTTTTGGTCAAACTTACCCAAAAACACCCCATCCGGTTTGGTCAACGTTTTTGGTCAAACTTACCCAAAAACACCCCATCCGGTTTAGTCAACGTTTTTGGTCAAACTTACCCAAAAACACCCCATCCGGTTTGGTCAACGTTTTTGGTCAAACTTACCAAAAAATCTTTATCCGTTTTTGTCAATACCAAAACACCCATCCGGTTTGGTCAACGTTTTGGTCAAACTTACTCAAAAGCCCCCCAGACGGCTAAAACCGGATGGGGGTGTATTGAATGCTTTTGAGAAAATTACAAATAACTCAAAAGCCCCCCAGACGGTTAAAACCGGATGGGGGTGTATTGAATGCTTTTGAGAAAATTACAAATAACTCAAAAGCCCCCCAGACGGTTATAACCGGATGGGGGTGTATTGAATGCTTTTGAGAAAATTACAAATAACTCAAAAGCCCCCCAGACGGTTAAAACCAGATGGGGGTCTATTGAATGCTTTTGAGAAAATTACAAATAACTCAAAAGCCCCCAGACGGTTAAAACCGGATGGGGGTGTACTGAGCTTTTGAGAAAAAATTACAATGGCTCAAAAGCACCCCAGACGGTTAAAACCGGATGGGGGTCTATTGAATGCTTTTGAGAAAATTACAAATAACTCAAAAGCCCCCAGACGGTTAAAACCGGATGGGGGTGTATTGAATGCTTTTGAGAAAATTACAAATAACTCAAAGCCCCCTAGACGGTTAAAACCGGATGGGGGTGTATTGAATGCTCTTTGAAAAAATTCAGAATCCCCCAAATGTCCTCAGATGGTTAAAACCGGTTGGGGGTATATTGGGGAGCCTTGGAAAAAATAGGGTCATTCAAAGATCCCTCGGCCTGTCATAACCGGATGGGGTCCTTTGGTAGCTTTGAAGAGGCAACCCACAAATCCCTCAACGGCACCCCAGGCGGATTATACCGGATGGGGGTCTGTTGAACAGATGTGATAAATTTTCCAAAGATTGCCGGTTGTGCAAAAATACATAAATCCGGTTGCTATCCTAATCTATGGCAAGCTAACCCTCCCCGGTTAAGTATGCAACAGGGAATTGAAATTTACCTCAGCCGGAAGAGTGCGGGTGCTCTGATTCTGGAATTGATGCAAAGCCGGATGTGAAAAGCAAGGAACGATTGTTGATTTCTCTCAGCCGGTATCAGAGCTCTCTTGATTTTTTGGAAGTTTTCAAATGTTGCAAATGATTGAGGAGGGGTTCCTTATATAGGGGTCAGGGAAGGCGAATCGCCAACTCCCTGATTCAAAATTCAAAAGTTGGGAGGATGACGAACCGTCAGCCCCCTTCCAAAAAAAAAAAAAAAAAAGTGGCGGGAAGGAGACCAACCGTCCCCTTCCCTCATAGTGACAATTGTCACAGCAGCGTGGCATGGCAGGCCATGTCACAGATGCCACGTGGCACGCCACGTGTCATCTGTGAGGGGCAAATGATTAGGGTAAAAAAAAAACCTAGCCACGTGGCCCAATCAGAGGGCGCCACGTGTCAGCCCCCAGAAAGGGCAAGTGGGAGCCAATCCCAGGCTGACACGTGGCACGTCTTAATTGGTGGGAATACAGTTCCCCAACCCTATAAATAGAGGAAAATACCTCATTTATTGGGCATTCACAAATTCCAAAACACAAAACACAACTATCAACAAGCATTTATTCTCTCTGAATTAGAGAGAAAATCATTTATTTCCGCACTATTCACTTCGTACGAATCCTAACTTGATCGTCGGAGGCGGAACTCCACCCAACCGGAGTTTCGTTGTTTTGCAGGTACACAGCCGGTCAGCAAGCCATTCTCGGAATTGTAACTCTCCCGCAGGACACATAAAAAACCCCGAAACATCTTCTACTTCAAAGGCAAAAATGTCTTTGAATTCTTTTAATAAATTGTGCAAGTCTGCACCCAAGCTCGCCAGAGTAGCCGTCCCAACCTTAACAGTTCGTTATGGCCGTGTGTCGTCCAGAGTAATATCAATGTGTTCACCAGCTGGCTGGGGACGGAGCTCATCCAACTGGTCCCTGGTCAGTGATTGCTATTGTTTTTCTTTTTCGACGGCCAACAACTAGTCGGCCTTTCTCTTTTTTTCCGCCTGGTGTAGGAGCAGACGCAGCTTCTTTGACCTTATCTAGGTTTACCAGTTCGTCACCCTGGCCGGATGCAGCCACAATGGGCTTTACATTAGAGAGATAACATTCTCTAGCTGTCAGCCAGACGGTCCAACAGTTGCTTGAGGCTATAATAGTCGTTGGTGTCATGGTCAATTTCCTCATGGAAATGACAATATTTATTTTTGTTCTGGTTTTTGGCAGAACCTTTCATAGCAGCCAACTTCTCAATGGTCACCCGGTCTTTGATCTCCATGAGGATGGAGTAACAATCTTTGTTAAACTCATACTTTGGGGTTAGAACTAGCCGACTTTTTCTCGATGAGGTCCTTTATCTCCCCCCTGAAACTTGTCATGAATCTCATGAGTTCGTCTGAGGTGATGGGGACTGTGTCTTCGGCCGCTTAGGGTTGCCCAAACGGCTGTCCCACTTGGACCTGCTTGATCATTGCCCCATTCCCTTCTTTCTATGGGACGAGTGCGTCTTGTTCTGAGTGAATCGTCGGCAGCCACATATGTTTTGACTTCAAAGTCGTCATCAATGACTTGGTCTATAGACCTGAGCGTCGGCCATAGGCCGTTTCTCATTCGGAGGCGGTACAGGTTCTTGTGAAGCCATCTTAGAAGTACTATCCCCATAGACGACGCCAAATGTTTTGGGGTTTTCTCTGTGTCCTTTGGGAGAGTTACAATTCCAAGACTGGATTCTGGCACCTGTACCTGCAAAACAACGGAGACTCCGGTTGGTTGGAGTTCCGCCTCCGACGATCAAGTTAGAACGTGTTCGGATGTAAACGTGCGAAATGTAAATGGGATCAGGCTCCTCTTGGAAAAGAAGTGATCATCCGGCTATAGCAAACAGCCTCAATATCCGAGTGTAAACTCTCAAGTGTATTCAATTCTGCAATCAATGCTCTCTGAACATTTGTGTATATTTCTTCCCTCGTTCCCCAGGTGGGAACATCTCCCTTTTATAGGGTCTCGAAGTACGTGCCCAGTCCTAGGTTATGGAAACCTAGGGCTGTCTAGGCTTCCTTGGAGTTTGGGCCTTTGAAGGCTACCATTCCAAGTTGGCAATTTGCCTGCCACGTGTTGTGTTCTGAATCGTCCACTTTGGACTTTTCAATGAGTGACACGTGGCGGACTCTGGCTAGTTTACGTGGATGACACGTGGAAGGTCTTGACTGGTCCACGTGACGGGGTAAAAATCCCTTAATCAACAAGGTATTAATTTCTCTTTGTAATTTTGGATTGTTGGAGACTTCCAAGTGAGTGATTTTGTGTAGTCGTGGCGATTTTGAGATCATATTCAAGGTAAGTTCGCTTACTCGGTAATTATTTAAGTGTGTAGAAGCATCCTAGGACTTGTTTAATTGATTCCAAGTTAGTATCATGATAGGTATTGGTTGGAATTATTGGTTAGATTGATTTTGGTGATTGATTTGCGAAGCATGAATTATTTGAGGTGATCTATTGATTAGAATTAATTATGATGGTATGTTGAATATGGACCACACTTTTATTATTGGCATGATCAAGAGCATGTTTAATTAAACTAAATGTTTAATTTGGTTTGGATTATGAAAAGGGAATTTTATTGTGGTTCATATAATTTTTATTGATGTTATAAGCATGAGAAATGAGCTATTTAAGTGTCTATGTACACGAGGATTAAATTATATTTAGGTGCCTAAGTGCACTTAAGGTGTTCCAAACACCGAGGGATAGGATTCGTGGTGCATTATGCGCTTAAGGTGTTATTCAACGCCGAGATAGTTTAAAAAGGGTTTAACATTAAATTAAATGTGGTCACTAATTATTCAAGAATTAAATTGGTATGTTTGATTGCTTGAATGCTTTATGATGGCTGATTGTGTTGTGGATTGAGAGTCATCATCAAGTCTAAAATATTTAAACAACATAAAGTAAAAGATATTATGCACCAAAACTCTTGAAACGTATATACCTCGAGTATGAATATATGGGGGAGTTATGGGGGTTTATATTTAACCATAGCTTTTACTGGGAGTACAGGACGCTGTATTTTCCTTATTATTATGGGCAGGAATTCCGCCACTTACAAGTAGTTCTTTTATACTAGCACGGTTAGCTCCCGTGTTAATACCCCTTTATTGGGGCAGGTTAGGAGGGAAGCTCGTTCAATGCATAATTAAACTTAAATAAGCAATGGAAATGTCTATTGAGTGAAATGTGTGTTGTATGTTTGTAAACAGGTGCAACAAGGTAAGTTGTGATGCTAGAATGTATGCATGTTAGAGTGAATTGTTTACGCTTATGTACTCAGCATTGCTGATTGTGTGTATTGTATGTTTGTTGGCCTTGTCTTTATCTTGGTCCTACAACGATCCATTTCTAATGCCGAGCAATGGGGACAAAGTAAAGAGAAGCTTTTTAGGTGATGGAGCATTTTCATGATGGGAATGAGTGAAGAACAAATCTTGTTTAGTTTCCACAAGAATATGATGTGTTTAATTTGCTTTTGGTTATTATATATTTGCTTGTGAGACTAATGCAATGATTTTAATATTTGTTTGGGTTTTGAAAAGGGCCTACAATGGTTCTAAGTTATAGGTTGACTATGTTTGACTTTGGTTGACTTTACTTTCGTTTGGTTGACTTTTAAGTTTTGGTTTTATTTTTGAATAGTTTTTAAAACAAGTCTTCCGCTGTGTGCCTTTGATAATTGTCTTAGCCGATTTCACGATGGCGAAAATGTTTTAGAATTTCCTATTTTATATTTTAAAAAGGGCAAAGCAGGTATTTTAAAAAGGGCAAAGAAAGGAATTTCTAAGGTGTTAGTATCGTTGTGTGTTGAATGAGTATCGGTGTCGGACACGAATATGGATGTTAAGTGAGGTGTTCATGTATCCAGTATCCTAGCTTTTAGCCCAACAAAAAATTCTACCTTAAACTATATTTAAACTTTAATTTTCTCAGTTTTTATAAGTGAAGAAATTAACAAAAATCATATTTACAATTATTGATATAAAAGCAAATATTTGACACTTTATCTTTAAATCCATTTCTTCAAAAATAACTGAAAAATACTCGGTACGAGAATTAAATTGAAAAAGAAACGTGTAACAAATATATGATTAATTTTTAATCTTATTTATTATGAACTAAAAAAATTAAAATATATATTTAAAAAAATCCGTTATATATTAGAAAAAATAACGTCTAACAAATGTGCAATTAATTTTGAATCATAATTGTTATGAACCAAAAAATAAAATTAATAAAAGAATAAATTGTCATGGATATTTTTATCGTACATATCTCGTGATTTTTTTTATTATTATGATTACAAAATCTCACATTTTGTCTAAACTTAATATTTACTTGTACATGAATTTTTTAACCTTAGGGAAAGGGAAACATACATCTTGAATAGGATAATTTTATGAAAAATCATTAAATTGTCAAGCTACAATCATAGCGCAAAAAAACACTTACGATTAGGGGTGAGAATGGATTGGATATCTGAACCGTTAACACTATTGATTCGGATAACCGATAGCCATTAACACTAAAAATGATATTCATGAACCGAACCTATAAGTTCGGGTGCCCAAATTTCGGGTACCCGTATTTTTGGATCGGTTATCGGGTACCCAATATGATATCCATCTATAAAAATTTGGACTTTATAATTTAGTTATTATGATAGCATTCAACACTAATTAACAACAATATCACATGATTTTGGCCAAATTACTAATAATATTACTAATCATTCAAATTATGAAGTTATTATGAAATTAAGTAAAAGTTTAGAGTTTGGATAAATAGATTTAAGTAGAGGAAAAAAAATTGTTTATCGGATTGGATCAAGTAACCTTTAATTTTAAAAGTACCTGATAACAGATTATCAGATCGGGTGCTCGAACAGTTATGGTTATCAGATCGGGTACCCTGATTTTCCGATCGGTTACGAATCTGGTTTTTGATTTTTCTGATAATTTTGCTCAAGCAAGGTTTGGTGTAGTTGGTTGAGGATTCACGTTGCAACCTTGAGGTCACAAGGTAGAAGTCTTTCAACTATAGGGATGGGGATCTCGTTTTCAAGTATTTAGCCCGGCAAATACTAAATTATATATATATATATATATATATATATATATATATATATATATATATATATATATATATATATATATATATATATATATATATATATATATAATATGGTGAAAGTTGAGATCTGATGAGTTATTTTAATCGAGATGAAATAATCATTGTCTTGCACTTTCATATATTAGGTGCATCTTTTTTGTTTGTGTTTTGGTCTCTAAACAAAGTTTTATCACCATTGGGCTTATCCTTTTATATTTGATCAACAACGTGATAGGTTGATTTTCAAGTAAAACTTTTGTCTTTTGAAAAAAGTTGGTATTTACCACGACCTTTGTTGTCATCAACATGGTTTCATCATACCAAATTGATGAACTCGGGCTAATCATTCCAATTGATGAACTCGGGGCTTAATTGCTCTTTTTAATATTTTAAATCTTTTAAGCAAGATTGAACTCATAAAACAACACATTGTAGAAATCATTTTTGCTCTTTTTATACTTCCAAATTTATGTAAGAATTGGATCACAAGCGCTCTGTAATACCTCGTATTTTTAATATATTTTATAAATTATATATTTATCTAAAATATATATTTTGGGGCAAATTATCTTAATCATGAAATTCAAATAAAATGGGTTTTACATTTGATCGATAATTACTCTACCAAATTACATATTAAGCTCAATCATCCTTTTATTTCTTCGGGCCAATTATTTCTCCCTCATATTATCTCTTATGAGGCCCAAATATCTCTATTTTACCCTACATGATGAATAGTTCTTGAATCCCTAAAATTTCCCACATACAAAAGTAAAATGGTCAAAGTGGACTCTTTTTCCTTTTTCTTCCCTTTCTTTTCTCCTTTCCTTGTTATTTCACGTAGGATTGCACCCATGGGGTTCCAAGTGCTGTTCCTCCCCACGCTACTGCTGCCGTTGGAAGTCACCAGTCGGCCGGTCGGCCACCTGCCGGCGACCCCAGCCGGCCACTGCCTTCCCTTCTCCTCTTTTCCTTATCTCATTTTTCTCTTTCCCCTTTATTTCCCACGTGAGACCACTTCTCAGTTCTCACGGTGCTCTATTCCTGCGTGGCTGCTCTTCCACCCGCCGAAAATTGGCGCGCCGCCTGACGACGTGTCCAGCCGCCACCCCTCACCACCGTTATCATCATCATCACCCCCTTTCTCATCTCTCTCCTCTTTTGGTTTTATTTCTTTAATTTGTATAATAATATATTTGTATTGGTTTTGGATTTTTATTATAGAAACTTGTTTAATTAGTAACGAAATTTATGTTTTGATGGTAAAAAACTATAATCTTAGATTATTACACTTGTTTTAATTTTTAGATTTCATGATGTTTCAAGTTAGGGTTTTAATTTATTAAAGATGTAATGTTTAGGGTTCTTTTATAAATTAATTTGGGGGTTTTACAAGTTTCATGTTTCAAATTATAATTGGGCATAAAAGTATATTTTTAAGAAGTTTTAAAGGGTTTTTGATTAGTTTAAAGTGCTGAAAATTGGTCTTAATTATTACTTTTGATGGTTTTATAAAAAGGGTGTAATTACCCATTAAAAAGGGAGTTTAACTAAGGATTTTAAAATAATTTTAAGATAAATATAAGTTGTTTAAAGTGAGTTTAAGTTGCTGGAAAACGTGTATACAAGGGTAATTAATGTAGTTTTATTGTCCCTTTGTGTAGGAGACTTTGTCCGGAAAGTATTTTAGGGTGTATGGCCCTTCTAGTAGCATTTTCAAGGTACGTACGCGTACTCGATATTATTTAAGCGTGTAGAAACATGCTAGGATTTAATTTAGTGATTCCAAATTAGTATCATTCTAGGAATTTGTTGGAATTGGTGATTTGA
Source organism: Chenopodium quinoa (assembly GCF_001683475.1). Lineage (NCBI taxonomy): Eukaryota > Viridiplantae > Streptophyta > Magnoliopsida > Caryophyllales > Amaranthaceae > Chenopodium > Chenopodium quinoa. Next base: position 939,785 of record NW_018744072.1, on the reverse strand, counting down.
ATTGGTTTGATTGAATTGGAATGGTTGTGATGAAATATTTGTTAGGCATGATTGGTTAAAATAAATTATTTATTGGAATTGGTGATATTGGACTATTGTTATTGAACCATACTTTTATTATTGGCATGCTTAAAGGCTTATTTGATTAAACTAAATGTTTAATTTGGATTGGAATATAAAAAGAGAATTTTATTATGGTTCTTATGATTTTTACTGATGCTATAAGCATGAGAATTCAGCTATTACGTGTCTTAGTACACAGGTTTGAAAGGAAATACGGTGCCTAAGTGCACTTAAGGTGTTTATACACCGAGAGATATGTTTTGCGGTGCTTTATGCGCTTAAGGTGTTTCAACATCGAGGTAGTTTAAAAAGGGCTCAACATTAAATTGTATGTGATCGCTAAATATTCAAGAATTGAATTGGAATGTTGATTGTTTGACTGATTTATGATGTTTGATTGTGTTGTGGATTGAGAGTAATCACCAAGTCTAAAATATGTAAACAACGTAAAATGAAAGAGATTATACATCAAAACTCTTGGAACGTATATACCTCGAGTATGAATATATGGGGGGAGTTATGGGGTTTTATATTTAACCATAACTTCTACTAGGAGTACAGGACGCTGTAGTTTCCTTTTTATTATTATGCACAGGACGTCCGTCACTCATAAGTGACACTTTTGCCTACCTGGTTAGCTCCCCGTGTAGTTTACCTTAATTTATTTGGGGCAGGGATTTGGTGGGAAACCCGTTCAATGCTTAATCAAATAAATAAATAATATAATTGTTTATTGTATGAATGGTATGTTGTAAGCATGTAAATAGGTGCAAAAAGGTAAGTTGTGTGATGCTAGGATGTAAGCATGTTAGTGTGCTTCGTTTACGCTTATGTAATGAGCATTGCTAATTGTTTTGTGTTGTATGTTTGTTTGGCCTTGTCTTTATCTTGGCCCTGCAACGATCCATTTCTTATGCTGAGTAGTAGGGACAATTAAAGAGAAGCTTTTTCAGGTGATGCGGCATGTTCATGTTGGGGTTTAAGTGAAGAGCAAAGCCTATTCTAGTTTTATCTTGAATATGTGATTTTTATTGTTTATTGGTTTATTATTATTGATTGTTGATACGAACGCGTCGGTTTAAATAGCTTTGGTTTTGAAAAGGGCCTACAATGGTTCCAAGTTGTAGGTTTCACTTCGTTTGACTTTGACTTGACTTGACTTTTGTTTGGTTGGACTGTTGGACTTTGACTTTGTTTTGAAAGGTTTGAAAATGTCTTCCGCTGTGTGTCTTTGATAAATGTCGTAACTGTTATCACGGTGACGATAATGCCTTAGAATTTCTTATCTCATGTTTTTAAAAGGGTAAAACAGGTATTTTAAAGGAAAGAAATTTCTAGGGTGTTACAAAGTGGTATATGGGAGCTTTGGTTAGATTTTTATTACTATTAAAGCCAAAAACGTGTTTTAAAGTACCGATGTTTTAGCTTGGCAAGTGCTTGTTTTAAATGATCAAATGATCCAGTTTTAAATTATTATAAAATTTTAAAGTATTATTTTATTTATTTAAGGATTTTGGTTTGAAAATTATATAATATAATTAATTATTTTTCAATTTTATTTAACTTCAATTTGATTTAACATTTAATTTTATTTGATTGGGATTTGAATGTTTGGTTGATTTTTTATTTTATTATTATTATTATTATTATTATTATTTTGGGGAAAATTTTCGAATTTAATTAAATATATGAGGAATTTTGAAAATTTTAGTGCGTTATTTGTGCAGGTATGAAAAGGACTAAAGTATGTGATTATTTGTTAAATGTTTTAAAAGCATGCAGTGAGATTGGGTAGGAAAAGTTTGGGCATATAGGCTAGAATTTAATTTCTTCCTTATGTGCATATTGATTCATTATGGTGTTTAAACATGTTTAATTGTATGACTACGTGAATGATATGAAAGCATGTATTATAAGTGGATTATATATATGTGCAATTGGAAACTGTATGATTGAACACCGAACTTAAATTTTTGCAAGAACTGTATTTCTCTTCTTTTGGGAAGGGTTGTTCTGGAGTGAGCTATACCCATTTTCTTGCAGATTTCCTAATGTCTTGCCTAGTGAGCTTTCTTGAATGAGTATCATTAGTGGAGATTAAGGAGCATGAGAGCCCATTTACCTATGTTAAATTGACCCTCAAATTTCCTTTGTTCCTAATTGACTAGTTGAAAAGAATGGTGTCCTTCGAACAAGTGTATTATTCCGATAGAAGGTTCGGAATTAATCAGGAAAGCTAATTATTCAGTGAGGTCAAGTGATCGGAATGCCTAGCTGGAGGCCGCTTCCGATCAGTAATATTAATGTATAACTAATATTACAGCTTGCTCTTGACTGAACCTTTCGAGTCACACCCAATCATGTAACCGAACTGAAGCGACAAATTAATCCGAAGGATTAAATGAGTCGATAGAGATTTTAAGAACTAAGACGTCGGATTCCCGAGCTTAGAGCGTCGAAGCCGAGCATCAAGCGTCGAGTCGATTTTAGGAATCGACGAAGACGAGAAAATAATCAAATGACGTATCGTGCAAAAATTACAAGCATAACACAAGCCCTACCCATGCCTCGGATTGAAGGCAAATGACTAGGGGCCGCAAGCACCAAACCGCCGCAACCCTTGCAAGGCCTAGCTAGGCTGACCTTGCTTGCGGGCTGACTACGGCGACCTAGTGGCCTGCGCACTAAGGCAGCCCTAGCTAGGCCAGCAGCAAGGCTGACGCTTGCGGTGCTGCTGCTAAGGCTTGGCTGCTGCTGCTGGGCCTGCGGCAGCTGGGGCTTGCCGCAAGAGGCCAGTAGGCCTAGCCTTGTGGCGTAAGGCTGGCAGCGTGGTTGGCCTTGCTGCCCAAGGCTAAGCAGCTGCCTTTGCTGACCGAGTAGGTTGGGGGCAACCCCTTGCCTTGTTCTCCAAGGCCAAGGTGGTCCTCCCACCTACTCCCTTTCTTGTGTAATGACACTTGTCATTTGATTATATATAATTTAGAATTAAATTAATTTATTCTTTTTAGCATTTTACCAACTATCCCACATAGAAAGATGATGGGAAATCTTGGGAACATTTTCCTATAAATACCAATCGTTGGGTTTTGGGAATTTCACTTGAGTTGGTGAACTCTAAGGGATCTCCAAAAGCGAGAAAACCTTGGTTCGTAAACTTTAAGTTATTTTGGTCTAACCTTGTCTAAGCTACGGGGTAGGGGCCGATTCCGGTTCGGTGAGCGAGGGTGTGAGCCGTCGGAGGTTTCTCACTTGCGGAGCTTGAAGCTTTCCAAGTTCAAGCTCTTTGAGTGAGCGAAGCATGCGTCTAGGTGAGTTTCTTTCTATCTCTTCTCTTTATGTGTTTGTGTTTTGCTTATTTGCATGCTTTTGTTTATGTTGTAATTATTATGCATGCGACCCGGTTTTCAGGTTTTGTTTCCGCGCGGTGTCGGACACCGTAAAACCCAACAGCGATATAAGAGCCTCTTGCATTTAATTTTTACAACTAAAAATTAATTAAAATGATTTAAATGGATTAAAATTTTTGGTTTAGCATCTTAATTAGATTAGGGCCTGGTTTATTTAATTAGATTAAAATCGTATTTATGCTATTTTTGGCCTATGAACCCTGATTTTGACTCAAAAATAGTGAATTTTGGGTGGAATCGACGTTCAAGATCATTCTTTATCCACAAAGTGTTTAAAAATGACCTTCCAGAAGCCAAAATCCACCCAGAAAATGGTTTTTCGAGGGGTTTTTTCGTTTGGAATGAAAAATTTAAAACCTTTAAACCTTGATTAATTATGGCATGTAATTGTTGGATTATGTGTTTGGTTATACCATTAATCTTCTGCAATTTTAACCCGTATTAAGCATGCTTATGAAGTCATATTGGTGCTTAATTTGGTGAGCTCTTAATTTTACATAAACTTGAAATTTCACATTTTTGAAAATTAATTGCTTGGAGTGTGGATGTTTATGGTGATTATAAATTTTTGAAGCCCCAAAATGTTAAAGATTCAATCTTTAATTGTTTATTTGGTTGGATCTTAACTTGCTAAAATCCATAATGAACTAATTTTTGGTTTTAATCATTTTGGAAGTTGATTAAAATCTTAAATGTTCATACTTGTGCTTGAAATATTATTATTCTTCATATTGGAAGGTTACAATATTCAAATGTGCATAAGTAAATATTGGATAAATTTTGGCATTGGATGATTGATTATTTATTCAACTATTTTGTCAAATCTCATTATTAATTTATGTTGGTTAAATTAATTGTGAGAATAGCCCTCAATTTTTGTAGCATCAAGTTGAGCCAAAAATAATTCAAATAATGGTTCTTGAATTAATTTTGGTTTTTGCACTAAAATTGAATTTAATTAAGTTGGACTTGTTTTATTTTCAATATTGCTCAATGTTAGTTCTAAAATCAATTTAGAATTTATTTTAAAGTCACAAACAAAAATTCGGAATGAAATTCCGAGGCATTAGCATGTGAAACAAGGCCCAAGCCTTGAGCACCACCCTTGGCTACCAGGGCTGCTTGCACAGCCCGCATGTTGCTGCCGAGGGAGTGCAAGTGTGCGGATGCGTGTGGCTGGGAGCGTAAGTGTGTGCGGGGAGGGCTAGCAGGCTGGGCTGGGGTGCGAGCACTCGCACCATGCCGCAAGGCCCGGAGCTGCTATGGCTAGCAGTGGCGCACGCCAAGGCAGCCTTGGTGCGCAGGCCACGTGCGTGTGGCCAGCCTTGCGTGCCATGCTTGGTGCCTAGCCAATCCCCTAGGCTTTTTGGCTCGGGGCTAGGCACTTGGCATCGATTTTTGCAATTTTGTGTTTTTTAATTAAAATGAGGCTATTAATGGGCTATGCCAAAGCAATGCATTACTACTTTCCTAGGGAAGTAAGGTATACTAGGTATACGCGTTAGTTTTTGTTAAACTCAACGATATTAGTAAGGAGTCCTTAGATGTCATGGCGATGGAGGTAAACGTCAAGAAAGCATTAGATGCGACGTTTTGTCGAACCAAGAATAGCTTAGAGTTATTAGCAATTGGATAGCTTACCTTAAAATATTAAATGTTAAGACAAGCCAAAGCATGCTTAATCACTTTTTGATTTTTAGGGTCTTGGAATCCTTTTATTCTCGCCTAAAAGGGACAATTTTAAATGTGTGGATAAAACTCTTAATAAGATTGAAAGTTTTCATGTATGCTTTAAATTTCAAACTTATTGGTTTTATGAATGGTTTCTCATTGCAAATTCTTTCGTTTATAGAAAAATGTTTGCTACGAACACCAACAACAACCAGTTTTCTCTCTGCTCAATTCTCGATAAGGAGAGATTGAATGGGACAAACATCCTTGATTGGAAAAGGAATTTGCGAATAGTTCTCATGCAAGAGCTAAAGGAATATACGTCCTTGACGAGAAAATGCCCAACGTTCCTAATGAGGAGGTCACTTAGGCTACCCTAAACCGATGGCACGCTGCCAATCGGGATGTCAAATGCATCATGTTGGCCACAATGTCTCCAGATATCCAAAAGACTTTCTTTGAGAAGAAGACAACTTTTGAAATCATTTTTGAGCTTCAGACCATGTTTCAAGAGCAGGCCTAAACTGAGAGGTTCGAGACCATAGGCAAATCCTTGAGAGCAAGCTCAAGAAAGGAAAGCCCATCAGCCCTCATGTGCTCAAAATGATTGGATTATTTGAGAACATGGAGAGACTTGATGCTGGGCACTCGAACGAGATGGAAATTGACATTATTCTCCATTCGCTACAAAAAGGCTATGATTAGTTCAAGATGAACTATAATGCACAGCATGGAGAAAACCCTCACCGAGCTTCATGAGATGTTGAAGCAGGCTGAGTAAACGCTCAAGGATGAGGGGAAGCATGATATGCTTATGGTCAAGAAGGGCAAGCCATTCAAGCACTCGCGCAAGAAAAAAAGGGCTACAATAGGAAAGGTAAGAAGACCTTTCCACCTAAGTCAACAGCTACCAAGAGCAACAAGGAAAAGAAGGTAGCGTCTTCTCAATCTGATTCCGAATGTTTCTACTGTAAGAAGAAAGGACATTGGAAACGGGATTGCCTCAAGTTCAAGGAGGATAAGAAGACGACACCGTTACTTCTGGATTAGGTATTTTTTTTATAGACCTTAACTTTACTAGAAAAGCATCATGGATATTAGATACCGAATGTGGCTCACACCTTTGTTCCAATGCTCAGGGACTAAGGAAAAGTAGAAGGCTAGTGAGGGGTGAAGTGGAACTCCGGGTCGACAATGGAGCAAGGATTGCGGCCATATCCGTTGGGACACTCAGTTTGTCTTTGCGCTCCGAGCTTGTTTTAGAACTTGAAGAATGTTATCATGTTCCAACATTACCAAAAAAATTATTTCAATTTCAGCGTTGGATGCCAAGGGTTTTGAATTTCGGATAAAAGACAATAGTTGTTTATTTTATCTTGATAATGTTTTATATGGTACGGCAAATTCAAAAAATGGTCTTTATGTGCTTTGACTAGACAAACAGGTTTATAATGTTAATGATACAACCAAAAGGGCTAAGACCGTTGAGTCGAATCAAACCTACTTGTGGCATTGTCGTCTTGGCCACATTAACATCAAACGCATCAAAAAACTTCTTCATGAAGGGATTCTAGATTCATCCGACTTAGAGTCGTTTGAAACTTGTGAAGGATGCTTACTTAGCAAGATGATAAAACAGCATTCTCCAAATTGGGAGAAAGGGCTAGTGACTTATTGGGTCTTAAACACACGGATGAATGTGGACCAATGAGCACAACCGCAAGAAATGGTTATCGCTATTTTATCACATTCACGGATGACTATAGTAGATATGGCTATGTCTACCTTATGTTGCACAAATCTGAATCCTTTGAGAAATTCAAAGAATTTCAGAGTGAAGTGGAAAATCAGCTTGGAAAGAAAATCAAAGCCCTTCGTTTGGATCGAGGTGGTGAGTATTTGAGCTACGAATTTAACGACCATCTGAAAGAACATGGTATTCTCTTATAACTAACACCTCCTAGAACTCCATAATGTAACAGAGTGTCCAAGAGGAGAAATCGAACTTTGTTAGACATGGTTCGATCCATGATAGGTCTTAGCGATCTTCCTATCTCTTTTTAGGGACACATACTTCTAACCGCGACACTTACACTGAACCGCGCTCCGTCAAAGGCTGTCAAAAAGACTCCTTATGAATTATGGACGAAGAAACCTCCACTGTTGTCTTTTCTTAAGATTTTGGGTTACGAAGCATATGTCAAAAGACTCATGTCTGAGAAGCTTGCACCAAAATCTGACAAATGTTTCTTTGTGGGATATCTAAAAGAAACAAAGGGGTATTATTTCTACAACCAATCTGAGAACAAAGTATTTGTTGCTTGAGATGGTGTCTATTTCGGGTGTACTCCTGTGGGAATATCCGAACCACTAACTGCATTGCTGGAGTCTCAGGCTGCCTGTTGGGATCTCGGACTGGACAGCTAGACCCTCCGTTAGTACCACTAGAGGACCAATAAGAGAGAACGTAAATTGCCCTCGGGGGTGGTTTCGAGGAACCCCCTTCCAATGGCTAAGTAAGTGCTTTCCTTTTGAGAGAGTAGAAAGCTTAATGTGCTTAAAGAGAGAGAGAGGGAGAGAGATTGATCAACCCCCTTTATGCGGCATATGTGGGGGTATTTATAGTGTATGATTGTCTTAATTTTAGTGGTCAACTTGTGGCCGACTTACTCTGGTCAAGATGGAAACCGGAGCCTGTGACCGACTCACCCTGGTCGAGTTAGCAGCCGGAGCCTATGACCGACTTCCTCTAGTCGAGCTGCCAGTCGGAGCCTGTGACTGACTCACCCTGGTCGAGCTGGCAGCCGGAGCCTGTGACCGACTCTCTCTGGTCAAGCCCTCAGCCGGAGCCAGTGACCGACTCACTCTGGTCGGGCTGGTAGCCGGAGCCTCTTTGGCCAGTGGGGGTCGACATAGGTGACTTTTAGACTCAGCGGTCTCTCAATGGTAGTCGAGGCGCGCCATCCCTGGAGGAACTGAGATGGTGATATAGTTTAATAAGAACTACCCTATACATCTAGCCCTCCCAAGATATGGTATGAGGTGACTCATGCCTGCTCTTTTGGTCGTCGCTCACCTCTAGAGTGAGGCTGGGAACAAGGGAATAGCTTAGCAAGAGGCTATCCAACAAAACTAGCCCCCCAGGGGGTGGTATGAGGTTACTCATGCCAGCTCTTTTGAGGTAGTAACTTAATCGGTAATTACTCAATAGGTCGTCTGCTTGAGGTTTCCTTCACACAACTAGCCCCCCAAGTCTTACGAGTGCTTCCACGGTTCTAAGACTTAGAGAGATTTGTTGCCAGGTGATAAAGTTGTCGTTATTGTTTACGCAAAGGACCATAATTACGAGCTTGAGCGAGGAATTTCAGTTACTCCCATTGAAGACTGAGAATTAACGAGCTGGAGCAAGGAGTTTTGATTACTCCCGCTGAAGTTTGAGAAATTATGAGTTTGAGCAAGGAATTTCGATTACTCCCGCTAAAAGTTCGAGAAAGTACGAGCTGGAGCGAGGAATTTTGATTACTCCCGCTGAATTTTGAGAAATTACGAGCTTAACTTAGATGAGGGATTTCGATCACTCCCCCTTATTAAAGACTGAAAAATTACGAGCTGACTTAAGCGAGAAATTTTGATCACTCCTCGCTGCAGGCTGAAAAATTTCGAGCTGAGCTTGAGCGAGAAATTTTGATCACTCCCCGCTACAGGCTGAAAAATTACGAGATGAGCTTGTGCGAGAAATTTTGATCACTCCCTGCTGCAGGCTGAAAAATTACGAGCTGAGCTTAGGCGAGGACTTTTGATGATTACCCGCTTCAAGCTGAGAAATTTGCTCTAGTGTGCTTGTTTTGCACTTGCTCACACTTTTGGAGGTTTATCATTCTCTAACCATTCACTTTGCTAAGTGAGGGCTTATTCTTTTACTACTGTGCCTGCTGAGTGAGTGCTTATCGTTTTACCGCTCAACCTACTGAGTGAGTGCTGCCTTTATGCCACTCACTAAGAGTGGTGAGGGCTTGGTTTCATGCTGCTCGCTTAGAACGGTGAAGTGGGGAAAAGCTAAGAGTGCCTTGCTGCCATTCCACTCTATCCTTTTTGATTCCGCAAGAGTGTCAAAGAGAAGTACCTAAGAGATCCTTGGTACCCTTCACTTTTATCTGCAATGTGTGACCGAACAACTATCTTCCTGCTTGTACTTAGTTCAGGGAGCGAACTTTGAACTAGAGCTGACGAAACTAACAAGAAATGACAACAGGACATGAACCAGACACGAAAAATCGGGTTAATTTAAAACACGGGTATGAACATGACATGACACGACACTATTGCCAGCTCTAGAAAATACTTGTCGTCCCCTTTACAGAAGCGAGAACAATGAGGAGTTGTTGGACTTTAATCTCTTAGCTGGACCTGGTTAAGACCAGGTCTTGGCTGCTTTCAGTGTGACCTGGTTAAGACTAGGTCTTGGCTGAAACTTGACATGCTCAAGCTGGACCTGGTTAAGACCAGGTCTTGGATGAATCTTGACATTCTCCGGCTGAACCTTGACATTCTCCAGCCGGACCTGGTTAAAACCAGGTCTTGGACGCTGTTTTTTAATCTAGTCTCATTTTGAGCAAGAAATTCTTTGGCTCCCTACTTTGATGAGCAAGACTTGATATCAAGTGTCTCACTTTGATGTGTAGGGCTCTATATTAGTTGTTGCTTGACTTGGTGCTCTTTTCAGCAATATGTCACTCGGTTAATCCTTTGTATATCTGTTTTACACAAATATTTGGCATGAAAGAGAATTAGTATAAATAAATAACAGAGAAGTCAATGAGCTACTCTTTTAAAGTAACTTCTAGGATAGAAGCATTTTGTATAGCATAAGTTATTCTTTTTTGGAGCAGAAGTAGTGTATTGGAGCAGAATTGACTGTTGCAAGAGCCAGGTTAATTAATGATATGACTCGGGAGGAGTCATCCCACATAACTAACCCTGAGATGGGGTGTTGTAGAGTCGTTCTTATACAACTAGCCCCCCCAAGTCTTAGAGGTGCCATGGCAATTCTAAGACTTGAAGGAGACCGTTGCTTCTTGGCGGCACGGAGATGCATTATATAGTTGAAATATTCGATTTTTTTGAAAAAATTCTGGCTATTCCACGAAAACCTCTGATTTTTCTGTTGACCAATCTGATTATTTTAATTTTCTGTTAAGGTACCTGATTACTCTGCTGAAAATTCTGATTTCTGACTGAAAAATCTTACCACTCCGCTGAAGATTCAGATTCTTCTACTAAAAAATCTGACTGCTCTGCTGAAAATTTTTCGTCTTTCGGCGAGAAGATCTTACTACCACGGTGAAAAATTCTGATTACAGCTGGAACATTCGATTTTCTTACTGAAAAATTTGACTGACGCATGAGAATTCTGGAATTTCTGCTGAAATTCTGACTCCTCTTACTGAGAAACCTTATTGCTTCGCAAAAATTTCGAATTCTCTTCTAAGTAGTTTACTAACTTGCTGTAAATTTTTATTTTTTTTTATTTTTTTGTTTTATGAAAAGTCTAATTGGCTTGCTGAAAATTTTAATTTTCTGGCTGAGAAACCAAGTTACTCCGCTGAAAATTTTGATTTATCTACTGAAAAATCTTGATTGGTTCGATGAAGAATTTATTTTCTAGCCAAAACATCTGAATATCCCGCTGAAAATTCCAATATTTCGATTGAAAAATCTAGCTGCTCTGCTCAAAAGTTTACTTTTTCTGCGCGGGATTCTGACTACCTTGATGAAAAATCTTGGTTTTTCCGACAAGAAGTTCCGATTGCCTCGCTGAAAGTTCTGATTTTTCTACTGAAAAATCTTGATTTTTCGGGCTGAAAACTTCGATTGCCTTGCTGAAGATTATGATTTTCCTGCTGACAAATCCTGATTTTTCGTTGAAAAATTCTGATATTTGTGCTGAAAATTGTGATTGCTCCAACAAAACTTTGGAATTTTCTACTGAAAATTCTGACTATTTCCCTCTTTTATGGGTTTTGATTGCTTCTCTCCTGATCTAAATGCTTATAGTTCATTTTTGAAATTCTTGATAACTAGAGACTTGTTATTGTTGATATTTTCTTCATGCATTCCCAAGGTGTGGAAGATTCTCTTTGTCCTCTTTTCTTCATTTGAAGCCTTCTTTGCTTCATTATGGATTTGCAGATGAACCGAGCTGCTTCTCTTCACGAGGTATCTTATTATCTACTAGCAAACTTTGAATGAGAACCAGTCCCTTTGCGAGTTTGGTGCCATACATCTTGTTCCTAGTCATCAGCTGCTGCTGTATGCTCACAACAGTTATTGCCTGAGCTGGCTGTAGCGATAGTTCTTTCTGATCGTAGAGCTTCTTAATCTGGCAGAATTTGTTGTATAGCTTCATTTGGGTTCAGGCTTATTGTTACTGATTCACTTATTTAAACTTTGCGAATTCCTATGTGCTTTTCATCCTCTCCACTGACTATTATACCAAATTTTGTAACAAACCGGGTGGCAACTTACTGTTGCAAAGCTGGACTTTTGTACTCCGAATTATTATGCAGGCTGGTAGGAAAATGCTTTGATCAGACTACTTCCATCGATCAGAATAGAGCAGGGACCTTTATTTCCTCTATCTTCAAGATCATGACATCCTAGGGGGTCAAGTATCGCTTTGACATGTTATCAATCACAAATATACTCTTTCTTCCGCTGAAATAGCTATCGAAAGAGGTAATAAAATCTTGACAAAGAGCTGATCAGTCAAGAGCTGATCAGAATTTGATTTCCACTGCTGTGCAATTCCTGTCTTATGATAAAAATAATTGAGTCTGCAGCTGCTATACTGCTCCTAGGGAAATTGATGTTAATGGTGATTGATAACTTGCTATATGCAGGGGACTGCTGTCCTCATGTTGCCGAGGGTGTTTCGTTATCACAAGAATCAGCTCGCTAGAGTGCTTGATTGCACATGTTATAATTTATGACATCGTCAATTCAAGTTTTTGCATCTGAAGGTTGCCAAAATCCATCAAAACGAAGTGAACTATCTGAGCAACACCCTTGGCATTTTACAGTCATGACCTTCCCTACTGAAGAGGTAGTGCTTTATAAGACCAGGAACAAATCAGTATATTAATGCTTAGTCTTATCAGAATAAATGAGTGCTCACAGATCAACAGATTTAAGACTATAGGTTCTCGCAGGAGCTTGTGATCTCCAGCTTAATTGCTCTACTTTCTAGGCACTTCATGGGCATAGGACGAGCTAATGTTGTTCTTGGTGCCAGAAGTTTTTCCATCCATTCTCCATCAAAATTGCTCTAGAATATTTATTTTAAAGGAGAATGTAACCAGAAGAGATGGCCAAGATCACTAATAAGCATAAACTGTATTGAACCTGTCTATCCACGAGCTGTTGTGTGCTTGATGTGTACTTGCCTGCTTGATGGCACATACCATAAAGCAGCTACACCAGGTATTTTTGAAGGTCTAGCAACATTTTTCAAACCTTTAGATCCGAAACTGTTGTTGCTTTCCTATCTACATATTGCTGACAGGACGACTAAGTAGCTTGTATTACCAGACCATTTGAAGGTTTTCTGGCAGATTATTTTCTGAGTTTTTGACCCTTGCATTGTGATCTTATTGTATTCATAGTCACTCGTTGCAGAACTCTTATCATCTGAACTTGTGCTTAGGAGGATTTCCATGAAACTTATGAGTAGTTGAGGTAAGAAGATGTCACTTTAACACTTTATAATCCTCCTTTTACTCCAAGCTCTGTGCACAACATCACAAGTCTTCTGCTGCTAAATGATTGCAGTACCACTAAGAAAGCAGTCCTGCTTTCAAAATTGAGCTGATGCTGATGCTCAGATAATAGGCCGCAAATATGTCCATTCTCCCTCAAAAATGCTACGGAATATTTATTTTGAAAGAGAATGGAGGCGAAAGAAGATGCCAAGATTGCCTGTAAGTTTCTGCTAGGTTGAACTTCTTATCCTCGAAAATGCTGCGTACCTGACCATCAATATGGTAGCTTGCATATTCCGGATTGAAGGATTCTAACTGCTCGTACTCTTGTAATTTGGATCCTTATGAAGATAGGAACACCTTGCTGAATATCTGACCGTTCAGAGTCACTAGACAACTTTACCAAAAGCTATGTTCTGTTGGTGGTACCTCTGGTATTTCCCACGCAGCTACTAGTATGTGAAATTTTTTCATACGCACAAGTCTGCTGCTTGAGGACAATTTCCTTTGAATAATTTTGCTGCAGGTCAGGTTTTATGATCCAATTCGAAAACCTTAATCATTAGCAGGCTGTACATGGGGCTCTTAGCCTGCGAATCATTTCCTGTGAGCTAATCTGTACACTCTCTGCCTTTTATCAACCTGCTTCTGCAAGATCAGGTCATGTTTTTGGTGAGATGCCGAATTACTTCTTACTCATCAAAGCGGTAGGGCTCTTGATTTTATATTGGCTTATACTTTGCTCCCTTTACATTGTGAATTATGAAATCACAACCATAATCTTTGTTGCTGCTTTCATTGCTCGAATATACCCATCATGGAACCTGTTTGTTGTTATCTTATCAATAAGACGTGAGGGATGTGCTGTTGCTGATAAGTGGTTTATTTGACCACTTATTATGGTGATTTTAACCCAATTTTGCAATCTTTTCCCTTATTTTTCTTACCCGTTTTGTATATAAATGTTGTATCGTGGCTTTGCCACCTCTTTGTATGTGTTTGTCCATGATTTGCAGGTGTTATGACTTACTTTGACAAGCAATCAATGCTCGTAGAAGAGCTTAGAGCAAGGCAATAATGAAGGGAGAGCCCGCTCCTAGAGGAGTGGGCGTGCACCTCTCCCGGAGTAGGCGCTCCTCCGTGACAACAACATTCTGACCCTGTGAGGAGCGGGCGTGCTCCCGAGTTGGAGCGGGCCCTCCTAACTGTTGTGCTAGAATCTGCCTTAATCATGAAGCAAGGAGGACCCGGCATGCACCCTCCTTGGAGCGTGCGCTTCTCCCCTACAACTTGAATCTTCCATCTGCTGAAGAACAGGGGAGCGGGTGCTCCTTGCTGCCATCGTCGAATCTGCCTCTATCTGAAGCTAAGAGGAGCGGGCGTGCAGATTTCAGGAGCGGGCGCTCCTAGCTGGAAATCCATTTTCTTTTGATGGATTAACCTATGCAATTCGGGGAGTATAAACCCCTTTAGTTCATTTTAAAACAGACATCAGTAGCATAGTTCTTAGCAACTTTCTTCTAGTTTGGAACAATCATCTTTGGTATTTTAGCTTAGAAATCCTCAAATTAATCGTTATAGTAGCAAGTTTCAAAGATTATTCTCAAGATTCAACCTTTGTACTCAACATTTGAAGCTTCAATTAGTAACTTCTTTCACATTTCTCTATTTAATTTCTGATTTCATTTTGCTATTGCATGTCATTTAAATCTCTTTAGTTCTTGATAATTTGTTGTTAGATGTTAATTTTATCATTAGTTAATCACTTTCCCCCAATTGTTGAACTAGTTAGAATCCTAATCTTGGTTTGCATGTCACTTGAAATGAGTTGTTAGTAGTCCTCTTTGCTAAGGGTTGGGTGAAGCTCAACCTACTGGTTAGTTAAGTAAATTTGGGAGAAGTATTGATGTTTGATTTGTGATTAAATTGATTGTATGAAATTGTTTGTTAGTTCTTAATGATAGAATTAGCTACCCTTGAATTAGGTTAGGAGCTAGATGGCATGTTATACTTTGTTTGACATGGAAATATAGATTAAGTATGTCATTACTTATTGCAATTTGATTATGTATCTTTTATTGCTAAACTAATGAGGGATCTAAGTTTAGTAGTGTGAGTTGTTTTCCTAATTGCATGAGGTTGGTCTTACATATAGTCCTTGCTATCTCTTGTCTCTTTTACTCCCAATTTGCCATGGTTGAGTGGATCCCATTCCCTAGTGCTTTTATTTACTTGATTTAGAACAATAGTTTGTTGTTTACTTGACAAACACCCCTTTCAACAAAAGACTTCGAATTAGCTTGAGTGTTAAGTTCTTTAGCAATTATACCCTGTTTCTTATGGACCGAACTCTTACTTATCATTGTTCTTGGTTTGTGAGGTGTTTGCTTATAAATGTGTTTAAATGAGTGTGGAATGTGCGACCGTTCTAACGCCCATCAAAATGGCCCCGTTGCTGGGGAGCGGTGTTGTTAATTGCTAATTGATTACTTGAGTCTAGTTCACCATTAAAGGAAAAATACAAAAAGAGTTCGTTTCTTTTAGGCTACACTTGTATCCTTGTTACTAATTGCAATTGTTGAGTGTGTATGGGCTGAACCCATAACAGGATTTTGGTACCTTACGATCCCGAGATTGAACAAACTTATAGAAGGAGAAGGAGATCCGGTTTTAGGCTGTTAACTACTTCCCCAGCTGGAGAGTTCAACTCCGAGAAACAACAAGATCAAATGGGTGATCCACAGCCACCACCTCAAAGACCTTTGAAGGAGTTGGGAACTCCGGAAGCTTATAGAGCTTCAAGTGGGATTGCTCCCCCCAAACACCCCGGCCAACGACTTTGAGATCCGGCCTGCGATGATAAATTTGATTGAAAGGAGGCAATTTAGTGGAGCAAAGCACGAGAGCCATATTGTACACGATCAAGGTGAATGGGGTCGCTCAAGATTTTGTGAGATTAAAGCTATTCCTTTTCTCCCTAATAAGAAGAGCCCTTGAATGGCTTGAAAAGGAGGTGAGATCCAATTCCTTGAGAACTTGGGATGAAGTCACCACGGCTTTCCTAGGGAGATTCTACTCTCAAAAGAAGACGGCTGAAGCAATGGCTTTGATCCAAGGATTTCGACAAAGAGCTAGTGAAACCATATATGAGGCATGGGAAAGGTATAAAGAATATCAAAGGGAGAGTCCTCATTATGGTATTCCCACATACCAAGTTCTTCAAATTTTCTATAGAGGCTTGATCCCCCAAGGGAAGACTAGTTTGGATGCGGGAGCCAGTGGGCCGATAATGAACAAGACGGAGGAGCAAGTGATAGAGATCATAGAGGATGTTGTGAGGCACCATATGGATTGGCAAGAAGGAGAAACGGAGTCCTCAAGCAAAGGTGGAAATGCGGTTTACTCCGTCAATCACCTCAACGCTATCAACAATTTGACATCTCAAATTGCCAACCCTTGGCAAGGAGATGACATCGATCAAGGCAAAGCTTGAATATTCCTCTTCACACCAATAATATCCCTCCCAATTTAAGGGGAGAGGTATGAGTTATAATCCTTCTGCTTCTACCTCTAATAACATGCTTAATGGGTGTCTCTTTTGTGAAAATTGTGGCTCATATGATCATGATACTTCTTTTTGCACTTATGATTCTCAACCCTAACCCCAATATGAGGATGGTAAATAACTTGAAAATGAACATGCCAATGCTTTGTCTTATGATAATAGACCTAGAAATGACAATCAAAGATATCTACCACCTAATCAAAGAGGGTAAGGGGGAAATTCCTATAATCAAAGAGGAAATGATTATGATTACCATAACCAAAATTCATGGGGTAATAGGAACCAAAGGGACCAAAATCCCCAAGGTAACTACAACCAACAAGGTAGTTATGGTAACCATAACCATAATAACCAAGGGAATTATGGGAATCAAGGCCAATATCACCAAGGAGGGAACTCTAATAATAGGAACAATTGGAACAACAATAACAATAGAGGTTTTTCTAATCCCTCCAATTTGAATGTGAGAGGTACTAGAGCTCCTTAAGATAACTACTATGCACAAGCACCTCCACTTAGATCCAATTTAGAGGAAATGATGGAAAGCCAAACTAAAATGTTCAACACTTTCATGACCTCTAGTGATAAGAAATTTAGTGAACTAATGACTCATAATAAAATGCTTGAAACAAAAATTTCTCAATTGGCCACTGGTTTAAAGGAAGGGGCTAGCACTTCCAAACTTCCACTCTAAGGACTAGATCCCAAGAGACCCGTTAATTCTATATCAACTAGGAGTGGGAAGGTGTTGGAAGGGAGTGTCCCTAAGAAAAACAATGAGAAAGTGAACATGAGTGACCTCCTCTTGAGAGTGATTTTGTGCATGAAGAAGAGAAAGCCTTTGAGAATGAGAAAGATAATGAGAGTGAAAAAGAAAAGGAGAGTGAAAAAGAAAAAGAAAAACAAAAACAAAAAGAAAGAGAAGAGAAACCAAACAATTTCAAAGACTTCCATATCCTCATAAATTTGTGAGAAACAAATTAGATGTGCAATTTGGAAAATTTCTTGAAACATTGAAGCAAATTCACCTTTCAATCCCTTTTACCGATACTATCAAGCAATTGCCTAACTATTCTAGGTTTTTGAAAGATATTTTGTGTGGAAGAAGAAAGTGTGATTTGGTGGAAACGGTGAATCTCACCGAGAATTGTAGTGTTATTATCATGAACAAGATGCCACCAAAGTTGAAAGATCCCGGTAACTTTTCTATCCCTTGTGAAATATATAAAATACAAATTGATAATTCTTTGTGTGACCTTGGGGCTAGTGTTAGCCTTATGCCATATTCGTTATATCAAAGACTTGAGATAGGGGAACTTCTACCCACTAACATTACCCTACAGTTGGCCGATTGATCAATTAAATTTCCAAAGGGTAAGGTAGAGGATGTTCCTCTAAGGGTGGGACAGTTTGTAATTCTGGTGGACTTTGTTGTATTAGAGGTGGATGAAGATGTTATCATTCCAATAATTCTAGGAAGACATTTTCTTGCTACTCGGGTGCTTTAATTGATGTTAAAAGTGCTAAAATTACACTAAAAGTAGGAGATGAGGTGTTAGAATTTGACTTGAATGAGAGCATGAAGTATCCAAGCTCAACTTTGGAAAATTTTATGATGATTGGTGCTATTGATTCCATTGTAAATTCTATGCATGAGCACTTTCTCACTTCTAACAATGCCCTTGAGAATATCTTATTGAACAAAGGAAAGATAGGGGAACAAAGCAAGGAGATGACACTATATGAAGAAATGCTTGAAGGAAGTACGGAAGAAAGCATTGAGCAAGTATGCATGGGAACCATGAGCCATGATGCATTGGAGATAGCTACAACAAGAGAAGGTAAGGGTGTTCCGACGGTAGAACTCAAACCTCTACCATCACACCAAAGGTATGTGTTTTAGGATCCCAACTCAACTTATCCGGTAATTATTAATTCCTCTTTGAACAAGTGCCAAACTCAAATGTTATGTGGTGTATTAAGAGACCACCAAGGTGCTTTAGGCTATACCATTGACAACCTCAAAGGTATTAGTCCAGCTTTATGTATGCACCACATAACACTTGAGGAGGGTGCTAAGCCTTCCATTGAAAGGCAAAGGAAACTTAATCCTAAAATGGGGAGGTGGTGAAGGAAGAAATCACCAAACTCCTTGATGCGGGAATCATCTTCCCCAATTCGAGTTCTAGATGGGTTTCCCCCGTTCATGTGGTCCCTAAAAAGGGGGGAATAACCGTAGTTGAAAATGAGAATGGTGAGCTCATTCCAACTAGAACGGTGACCGGTTGGAGGATGTGCATAGATTATAAACTTCTAAATGCATCCACTAACAAGGATCATTTTCCTCTTCCTTTTATTGACCAAATGCTTAAAAGACTAACAAAGCACAAGTATTATTGTTTTCTTGATGGTTATTTGGGTTTCTTTCAAATCCCCATAAACCCGGATGACCAAGAAAAGACAACCTTTACTTGTCTATATGGTACTTTTGCATATAGGAGGATGTCGTTTGGACTTTGCAATGCACCAGCAACCTTTCAAAGGTGCATGATGAGTATCTTTGGAGACATGCTTGAGGCCGAGATGAAAGTGTTCATGGATGATTTCTCGGTAGGAGGCCTCTCATTTGAAGATTATTTGTCCAATTTGGGAAAATGTTTAGCAAGATGTGAGAAGGTCAACTTGGTCCTAAATTGGGAAAAATGTCACTTCATGGTTGAAGAAGGAATTGTCCTCAGTCACAAGATATCAAGCAAGGGAATTGAAGTGGATAAAGCAAAATTTGAAGTGATTAAAAAATTACCACCTCCGATCAATGTAAGAGGAGTGAGGTCCTTTTTGGGGCATGCCGGGTTCTATAGGAGATTTATCAAGAATTTCTCCCTTATTGCTAGACCTCTCAATGCTCTTCTTAAAAAGGAATCCGACTTTATTTTTGATGAAAAGTGTCTTCATGCTTTCAAAAAAATTAAAGGAAGCTTTGATCACTTCTCCAATTGTGCAAGGGCCAAGATGGGATTTGCCATTTGAGCTCATGTGTGATGCTAGCGATGTTGCTATTGGAGGTGTGTAGGGACAAAGAATAGAAAAAAAGCTTCATGTCATCTACTACATGTCTAAGACTTTGAATGAAGCTCAATGGAACTACACCACAACGGAGAATGAGTTTTTGCCATAGTACATGCTTTTGAGAAGTTTTGGAAGTACCTCATTGGTTCCAAAACTATTGTCTACACTGATCATACGACTCTTAGGTACCTTGTGGCAATGAAAGAGTCCAAGCCTCGTCTTCTTCGTTGGGTCCTATCACTCTAACAATTTGATGTTGAAATCTGTGACAAGAAAGGGGCCAAGAATGTAGTTGCGGACCATCTCTCCCGTTTAGAGAATGTGAAAGCAAGTGATGATGAGGTCCCCATATGTGATGAATTGAGAGATGATGTGCTTTATGTCTTGAATGAGAAATAGCGTCCTTGGTTCGCCGAGTTGGTGAACTACTTGGCATGTGGGGAATTTCCTCCAGATTTCTCCAAGAATCAAAGGAAGAAACTTAAAAGAGAAGCAAGACATTATGTGTGGGATGACCCCACCTTTACAAAAGAGGAGTAGATGGTTTGCTCCGAAAGTGTGTTTCGAATGAAGAAGTGCAAAATGTGCTAAAGATGTGCCATTTCGATCCTTATGGAGGCCACATGGGGACAAACAAAACAGCCTTGAAGATCTTGCAAAGCGGTTTGTGGTGGCCTCACATCTTTAAAGATGCTTGGGGGTTTGTAAAGACTTGTGACCGTTGTCAACGAACCGGCAACATATCCAAGCGAAATGAGATGCCTCAACAACCAATACTTGAGCTAGAGGTATTTGATGTATGGGGTATTGACTTTATGGGACCATTCCCTTCTTCTTATGGGAATCAATACATCCTTGTGGCGGTTGACTACGTTTCAAAATGGGTTGAAGCCATTACCTCCCAACAAATGACCACAAGGTAGTAATGAAATTGTTCAAGAAAGTCATATTTCCGAGATTTGGGGTTCCTAGAGTGGTGGTAAGTGATAATGGTTCACATTTCGTGCATAGTGCCTTTCAAAGGATGATAAGAAATCATGGAGTTCATCAAAGGTTCGGTCTTACCTACCATCCATAAACTAGTGGACAAGCGGAAGTTTCCAATCGTCAAATCAAGTTAATCCTTGAGAAAACGGTTGCAAGAAATAGAAAGGATTGGTTGGAAAAAATTGATGATTCTCTTTGGGCATATAGAACGGCATACAAGACCCTAATAGGCACAACTCCATATCGTCTTGTTTATGGAAAATCTTGTCATCTTCCGGTGGAGCTTGAACACCGAACTCAGTGGGCCATTAAGAAGATTAATTTCGATTTGGCTAGTGCGGGAGTGCAAAGATGGAGTGATCTACATGAGCTTGAAAAGCTTCGATTGGAAGCCTATGAGTGTGCGAGCAACTACAAGGCTCGCTTAAAGGAATTGCATGATCGAAAAATTGAGAAGAAAACATTTCTTGTAGGCGAAAAGGTACTTCTCTACAACTCAGGAATGAAATTGTATCCCGGGAAACTTTTATCAAGGCGAAGTGGTCCTTTTGTTGTCAAAGAAGTGTTCCCTCATGGAGTCGTGGAAATTTCAGATTTAGATGGACTGAGATCGTTCAAGGTCAATGGGGCATCGCCTCAAGCTTTACTATGAGGGTGCTCAAGTTGGTTTGGTTGAGTTATTGCAATGTAATCTTACCTCCGGAGTGTGGAGGTCATCAAGCTATTGACGTTAAAGAGGGAGGCAACCCGAATATTAAAAAAAAAAAAAAGAAGAAAAAGAAAAAGAAAAGAGAGTGAGAATAAAAAAAAAGAATGACTGGAAAAATAGAGAAGAGAGTAGGTTTAATATGATTTTGCTAACATTTTCTTGAAAATATGTTCTTGTGGTTTTTGATGTAGGAATTTAAAGCAAAAAAGAGTCGAAAAAAGCAAAACAGCAAAGGTGTCAACAGCTGGAAGCGGGCGCTCCTACAACTATGAATGCCCGCTCCAAGCGCAAAAAAAAATCAATAAGCTTCAAGACAGGGAGGAGCGGGTGCTCCTGAGAACCTGCACGCCCGCTCCACCTGCTCCGTACAAAAAAAATTGGTCACAGGCATCAGAAGGAGCGGGCGCTCAAAATGAATTGCACGCCGCTCCAAACTGCTTCAACCAAACAGAAGTGTCAGGTCTTGGAAGGAGCCGATGCTTCAACTTCACTGCACGCCCGCTCCCCAAGTAGCACATTTGAGGCGGGAACTTCTCCAAAATTAGGAGCAGGCGCGCCAACGTCACTGCACGCCCGCTCCCCAAGTAGCACATTTGAGGCAGAACTTCTCCAAAATTTGGAGCGGGCGCTCCAACGTCACTGCACGCCCATTCCCTAAGTAGCACATTTGAGGCAGGAACTTTTCCAAAATTAGGAACGGGCGCTCCAACGTCACTACACGCCCGCTCCTCGAAGTGCAAAAGGAAACAGGAAGTTCAGAAAGATTTGGAGCGGGCGCTCCAACACGCCTACCACCCGCTACAGTCTGGGCTGCTGAATCAGAATAAAAGATCAAGGCTAGGAGCGGGGCGCTCTTTGTAACCTGCACACCCGCTCCAAGTGTTGAAAACGCAATCAGGAACTTGTTTAAGATTTGGAGCTGGCGCTCTTGAGGATCTGCACGCCCGCTCCTAGTAGTGCAATTGTGGGAAGTTCAGAATGTTTTGGAGCGGGCGCTCCACAAAACCTGCACGCCCGCTCCTAGCTGGTAAGCATAATCATAATCGAATTCAAATTGCGGGAGCCGGAACGGGCGCTCCACCCTCACTACACGCCCGCTCCTAATTGGCCAGGCGAATTAGAAGCTTTTTACAAAAGCCAGGAGCAGGCACTCTGACCTTACTACACGCCCGCTCCTGGCAGTCTGAATAAAAAATACAGAGATTCTTTTATCTCTTTTTACCCTTTTTTACCCATTTCCCACCGTTCATTCACCATTATCATACTCTCTCTCCTCCTTCCATCTACTTCTCTCTCTAAAAACCCCATTTTCTCCAACCTCTCTCTTCAAAATCTTCATTTTCTCATTAAATTTCTCACTAAAAATTCACAAATTCTTGTTCTTCACTCAATTCTCTATCTATCAACACCAAATCTGTCCAAATTCATGCACTAGATTTTCAAACCCTAGAAGACCACTATTGTTGAAGTTTGGAAAGCTTGGTTTATTGAAGAAATTGGAGCAAAAGGGGAGCAATTTGAGTAGTCTTGGAGGAATTTAAAGTACTTTCATACTCTAGTTGGTATAACCTTCTTCCCTACTTCACTTTTCCTCTTAAACCCTAGTGGTTTTTCTTCAAACTTCATTATTCTTGGTTATTTTTGATGAATTGTGTAATTTACTTCATGATTTGTTGAAAATTGGAGAATTTTTGTGCTTCATATGTTAGGGTGATTGATATTTGTGGTAATGCTTGGATTGCTTAATGAGTGATTGAATTTTGTGATCTTTGTGAATTTGAATTGTGTGTTAGTTGGAATTGTTGTTGATTGTAAAGTTTGTGTTGGAAATCTTTGTGGATTATGTTGGAATATATATCTTGTATTGTTGAAACAAGTACTTGGTTTTAATTAGGGGTTTTGAAGTTAGGGAGGTTGTTGTGTAGTGATTTTGGTGTTTGTAGTGAGGTGTTTTTGAGTGAACCCCTTTATCCTTTTTCCCACTTTTTGTCAAAAATGGTTCTAAGATTATTTGGAGGTGCAGGAGGGAAGAAAAGAAAGACTTCCGGAATCCAAATAAATGAAAGCCAAAATCTAGAACAAAACCAAAATAACGCTCCTCCACCCACTAGAATCCCCGAGATATTCAGAAATACCATACCGAGCTCTCAAAGCGAAAAATCCTTCCCACAAGATTCTATGACCAGCACGCTTGCCAACTTTTAGGAGTAGATGAAGGAGGCGTGTGGCTGATAATTTCGGATGGTTAAACTTCCTCAAGAAGAGGGAATTGACCTACGAATCGATCACACTCGAATTCCTCTCAACCCTTACCATGCGCCGGATAAGCGGTGAGGGAGAGCCTCTCGAGTGTGAGATTAAGTTTAGGCTTTTTAACCAAGAAAAGACCCTAACCTTAACTCGCCTCCATGAAATCTTTGAGTGGCCCATCTTTAACCAAATCGATACTCCCGATAGTTTCTACCTTTCTAGCTATGAAGAGCAAAATTAGTGGAACACTATTGCGGAATATCCCAATTTCACCACTCGGTCTAGCAATGCTAGCCATATCGTCCACCCCGTACTCCGTATATTCATGAGAATTATGGGGTATGCTTGCTTCTCAAAGCAAGACCTAGGGAAGCTAACTAAAGAGAGATCAAATGCCTCTTTATAGCTTCTCGATTTGAGGGGAACCTCGAGGGGAATATAAATATGGGATATTTGTTTATCCAAAGGTGTCTAGAAATTAAGAGGAGTACGGAGTTAAGGGGAGAGATAAAGTGTGGGGGAATGATCACGATAATTGCCAAGGTATTTGGGTTTACCAATTGGGTTGAACAATTGACCCCGGTTAATGGCTCCAATGTCCTTGACATTCAAGGACTTTGTTCAACGCACATGCTTGTGGAAGTCCGTGGTCGTGTGACCAAATACTCTTGGTTGGTCAAGGGTAAGCACCATTGCTTGCTACCCAATGCGGCGGTGATGAACACCGTGGGGAACACTTAGCAAGTGCCAATTGAGCCACTCCCCACGGGTGTTCCCGATCTTGACCAACCATCCCAACCTCGCCGCCATAGCTTTTCCACCGTTCCTAGGTTTATGGGCGGCTCCTCCTCCTCCTCTTCCTCTTTTGATCTAGAATCTCCTTTAACCATCTTAACTTAACCAAACAAAGAATTTTTCAAGAAAACGAGTACCAAATCTATGTGGCAGAAATGTCTTATCAAAACCAAGTTGAGAGGGGAGACTTTCAACCCTATGTCAACTACCTTAACCGCCCGGTTCAAGAAGGGCTTGTTCCGGGTTGGAACAACAACCAACCCACCTACTCTTATTGGCAAGGGCCTCGTAGCTCCATTTTGGAGCTACGATCCTATCCTCCCTATGATTATACACAACCCGGGGGCTGTGATTCTAGGGGGGACCCTTCTTATTACCACGTCCCCGAGACATGTGGTAATATGACTCCCGAGGAGATCGGTAACCACTCCTTAAGGGGATACTTCGGGTTTCCACCTAGGTATGATGGTGGTTGGGGCACGAGTAGTGCACCGGATTTCGGCCACTATTGAAGTTGCCCCAACTATGATCTTCCTCCCTACGTGGATCAATCCTCTTATACCGGCGATGTAGACAAAAACTACTATTATTTGCCATCGCCGCCAAGAGAGGATGATGGGAGTAGCATGTAGACATTTGCATCTATCGTTCCCTTCTCTTCTTACCCATCATTTGTAACACTGAGGCCGGTGTCGAATTTTAGCTTGGGGGGGGGAGATGTTTCTCATTGTGTACACTTAAGTGCGAGAACGGTAATCAAATGTCTAGTATGGGGGGAGGTCTTGAGGTCTTTGTGTATAGGGTGGTTCATGGTTTTGATAAGTTATGTGCTTATATGTGACGCTATTTTGTGCCTGTATTGAGAAGTTTGAGTTTGTATGTTGAATGTTTGGCATGTAAGGCTTGGCTTAGCCTTTGAAACTTGTGGTAGGATTCATATTGTATTATGTTCTAGATTGTGTGCCTACTTTATGTTGATTGTTGTTCTATTCATGATGATATGACACGCCTAGGCTAGAATGATTGCATATTGGTGTTTTTGTCTCACTTCTCTACTGTATGTGTGCATTAGAGCATTTTTCTTCTATGATTAGCTTTGGTCTATTTGTGGTTGGTTATTTTGATGGTTGAATGCATGGTATGGTTGGCTTGCATTTGGTCTCTATTGATGATGATGTTGATGATTGATGAGGTTGTTTCTTCCCCTAAAATCCAAAACCTTAACATCCAAATTCTCTTCTATCTCCTTTTTTTTCTTATCCCTAATATCCAAATTCTTTATCTAGTTTTCTTATCCCCCTTCTTCTACTTCAAAAAAAATAAAAATAAATAAATAACTTGGAAAAATGAGATTTAAAATAAAAATAAAAATGGATTGTATATGGTAGATACTTGCTTTCTTTTTGTAATAAAATTTCGAGCATGGTTTAGATGCCCTTGGTTGAACATATAATTGGCTAGTTTAGGCTAGTGTGAGAATAACTTTACCGAATGTACGAGACTTAAAGTCTAGGTTTTTGGTAAGATGGTGTCGCCTGTCTCAAAGAAATTTGAACCTCGAAAGGTAGTATTTGATCCCACAATTGTCCCAAAAGTGAGGTTTTATGTTTTAAAGCCACCAACACTTTGAATGAGTGGCAAGGATCCTCCTTGAATTAGTACCTAGATCAAGAAGTTGAGTCTCAACTCCTAAGCTGGCGACTTAAACTACTCTTGTTACTAATGAAGGTTGTTTCATAAGGTGTATGTGCATAGTGCAAGT
Organism: Chenopodium quinoa; assembly: GCF_001683475.1. Classification (NCBI taxonomy): domain Eukaryota; kingdom Viridiplantae; phylum Streptophyta; class Magnoliopsida; order Caryophyllales; family Amaranthaceae; genus Chenopodium; species Chenopodium quinoa. The sequence continues at coordinate 913,750 of NW_018744072.1, read as the reverse complement.
TAAGGCATTCAGATTTAGTTTTATCATATGTATTTCCCTTGTTCATTGTAAATAATAGTTGGTTTGGTATATGAAGCTTTCTTTTTTTTAAAAAAAAAAAAAAGATGTGACAAATAGCCACCACCCTAGCAAATAAACAAGCTTGAGGGTGCATTTTTGCTTAAGAGTGTGGTTATATTTTGTATTTGGAGATCGAAGTTAGAACCCTACTTAGGGTTGTTCTTAATGAGTTACATTTTAGCATGGTATCAAATACAAGCTCTTCTAGTTTTCTTCCATGCCTTAACTTTGTGATGAGATCCTCATATTTTTGTGTATTATAAGAAAGAGTAGTTGAAGCCATCGTCGGTGGAGCGAGTTGGTTCACAAGCATATGGAGAGGGTACTTTTTCATTGAGATGTCGAGTGTTTTAAAACCTGCTATATATATGTTTTTCCGACTCCTTCGAGGAGTCATGAGACACTACCATTAGGGGGAATTTGAACTTTGTGATGGGGACGCGGTAAGATTTGTTGAATAGGCCTAAGTTGAGTATTTTCAGGAAGGTTAGCTAGACCTTGGCTAATCATGACCGTGGTTGATCTTAGGCATATACCTCATGCTCGAGTTTTATTGCTTAAGGATTCTTTTATCTATGCATGTGCTTTTGAGCAAACTAATCTTTTGGGTTGTTTATAGGCGATGTGAATTGCTTGAGGACAAGCAATAGTCTATCTTGGGGGGATTTGATAAGTGGTTTATTTGACCACTTATTGTGGTGATTTTAACCCGATTTTGCAATCTTTTCCCATTTTTTCTAAACCGTTTTGTATAAAATGTTGTATCTTGGCTTTGCCACCTCTTTGTATGTGTTTTTCCATGATTTGCAGGTGTTGTGACTCACTTTGACAAGCAATCAAAGCTCGTAGAAGAGCTTAGAGAAAGGCAACAATGAAGGGAGAGCCCGTTCCTGGAGGAGCAAGCGTGCACCTCTCCAGGAGCAAGCGCTCCTCCATGACAACAACATTCTGCCCCTAATCTGACTCGTGAGGAGCGGGCGTGCTACCAAGCTGGAGCGGGCGCTCCTAGCTGCTGTGCTAAAATTTGCCTCAATCATGAAGTAGGGAGGAGCGAGCATGCACCCTCCTTGGAGCGGGCGCTCCTCCCCAACAACTTGAATCTGCCATCTGTTGAACAACAGGGGAGCGGGCGCTCCTCGCTGCCATCATCGAATCTGCCTCTATCTAAAGCTAAGAGGAGCGGGCGTGCGGATTTCAGGAGTGGGCGCTCCTAGCTGGAAATCCGTTTTTTTTTACGGATTAACCTATGTAATTCGGGGAGTATAAATACTACCCCTTTAGTTCATTTTAAAACAGACAGCAGTAGCATAGTTCTTAGCAACTTTCTCTTAGTTTGGAACAATCATCTTTGGTATTTTAGCTCAAAAATTCTCAAATTAATCATTGTAGTAGAGCAAGTTTCAAAGATTATTCTCAAGATTCAACATCTATACTCAACATTTGAAGCTTCAATTAGTAACTTCTTTCACTTTTCTCTATTTAATTTCTGATTTCATTTTGTTATTGCATGTCATTTAAATGTTTTTAGTTCTTGATAATTCGTTGTTGGATGTTAGTTTTATCATTAGTTAATCACTTTCCCCCAATTATTGAACTAGTTAGAACCCTAATCTTGGTTTGCATGTCACTTGAAATGAGTTGTGAGTAGTCCTCTTTGATAGGGGTTAGGTGAAGCTCAACCTAATAGTTAGTTAAGTAAATTTGGGAGAAGTATTGATGTTTGATTTGTGATAAAATTGATTGTATGAGATTGCTTGTTAGTTCTTCATGATAGGATTAGCTACCCTTGAATTAGGAGCTTGATGGCATGTTATGCTTTGTTTGACATGAAAATATAGATTGAGTATGTTATTACTTATTGCAACTTGATTATGTATCTCTTATTGCTAAACTAATGAGGGATCTAAGTTTAGTAGTGTGAGTTGTTTTCCTAATTGCATGAGGTTGGTCTTACATATAGTCCTTGCTATCTCTTGTCTCTTTTACTCCCAATTTGCCTAGTTGTCATGGTTGAGTGGATCTCATTCCCTTGTGCTTTTAATTACTTGATTTAAAACAATAGTTTGTTGTCTACTTGACGAACACCCTTTTCAACAAAAGAGTTCGAATTAGCTTGAGTGTTAAGATCTTTAGCAATTATACATCGTTCCTTGTGGACCGAACTCTTACTTATCATTGTTCTTGGTTTGTGAGGTGTTTTCTTATAAATGTGTTTTAATGAGTGTGGAATGTGCGACCATTCTAATGCCCATCAGTTGCACACTGACTTTCTAGCATATGTAGCAGCACAAATCAAAGAACGAGCCTTTTCTCCGTTAAATTGCAATCGTGGGTACCTCCACTGCTTTGTAGTTCTCATTCTTTGTAGCAGGTGCACTAGCTTATTGCTTTTGTACAATATTCTGTAATAATAATTTTGCTTTTTGTACTTCTCAAAGAAGTTGCAAACTCTAAACATAGCTGGTCCCTTGCGCTTGATTGTTGGCTTTGCTTATTTATTATATCATTCCATCATTTCTCTTTTGCGCACGACCATTTCAGCATACGCATGAAGATCGCACTCCTTATTATCATTAGTGAAGATGAACAACAATGTACGAAATAAATGTCCACAACTTTTGAGCATAGGAATTAATGAGAGATGAAATAAGCAGGATGTCTGTGTCTTGGAATGTCAATTTTAAAGACTCCGGTTATCAAGTATAACGGTCTATTTCATATCAACTCCAGCTACGACAATATGCTTTTAATTATCTGTCACGATCTGATTAATTTCTTAGGCTGCTCAGAAGACTCATAAGTAGTACTAATTTCTAACACCCAGCTCTGAAAATGTCTTTTGGGCATTTTATCAAACACCTAGCATGCGTATTCAACTTGTCGAATTTCATTAACATTTTAACTAAGCGATTATCCACATTAAATAGTCTTCTAAATTTACCCGCTAATAACCATGTCCTTACTACAGAATACAGATTGTCTTCTCAAATCCAATCAAATAAAGAGTCAACACATGCTTTTTTAAAAAAAAAAGATGAGACTCGAATTTGGCAACCCAAAATATGCAGATTATAAGAATGCAAACTCCCAAATTACTAGCTCAATACCAACATTAATTATCATATGATGCAGCTTCAAGGCAACTTAAAAGGATGACCCACTTTCAATATAATTCCTAATCATGCGTCTTCTATAACACATATTTACTCAATTTGATACAACATTATCATGGCTTATGACATTCTACAGAATTTCACATAGAATGCAGCAGATGTAGCGCTTAACTATGCCTTTTGTGTGAAAAATATTATAATGAGAGTGGAAAACTTTGCCTGATTTTATGTTTTGGAAATGATCGGGAATTGTGGGATAGCTCCATCCTATAACCGATTGATGTTGAAGTAGAGAAGATGAAGGCCTTGAGATCTTAGTTCTTCAATCTTTTTAGATCTACTATTTTTGGCTTTGTACTAGTACTTCGGTGCTAGATCCGGGTGAATACGTGGTTGGAATTTGTGATCAACTTTCGACCACCACCTCCGTTGGCGACGGCTTAAGCTTATCCTTTGCTCTCGCACTTGCTTGCCCTTAAAACTCAGTCGGCTAGCTTTTCAAGGTCAGATTTGGTTCGACCCCTCCTTCTAGCGCCAATTATTTCGGGTGTACTTCGGTGGGAATATCTGAACCACTAACTGCACTGTTGGAGTCTCAGGCTGCCTGTTGGGATCTCGGGCTAGATAGTTGGACCTTTCATCAGCACCACTGGAGGACCTACAAGAGAATAAACGTCAACTGCCCTCGGGGGTGGTTTCAAGGAACCCCTTTCGATGGATAAGTAAGTGTTTGCCTTTTGAGAGAGTAGAAAGATTAATATGCTAAAAGAGAGAGAGAGAGAGATTGATCAACCCCCTTTATGTGGCATATGTGGGGGTATTTATAGTGTATGATAACCCTAATTTCAGTGGTCAGCCTATGGCCGACTTACTCTGGTCGAGCTGGCAGCCAGAGCCTGTGACCGACTCACCCTAGTCGAGTTGGCAGCCGGAGCCTGTGACCGACTCACCCTGGTCGAGCTGGTAACCGGAGCCTGTGACCGACTCACCCTGTTCAAGCCCTAACCGAAGCCTGTGACTGACTCAATCTGGTCGGGCTGGCAGCCGGAGCCCCTTTGGCCAGTGGGGGCTGACATGGGTGACCTTTAGACTCAGCGGTCTCTCAATGGTAGTGTAGGGAATATTTCAACTCTCAAATTTGAGCCCCACTGTGATCATGCACTTAAGCATGGTGGCTTCCAAAGGGAAAGAAGTTAGAGATAAAAGAGTCGCCAACAAGTTTTAGGAACTTGTAAACCTTTCACGGGTGTAAAGGTTACACCTCATTCAAGATCACAGAAATCGCTAACTCCATAGTGATCCGGAATCATGACTGGATATTCGGGGATGATGGTATGAATCCAACCTAAAAGATATTGAACCCGCCCTAAATCGGCCTCTACTTAATTCTTATGATATTCATGTGCGCTTTCTGATCAACATACATACAACAAACTAATCCTAAACCTGTTTAATCTACTTTGGTTGATTATTATTGCACAAATAAAATCTATTATCGGCGGTCACTTGAATTAAAATCATTTTAGGCCTAAAATAAAATTATTAACTATCTTATTAGGCGTGATTCAAGTACAAATTCCGTTTAAACCTGCAAGAAAGGGCGTGATCAAGCCATAACAATAAATCATGAATAATCAAGCAATGTAATTAATTGTTAACACAACAAATCATCATCATCATAATAAAGCAATATCCCCAAAATAATATTAGCAAGTTCCTAGGCATGGTACTAAACAGATTAATAACAAACCCTAACATGTCACTAAATAATAAAAATTAAAGCTTTATCCTAAACATGATACTAGAAAACATGATATTAGAAATATAAATTAACACCCTAAACATGATACTAGCAATCATAAAAGCATCCTAACATGACACTAGGAATTATAAAAGCACCCTAACATGATACAAGGAATTATAAAAGCATCCTAAGCATGATTTCTATATCAAAAGAATAAAGATAGTAAATCTACTCACTTTGATGCCTCGTATCTCTTTCTATCAAAACAATGCACACGTTAGTAACTTCAAGAAAGATTAATCAAACAAACCAAATAGGAATAATTGAAATATATATTAGGGACCAAACCCTTAGAAATATCAACCTTTCACATCGAGGTCAAAGACAACTTCGAGAAGGGCTTGGAGTATTCAAGTCTCGTAAAGGTCGTATGGTGTAGGATGTGTTTAGGCTAAGGGAGAGAGAGAGAGAAAAGCTTATAGCTTATAGAGGGAAGATGATCATTGTTTATGAATGAAAACGGAGGAAAATGACCCTCTTTATAGGAAAAAACGATGGAAAAGATTAGAAAAAGAGTCAGAATCCAACTCGGGGTAAAACTCCTTTCATTGCGTAATGATAGATCCATTGCGTCGCGATGCTTATATCGTTGCGCGATACTTTTATAAAGATAAGATCTGTACGGAATCCGACTTCCAATCAAATTGGGTTAGTCGAATATATGTACTTATCCTTATTTTATCAGAATTAAATCTATTTAAAACAAGTGTTTTCTCCGAAGTAAAATCCTTAAACTTTATCTTTTCAAAAACAAGATAAATTAGAACCTTCTAGAGGATTCTAGAAGCTAATAATAAATCCTAAGGGATTTAGGACCCAAAACAACCTCCTAGATAATTCTAGAAGCTTATGATAAATCCTAATGGTTTTAGAAATAGAGTTAAGATAAATGGACCCTCCACAGATCATTGGGTCCGCAGATAATTCTCGGTTTGGACCCGGTTTATTATTTTAGCCATAACATCCTCATCATAACTCGAGTTTGGGCTTATAACATATCTTTAGAAAGCTCTTTTCAAAAACCATCCACCTACACAATCAATTGACCCAGATTATGGAACAAAATAAAATGGTTTGGACGTTTTTACTAAGTGGACACGAAAAGGAATTATTCTAAGGACAGGAAATGAATTATTTTGAGTTTAAAGGAACGAAATAAATGATTTTGGATTAAAATAGTTAAAGAAAGGTTAGAAATAGTCAAGGTTTAGGAAATTCACGAGACTCTTCAACTCTTCACCTAACTCGATAATCAAAGACGTGAAAGGTACTCATCACTGGGTTTGGTTTTGGAGAGACAAAATCAGGTGTCTACAAAATCCCCCACTTTGACCGAGTTTGGAGAAATGTAAGTTTCGAAAACAAAAGTCAAAGTATCGATAGGGACGGAGAATGATTCAGAAATAGCAAGCCGGGGATGGTCATTCCCTGAGTGGAACGGGCACACCTTGTTTTTTCAGCCTCCCCTTCATATTTCCCAGCGCGTTCGACTAGGTATCACCGATGAGCACGTTCGTTGTCAAAGCTCAGGCAATGACAGCATTTCATACATTTATCGCCATTATATTGAGGGAAATGATGCGATGAGAGCTCTCTGGGAGTCTTGCAGATTGACTCCACTTCTACGGGTTGTTATGGCTGTTCATCCTTGGCGGGAGAGCCATCATATTGTTCAGGGTGTTGTGGAGTTTTTCTGGGACACACGAACACTTTTCACTTTCCATGGGGCGAGATGACTATCACCCCTCTTGACTTCACCATCATTACCAGCCTAGAGTTTAGGTCCATTCCACTCCCAGCAGACGAAATGCATAGTCTGGTGTCTCCCGAGACTCCAGAGCTGCTAGGCCCTATTGTCCACCGAGCCGCTGCTGAGGCTCAACATTTAAATTCCATCATGAGGACAGCCCGTAGGGCGTTACTTGCTGAGGCTTTCGATGACGATGCGGCCACCCTGGAGCAGCGGGTGTGCATTTTTTTTTTCTCATTCTCCTATCGGAGTCTTTTTCTCCTGACAGGGGAAGCCGTGTCTTGCTGCACTATCTCTCCTCCGTAGGCGATCTTCAGCTGATCAGCACGTACAACTGGGCCACCCTTGGCTATGCTGAATTTCTTTTGGGATTGCGATTGGCTTGTCGTCAGCTGCAATATAGTTCAGAGATCACTTTTCTAGTTTTTGGAAGATTGTAGAGGTATGCGTCCTTTTAATGAGTATTATTTTTCTTCTTGATATTTATCGAGTCTTAAGTTTTTTATCTCTCTATAAGTTTGGCTCTACGAGTACTTCCCCTCTTTGGCGCTGGCGAGGCCTCAAGCTAGAGGGCTCTCGATCGCCGCCAACTGCTAGGGACGCCATGCTGGCTTAGTTACGACTGCTTCTGTTAGAGCTGCGATTTTTGAGGTGAAGATTCTATCTTTTGTTTTCTTGTTTCTTAGGATTTCATCACAAATCCTTGACTCATTCCTTTTTGTTGTAGCGCCCTGATGATCAGTATCGCCCATGGACTAATTTGGGCAGTTTTAGGTTGGCTTCTCAGTATACTGCTGAGAGGCGTTTTTTCTGGGGTACCTATGATACAATATGGTACCTGGGCGAGAGGGTGGCCATTCAGCACTCCTCAACTGTTCATGTAGTTCCCGCTGACCCTCCTGGTGAGATGATAAGTCAGGAGCGACTTTGGATCCATGCTGCTACCAGAGCAATTGGCGAGGACTGGTAGATACATAGTTACCCTGACCGTCCTTACGCGGAGGTGTTGCTTCCTCAGCTAGCTCCGTCACCCTACCGCGAGGAGGAGGTTTGTCATTTCTGACTATCAATTTCATTTTTCCGGTAGCCCCCAACGGTGTCTTACCGTGTTTACTTTACTTTTTGCAAGAGTTGGAGGAGCTCGCAGAGTTTGTGCCTCCGCAAATGTCCATCACTTATCAGGGGACCTATGGACCTGTTGAGGAGCTAATTCCTCCAGCCCCAGAGGAGTGGCGATTAGTATCCCAGTCTATTCCTCGTCACCATACCTGGGTGAGCTTTCACTCTTCTGCTCATTCGGTGTATATATTTTGTGTTTTGCTGACTTTGTCTGTTTTACAGGTGGTGATACGGATAGCAGTGGCCATGAACGCTTTCCGGTACCAGCTGGTGGGATGGAGTCGCGGAGCGTCGTGTCGACGTACTGATGGCATTGTGCCGAATGTCTTTGTGCATTTTCTTTTATTTGTTCATTCTTGCTTTTATATTCCTGACCTGTTTTATTATTTTTATTTCAGCCTGCTCCTCAGCCACGCACTCGTTCGAGGCCAGAGAGCTCGAGGGAGCGAGGCGTCGGCGTACCTCTTTGGAGATCCCTGGTACAGAGGAGGCGCGCAGCCAGGCAGTGGCTGAGGATGAGAGCAGCTCATCGTCAGGGGATGTAAGGCCACCTGGTTATGGTACTCCAGTGCTCTTTCCTCACGAGTCCCTGAGTGCTTTTGGAGTTGGTCCATCATCTCGGCCCGGTGGTAGGGCGTACAAGGTTGGCTCATCGTGGCAGCGGCCAAAGCCTACTCCTTTTGCTGGTGGGAGTTTTCAGTATGGGCTACACGGAGGTACTCAATGGACAAGTCCTACGGTCACGATCCCCACGACTGGTGGTGCTGATACTGAGCCGGCATGGACTCCACGCGGCTCACCGTTCTATGATACGTTGGGTATTCCTCGTCCTCCGGCACCGTAGTTGTTCCTGTATTTATTTTAATTTGGCTGTGTTGGACTTTGCTCATGCGTTGTATATTTTATTGACTCTTTATTAAACTGATGTATATACATTTAGAATCTATTTATGTACATTTTAGTCTTTTCATTTATTTTACATTTTATTTATGTGCATGTGAGTGTGTGAGTTTGTGACAAATTTCACGTAAGAATTCCGTCAATTTTATTATCGTTGAAGGGTATCCGACTTTCTCCCCCAAAAGAAAAAAATTGAAAAAAAAATGAGGCAAAAAAATAAGTTTAAAATTAATTAAACTTGAAAACCTTAGAAAAAGAAGTTCTCAAAAGGATAAGTTTAGTGAAATTTTGTAAGAGAGAACAAAATTGGATAAGGTTTGAAAAAATCCGGAAAAAATCAAAGTACGAATTTGAGTCAAAGTTGAATCCATGTGTACAGAACGTGCTTTTATATCGCCAACACAGAATTTCATTGCGGCGCGATGTTCCTGACGCGGCGCAATGATTTCGAAAATACCGAATAAGACTCGATATCTGCTTCGATTTTGCTTATAAAAAGCCCCAGAATACACCATATTCGGTACAATTTGAACCATTAGCTTTCTAAATCTTCTATTCCCAACAAGTAATCATGTCTAGGAATTTTTGTGACACAACTCGTGAGTGGTGCCGATCTTTGACCGCTAAGGAGAGAAAAGAGCTTGTTTTTCTTCATATGGGGGGTTTATTTAGCATTAAAGGGGTAGATCTTGATAGTGAATTTATTCATACCACCATAGAATATTGGGACCCCAACACCCATTGATTTAGGCTAGGTAATGATGAAATTAGCCCCCTGGCGAAAGAATTTGGTGCTATTCTTGGTTTTCCCTCCATAGACCTTGTTGTAATTCCCGCGGTGTATGAATATTACTACAAAGATTTTGAGCATTATTGTAATCTGAGGGAAATGATTTAAAAACCATAGTTGATGGTACTGAAGTTGATCTAAGAAAATTTGCATCTTTTTATTTTAATAGACCAAAATCGAATTCTTTTCATATATATAGGAGAAGAGCCTTCCTTATTTGTATGTTTAGCCAATTTCTACTTACTAGTGGTAGTATGCATGTGGGGCAAGCTATTTTAGCATCTGTGATGGAACAAGTTGACGCTGGGAGAAACCCTATGCCATTAATCATTGGAGAAACAATGCTAAGCTTTGATGAATTAAAGAAGGATCCTAAAGCATCACTTTGAGGATCTCCAATATTATTACAGTTAGAAAATTAATACTTTTAATTACAGATATACAAAATATTTAATTTTGTAAAGTAATAACAATTTGTCCCTATTCTTGCAGATTTGGCTAATGGAAAGACTTGAGTTAATCAGCCGTCCTGACAATATTGAAAAGTACACTCCTAATTGCCTTGTAAGAAGGAAGAAACGCTTCTCCGTAAAGATGGGACGCCGGGAGTGGAGTAGAATCTTTGAAACTCGCGACTTCTCTATCAAGTGGATTATTCCTTGGTGGAGAATTAAGAAGATGGTTGGGGTCAACAGTCAACCCTTATGTCGTATCCCAAGCTTGTCTAGGTTGACCTTTTACTACCCTTCTAGGGTAAAGAGACAATATGGTCTTGCTCAAACTATTCCTTCTAGAGATTTTCGTCGACCATATGAGTACCCTGTGTCGCAGAACGTTGAAAGATTTGATGATTATTGGTGTGATAGACCCTTATGGAATGTTGTCTCTAATAGAGTTCCTCCTCCCTTGTCTAGGGAGTTTAAACAGTGGTTACTTGGTTGAAACCAAAAGGATAAGAACAAGGCTCAAAACACAAGTTCTAAAGGTGCAGAGAAGACAAATATACGGGACCTCTTGGGTGACAAGAAATCTCCTACTAAAGAACGTCTGGGTTCAAGAGTTGAATCCAAGGCTCCTATCATGCCTAAGAAGAAAAGCGCTGTGGGGGGTAAAGGAAAAAGAAAGGTTAACCTTATAGAAAAGGAAAAGAAGGCTTGGGTTGAAAATAAAGTTGGTGTTTTTGATAAAGGGGAAACTATTTCTTCTAAGGTTTCGGTTAGATCATCTAATGGTTCCCTATTGGTAAAGGAGCTAGAAGATGAAGAAAATGCAGACAAGAATTGGAAGAGGGCTAGGAAGGAGAATATAGATTAGAGTATTACTTTACCTTCAATTTATTAGATAAATTTTAATTTCAAGTTAATTTTATTTTCAAGCTTTTATTTCATCAACAATGTAATTTTATTTTATTATTAATGCAATTTTTAGCTTTTAATTAAATTAACTCTTAGTCTTCAATTATCTCTTTGTTGAAAACAATCATAAGCAATGGAAACAACTTGAGTATTTTAAAAAATAATTCGAGTTTGGAAGTCGAAAAATCCCCAAAATAAGCCGAAACCTTCGCAGTTGATCGCAATTTTGAAACGGTGAAAACCTGACTTTATCGCGGCGCGATATGTTCATCGCGGCACGATTTTGTTGACACAACGCGATAGTGTTATCACGGCGCATTGGTTAGTGATGCGGCGCGTCCTTGGCGCGGCGCTCTGAATTTTGTTTGCTTCCAATTAGGTACCCGATTTACGGAGGTTGGATGAAATGGGTGAAAATGTTACATGGTATCCCTCTGCCAATATGCTGGCAGTTGGATTTGGAGCTTTCCTTATCAAATTGAGAGTTGCATCCGACATTTATTTGTTGATTATATACAAAATTTTGAACAATTATTAAATTGGACTATTCTTTTTGGGAATCTTGAATATCGATCCAATTTTACGTTTTCAATTGTTGATATGTTTAAAAAAAATTGTTTACATTTTCACGTAATTTGTTAATCTTTAAGTAAATTGTAAAAGTGATCCGAATTTCGGAATTCAGAAAAGTTTCGAAATAAGAAACGACAGCCGTCATTTTTTGGCTTGATTGATAAAGCCAAATCTTCCATCGTAGTACAATAATCTTACCGCGGCGCGATAGCTTCCGACGTGGCGCGATGATGTTGCGCGGCGCGTTGGTTTCTAATTTTTCTGCGACGCTTGATTTCTGCGATGCTGTGTTGAAGTATTGTCGTAAAAGGCGGGATTTTGAAAGGTAAAAGTGGCCGCAACCTTTAAAAGGGTTGCCTACGTATCCTTGGTAAGGAATTAGGCCAAACGTAGCTCTCTTGGGTATAGAACTCAATTAAATAACAGGTAGAACGTTTTTAGTTGGTCAAAATTTGTCATGTTCGAAAATTCGTTACCACCCATATCCGTTAACTTAGCTGCTGCTCCAGATAGGATAGTTTTGACAATATATGGTCCTGACTAATTAGGTCTAAACTTGCCTCTTGGGTCTAGAACATTCTTTCTAAGTGCTTTTAACACCAAGTCTCTTTCCTTGATGTTTTTTGTCTTGACCTTTTTGTTGAAGTGTCTAGCCATGCGGGTTTGATAACATTGGGCATGATGCAAGGCTTCTAGTCGTTTTTCATCGAGTAGAATTAACTCTTCATATCGTGCACTTGACCATTCAACCTCATCAAGCTTACTTTCTAGTGCTATGCGCAAAGAAGGTATTTCTAGCTCTACAGGTTGTACGGCGTCCATTCCGTAAACTAGAGAGAACGATGTCGTTCCTATGGATGATCAGATTGACGTGCGATAACCCCAAAGAGCAAAGTGGAGTTTGTCAGGCCAATCCTTGTAGTTTTCTGTCATCTTTTCAATGATCATTTTTAAATTCTTATTGGCTGCTTTTACTGCGCCGATTGCTTGAGGTCTATATGGAGAGGAGTAGTGATGTTGAATTCCATACTTTTAGTGTAGGTCTTCACGTTCTGCTTGAAAGTGAGCTCCATTGTCACTTATCATTTCATGTGGGACTCCATATCTACATATGATGTTTTTTTTGGTAAAGAGTGCTACATGTTTTGTAGCGAGTTTTGCATAAGATGCTGCCTCGACCCATTTGGTGAAGTAATCAATGGCGACGAGAATGTATTCATGACCTCCTATTCCAGGGGGAGTAATCTTTCCAATGATATCTATTCCCTGAGTTGTGAATGGTCATGGAGATGTGTAGGTGTAAAGAAGAAACAGTGGAACGTGTTGCAAGTTAACATATATTTGGTATTTTGCACATCTTTTCACATATTGATGGCAATCTCTATTCATGGTAGTCCAGTAATATCCTTGGCGTATTACTTTTTGGACTAGCATCTTACCATTCATGTGTGTTCCACATGCTCCTTCGTGAATAATTTTCATTACCCTTTGAGCTTCCTTTTTTCCTACACATATGAGAGCTCTGCATTTAGGTGCTCTTTTATGTAGTTCATCATTTATGAGCACAAATTGTGATGCTAAAAGTCTTAAGGCACGTTTCGCTCTTTCGTCAGCATTACGTGGATATTCCCCTTTGGTGACATAATTGAGGATGTTTATATACCAAGGTTCTTCTTCTTCTTCTTCTTCTTCTTCTTCTTCTTCTTCTTCTTCTTCTTCTTCGTAGGGTTACTTCGTCATCCTCAATGACTTGAATGTAAGCCGGTTTATGCCGTTTTTCTATAGTTAAAGGCATTTGTTCAATTTCCTTTGGAATTGTAATCAATGAGGCTAGTCTTGCCAAGGCATCAGCAAAATGGTTTTCTTCTCTTGGTAGATATGTGTATTCTACCTTTTCGAGTTGATCAGTAAGTGTTTCCAAATAGGTTTGACAGGGAGCTAGACTTTCACTCCTCACCTTCCATCTTTTGGAAATTTGGTTAATTATAAGGGATGAATCCCCAAATATTCAAAGTTTCTTCACTCCTAATGCCAAGGCTGTTTCGAGGCCTACCACACACGCTTCGTATTCCGCAGCATTGTTGGTAACGTTGAAGTCAAATTTGATCGAGATTGGGACATGTTCTTCCTTAGGTGATACTAGTAAGACTCCTACACCACAACCTTTCTAATTGGATGCGCCATCAAAGTATAATGTCCAAGTATCATCCTCCGTGACCATTAATTCTTCATCTGGGAAGTCGTCCCCCTGTGTTGGTGTTGAATCCTCAATTGGGAAGTCTACTAAGAAATCTGAGATCACAGATCCTTTGATGGCTTTTTGGAGCATAAATCTTAGGTCGAATTAAGCTAAGTTGACTATCCATCTGGATATTCTCCCATTAAGTGTGGATTTCTCAAAGAGACACTGAAGGGGATCCATTCGAGATACAACATAGACTGTATGGACGAGCATATAATGCCTTAACTTGCTTGTGGCCTACACGAGTGCGAGGCACGGCTTTTCGTTTGGTGTGTAACGAACTTCGTATTCAAGCATCTTTTTACTTAGTTAGTAGATGAAGTTTTCCTTTCCTTCTACTTCTTGTGCTAGCATAGCTCTCATTTTCTCCTTGGTGACCGTCAAATATAGGCGAAGAGGAATTCCTGGTAGTGTTGGTGCTAATATAGGAGGATTCACAAGGTAGGCTTTGATCTTATCAAAGACTTCTTGACATTCATTATCCCATATTATTGGTACATTTTTCTTGAGTTTCTTGAAAATTGGTTCGCATATCGTGGTGAGCTTTGATATGAACCTGCTAATATACTGCAACCGGCCAATATATCCTCGAATTTGCTTTTCGTTCTTGGGCGGTGGCATGGACATGATAGCTTTAATTTTAGTGGGATTTATCTCTATTCCTCAAGAGCTAATGACATAGCATAAGATCTTCCTTGAGGTAACCCCAAATGCACGCTTGGTAGGATTAAGCCTCATGTTGTATTTTTGAAGCCTTTCGAAGAATTTTCTTAGGTTGTTTGGTGTCCGGGGCAATCCTTTCATTTTACAATCAGGTCATCTACATAGACTTCGACCTCTTTGTGCATTATGTCATGAAGTAAGGCAGTTGCTGCTCTTTGGTACGTAGCACCCACGTTTTTCAACCCGAATGGCATTAGCGTATAGCAGTAAGTACCCCATGGTGTCATGAATGTTGTTTCTTCCATGTCTTCTTCCGCCATAAGAATTTGGTTGTAGGCTGCGTACCTATCCATAAACGAGAGAAGTGCGTGATTAGCTGTATTATCTACTAAGATGTCGATGTATGGTAAAGGGAAGTCGTCCTTTGGACTTGCCTTGTTAAGATCTCTGTAGTCGACACACATTCTTACTCTACCATCCTTCTTGGGAACTGGTACCACGTTGGCGACCCATTCTGGATATTTGGATACCTTGATAAAACCTGCAATTATTTGTTTTTGAACTTCTTCTTTTATTTTAAGAGCTACGCCGGGTTTCATTCGACGTAACTTTTGTTTTACAGGTTTCATTCCTGGAATTAGTGGTATAATGTATTGAGCAATTTCTCTATTTATTCCTGGCATATCTTCATATGACCAAACGAAAACATCGATGAATTCTTTAAGTAGATTAATTAGTTGAGTTATTTCCTCTTTATTTAGAGTTAAGCCGATTTTAACCTTTCTCTTAACTATAGGATCCATTGAGATGCTAACTGTTTCAGTTTCTTCAATTATTGCTGTTTTATTCTCAAGTGTTTCCATTGCTTTAATTATTTCTTTGTCATTTTCATTGTTAGCAAAGAAATACTAGTCATCTTGGGTAAGCGAAAAGCACGAGGAGTAAGAGGAAGAAGTCATATTATTGAATTCTTGAACCATTACATTAAAAAGGGAAAGGTCTGACGGGACCTGACTACTAACTATTTTAAGAGTAGGTGCTAAACTAGGTGGGATAGAGGATCGAAGGTGTGACTGCTAAGGATTTAGGAGACTTATCAATAGAAGACTCGGACTCAGACTCATCAAACATGGGTCCCTTTCATGTGGTTATGGATTATTTCCTTCCATTTGGTGTAGTCACCTTCACGGTCTTGTGCCATCCCTTGAGTAATCCTTCTGCTGGGGTGATGAGCTTGGAGGTATCAATGTTTTCACTTTGTAGCACTACTTGGATAAGCGCGGAGTTGTCGTCAACACGCTTAAGCTTATTCCTATTAGGTTTTACAATAATTCAAACAACAAAGAATTACTTAAATATCTGTGGGAACAAAATCTAAATTGTGTATAATAACAATCAATTATACAACAAACCAAATACTATTCAAAGTATTACAACCAAGCACCAAAAATACAATGTATTTCAGAAAAACACAAATAAAAACACTAATGTAAAAAATCCAAACTTGCCTCAACACCAAGCCTTGAAGATGATGAACATGAACATGAGAAAATGATGACCACTTGAGTCTCAAACCTTGATACACTGTCAAAGGCGAGTATACACTTTCCTAAAGAGGTTTATTTCCCTCACACGGTGCTTGGGTTAAACCGGAAATCCTCTTTGAGATACAATTGACAGCAAACATCATTCTTAGCACTAGAATCGAAGAACAATTAATAATTCACAATGAAGGCTAAATTTCAAGAGTTTTCTCACAATAGTTTGCAAGAAAATTGAGAGAAAATTGTAGAGAATTTCTTTAGGAGAGGAAGAGAGAAAATGTTCTGTCTCCTTTCGTTTTTCATCATGAAATTCTCTTTTATAAGAGAAATAATCGTCAACAAATAACCGCAGAACTGGGAAGCACCGCGGGCGCGACTCAAAAGGCGCGGGCGCGCCTCCTAAAGTAGCGGGCGCTCCACATGGAGGAGCGGGCGCTCCTCATGAAGGAGCGGGCGCTCCACTTTTTGGAGTGGGCGCTCCACTTTTTGGAGTGGGCGCTCCACTTTTTGGAGTGGGCGCTCCTCCCAAAATGCCTGCAATGAATTTTGAAGATAGTGAGGGGTGCGATTTTAGCGCAGTCTTCAGCGCGGGAGCGCCACTAGAGGAGCGCGGGCGCGCCTTTAACAGCGCGGCCACGCCCCCACTTTCATCCAACATGCTGATTTCCAGAGAGGTGCGCGGCTTAGGCGCGCTCTCATCGCGGCCGCGCCTACCAGGCGCGGGCGCGCACCATACAACACTCTAAATCATCAACAATTCTTCTCGCACCCAAAGAGGTGACCCATGATATTAAAGTCAAAGCATGGAGGTGCTCGTTCCTTATGAATAGGAGCTGAAATCTCGTCTAGAAAATTGTAATCTAAGAAGATTTTGAACCCTGGTTGTCGTATCCCATTTCTGAAAAGTGGTTCTAGGAATTCATAGCATGGGTAATCTTCTCCCTCTTTTAAGAATTGTCCATTTAGAGTGAGAGGGTAGTGATCCATTGGGATTGCCTTTTTCTGAGTGCGAGCTGTCCTTCGTGCATTGGTTCTTTCCCGGGCTCGCTTAAGATCTTCTAGATTTGGCCTTCTAGAGTTGGTTCAAAACCAAGTCTAAAGGTATCTAATTTAGGAAGGCAAGATAGTCCCATTCGTTTAGCTGTCTCTTTCTTCCTCCCTAGAGTCATCTCAGGAAAATGTCCTTGTCTTTTAAGGATAGCGTTAACTACAAGGTTTGAATGGGGCTTGTAGTCAAGAGGGGTCTTTTCATCTTCTTTGATTAAAGAGACCTCTTCGGCGATAAAGCCCCATAAATCTTCATCATTCTCATCGTGTTCCACATTAATGATTTGTTCATCAACCGCTTTGATTCTCATAGGGGAAGCATCGATTGTGACGGGAATTCCTCCAACTATAGCCTTGACTTGTTGCTGGAGAGATGAAGGGACGACCTTAAGGTCATGAAGCCAAGGGTGTCCCGACAATAAGTTGAATGAAGCCTTGATGTCTACTACTTGAAAAGTAGTGGTATGTTCAATGACTCCTGCAGTGACATTCATGGTGATGGTTCCAAGAGCTGGCGACGAGTATTGTCATAGGCCCTTGTTCCTTGTGTGGATGGAGACAAATCTTCATCCTTTATTCCCAACATCCTTGCAGTTCAAAGTGGGCATACATTGATTGTTGAACCATTATCTATAAGGGTCATTGGTACATTCATTCTTTTGCAAACCACCGTGAGATTCTAGACTTTATTGTTTTTGTCACCTTCCGGGGTTAAATCCTTGTCAGAAAAGGTGATCAAATTAATGGGACTAAGGAGATCACTTGTAAGGAAGTTAGCTAACCCTTCTGGAGTGGTCTTAGAATCTATCCCTACTCTTGCTAATGCGTCCATCACTGCAGCTCTATGATAAGATGAAGCTAAAAGCTTCCAAACATTCATTTCGACCTTAGTCTTCTTGAGCTGCTTGACAATATCATTGTCTTCTATAAGAGGTGCTGGAATTTATTGAGTGGTAGGGATAGGGTTGTTTGTGACTGGTGGTTGCACCCTTCCGGACCTTGTAAGCACAGTAATTGGGGATGCTTCTTCCTCGTCCCAAATATCATCAACTGGGTAAAGTGCAGCAAGTGGTGGTTCTTCCATATCTTTGAGGTAGATGTCCTCATCATCACTGTCCCAAACCCCATTAATACTGACATTTGATCCAAAATATCCCTGTTCGTTGGGATAAGTTTTCCACTATCTATGAATCCTTGAACAAGATCTTTAAATTTGAAACAATTTTCTATTGTGTGCCCTCCAGATATATGGTATTTGCAGTAAACCTGTCTGTTCTTTTGAGGGATTCAAATGGTCTTGGCTCAAGAGGTTTGATTTTTCCCATCTCGAAGAGCATGTTGCACATTTTCTCATAAGGGACACCAATAGGTGTATAAACTTTGTTATTCCTTTTCATTGGTGGTGTAACTACGTTGAAAGTGAATGGTTTTCTCTCAACGGTGTTTGAGAAAGGAGTATGGTTCTCTTTTTCAAGAGCACGCTTATTTTTAGCTTTCTCTACTTTCCTGCAAATAATTTGAAGTTCGAGCCTTATCTCCTCTGATGTGTTAATAAGGGCACACACTTCTCCTCTAGTGGCAGCCTGTTCACCAATAGTTAAGGGTTTAGCTTCTTCTTGAAAGTCGTTCATGGCATTAAAGAAAGTCTCCTCTTCCTTTTCAATGGCATGAACTTCCTCAATTAGTTTAATGAGGAGCGATGGATCCATAGGATCTTGTTCATCAGAAATTGCTAAGGAATCCGAAAGTGGAGAAGTGTTGATGCTTGGCTTCTTGCTAGCAGGAGGCACTGGGAGCTTGTTGTTATCAATTAAGTCTTGGATAGCTTCTTTTAATTTCCAGCAGCTCTTAGTAGAGTGGCCCCTACCTTGGTGATATTTGCAATGTGCATTCGAATTCTAGCTAGCTGTTCTCTTTTCAGGTGCAGGATCTTGAATAGGTCTAATATGAGTGATAAGTCCATTGGCATGAAGACGGTCAAAAGAAGTATCATAGCTCATCCCAATAGGAGTGAAGTCTCTCTTAAACTGCTTCTTTTGCCCTTGATTATTCATGGCGAGGACATCATTTAAGTTAAAGGTGCTAACATTGTTACTAGAATGGGTGGCTTTGGAAGAAGAAGGATTGTCGTTCTTCTTTCCTTTCCAGCCATTATTGTTGCTATTGTTAGCAGCTTTCTGTTTTGCAAGATCATCTTCAATTTCAATGCCTATATTATAGACAGCTTTGAAAGTATTTAAATTGCATTAATATTTCAAATACTTTTGATGCTTGTCTTGGAGGTTCTTAATGAACATCCTTACAGATTCTTTCTCGCTTGGACCTTCGATGATTTTAGCGGAAGTTTCCCTCCACTTATTATAAATAGGAATAAATCCTTCATTTTCTTTCTGTTTAAGAATTTCAAGTTCCCTATGATCAGTTTCTACTTGGATATTACATTTGTATCTATCAATAAAAGCATGTATAATGGATTCCCAAGTAGCGATCTTCTCTTTGTCTATAGAGTAGAACCATTGCTAACATATTGTTTCAAGAGAAAGTGGGAAGAGTGAAGGGAAAACTCTCCTAAATTCCCTTGATGTCCATGATTGTTTCAAAAGCTCTTAAGTGAAAGTAAGGATTATCAGTTGGCTTGAACTTAGGGATGTCGTTGGCAGAGAACTTTTGCGGAAGAAGTTCCTTATCCACTAAGACCCCTTTGGAGCTAATCCCATGGTAATTGTAGTCATTATACGTTTGACTCAAGCTTTCTTCTATGCGCTTGATGGTCTCGACTGGTACTTGCTTGCTAGGGTCGTTAACCTGAGTGGTGAGCCCCTTAAGCATCTCGGAAAGTCCCCTGATGGTTTGTTTAAGTTGGTTGACTTCTTCTTGACTGGCCATTGTTCAGAACTTTTTCATGTGTCAAATCGGTCTATCGAAGAGTGGTACTTAAACGAAGGTGTTGTCTTTGATTAAACGCCCTTCTCTCCTTGACCAAGTGCTGTAAAATTAAACCATTAACTCTTTTAATGACTTGACTTGAATTGACTTTTATTTTTATTGGGGTTGAAAAAGCAAAAAGTGGGTGCATATTTTGGGAATCAAGTATGGGGATTTTATCAAATTTTAAGCAACATGGTTTGCATTGGGAGGATAATATCCGACTTACCCCCACTAAGAAAATGACGGAAAAGCGAACCCAAGACTCTAGACATGGTCATGACATATATAAAGTGTAGTGCATTGACTAGTGAGTGGAAGTGACAAGCTCAAGACTCGTGTAATGACCATGGGACAATGTGATTAGACTCAACCAAAAACCAAACTAAGACCTCAGTGATTTAAATTAATTAATGAAAAAAGTTTAAACTCATCATGGAGACTCAGAAAGAAAAATCGAACCATCGCGAAACGATGGAACCATCGCATCGCGTTGGTTCTATTACAGCGCGATATAAATATCACGTCGCGATAGAACTAACGTTCTACGTCACAAGTTAAACTTTCACACTAGAACTTGAATGTCAGTTTAACTTATTGTCGGTAATTCTTTCAAAAGGGAAGCCTATAGTCTTGATAGGTCGAGTATGTTTAGACTTTACTAATCCAACTTAATTAATTAATTAATTGAGCAAAGTCCGTCTTTAGTCATTAGTTAGCTGACTAAGATTTTATAAACACAAGTAAACACAAGAGGTTAGTTTATCACAAGCAAGATATGCACAAGTAAAGAATGCACAACTAGTCAAATAGTCACAATATGAGCAACCATAGCTCTAGTTCTCTAAAGTTCAAGGATTATGGTGGTCAAATAAGGTCCATGGTTATGAGTCTGGATGCATCACGCGGAAGCCTTACCTTTGGAAGGCTTGGCGCGTATGGATGGGACCCCGCAAGTTAGACTTGCTTCCATGGTTTGGTGAATTCACAAACTCGGATGTACCAATCGTTGCACGGAACGTTCGATTGGGTTGATGGAGCGTGAATTCCCAGGGGCTAAGACCATATGTAAAACACATATGGGTTAAGAAAAGAAGGAAAAACTTAATCTGGAAGTAGAATCGGCGAAACAGTACTAGAACGGTTAAAACAAGAAGGCAGATTTTTAGTTCGATGTTGGAAGAACTCGGCGCAAGAAAACAGGGTCCATCGCACTACGATAACCCCATTGCGTCGGGATGGGCAATGTCGTCTCGCGACAGTTCCTACACTTCGCGGCAACTTTCTGTGTTCTTAAGATTTTCCGATTTTCTCATTATTTTTTCGATTCGAAATATGAAAGATATTTCCCATTTTTCCTACGTGTAAAAATCCTATGTTTTTTACGCATTTCGGATGGTCTTTCCAACACAGACCTTTTTATGCTTATGCCACAATGTTAATCAAAATTACGCATAATGAATATCTAGAATTTTTCAAGTCTCATCCACTCATTCTAAAGTCAATTGCCAAAATAAATTATAGGAATCAAAATTAGAAATCCTCCTCAGTAGAGTTGCCAAAAAACTGTAGGGAATATTTCAACACTCAACTTTAAGCCCCACTGTGATCATTCACTTAAGCATGGTGGCGTCCAAAGGGAAAGAAGCTAGAGATAAAAGAGTCGCCAACAAGTTATAGGAACTTGTAAACCGTTCACGGGTGTGAAGGTTGCACCCCATTCACGATCACAGAGATCGCTAACTCCATAGTGGTCTGAAACAATGACTAGATATTCGGGGATGATGGTACAAATCCAACCTAAAAGAGATTGAACCCACCCTAACTTGGCCTCTACTTAATTCTTATGATATTCATGTGCGCTTTCTGATTAACATACATACAACAAATTAATCCTAAACCTGTTTAATCTACTTTGGTTGATTATTAATGCACAAATAAAATCTATTATCGGCGATCACTT
The DNA here is from genome assembly GCF_001683475.1 of Chenopodium quinoa. NCBI lineage: Eukaryota > Viridiplantae > Streptophyta > Magnoliopsida > Caryophyllales > Amaranthaceae > Chenopodium > Chenopodium quinoa. The sequence continues at coordinate 891,902 of NW_018744072.1, read as the reverse complement.
GAATTAAAATCATTTTAGGCCTAAAATAAAATTATTAATTATCTTATTAGGCAGGATTCAAGTACAAATTCCTATTAAACCTACAAGAAAGGGCGTGATAAAGCCATAATAATAAATCATGAATAATCAAGCAATGTAATTAATTGTTAACACAACAAATCATCATCATCATCATAATAAAGCAATATCCCCAAAATATTATTAGAAAGTTCCTAGGCATGATATTAAACAGATTAATAACAAACCCTAGCATGTCACTAAATAATAAAATCAAAGCTCTATCCTAAACATGATACTAGAAAACATGATATTAGAAATATAAATTAACACCCTAAACATGATACTAGCAATCATAAAAGTATCCTAACATGATATTAGGAATTATAAAAGCATCCTAACATGATACTAGGAATTATAAAAGCATCCTAAGCATGATTTCTATATCGAAGGAATAAAAAGTAAATCTACTCACTTTGATACCTCGTATCTCTTTCTATCAAAACAATACACACATTAGTAACTTCAAGAAAGATTAATTCAAACATACCAAATAGGAATAATTGAAATATATATTAGGGATCAAACCCTCAGAAATATCAACCATTCATGTCGAGGTCGAAGGCAACTTCGAGAAGGGCTTGGAGTATTCAAGTCTTGCAAAGGTCGTATATGTGTGATGTATTTTAGCCATAACTTCCTCATTATAACTCGGATTTAGGCTTATAATATATCGTTGGAAAGCTCTTTTCAAGACTCATCCAACTACACAGTCATTGGACCCAGATTATGGACCAAAATAATCTGATTTGGACGTTTTTATAAAGTGGTCACGAAAAGGACTTATTCTGAGGACACGAAATGAATTATTTTGAGTTTAAAGGCACGAAATAAATGATTTTGGATTAAAATATTTAAACAAAGGTTAGAAATGTTCAAGGTTTAGGAAATTCACAAGACTCTTCAACTCTTCACCTAACTCGATAATCAAAGACGTGAAAGGTACTCATCACTGGGTTTGGTTTTGGGGAGACACAATCAGGTGTCTACAGGTAGTCAAGGTGCGCCATCCCTAGAAGGACCAAGATGGTGAGATAGTTCAGCAGGAACTACCCTGTATAGTGTCATATTAAAAAAGGAGCATCTTTCCAAATTGACAAGTGAGAGGAAAATCGAACTTGATGAAGTTCGAGAAGATAAGCAACAAAGTCAACCTGACAGATCATACAATCAAAATTCTTTGGAAGCAGCTGTTGAAATTGGTCAGGGTCAAACAAACAATGGTCAAAGTCAAACCAACAATGTTTAAAGTCAAAATGACAATGCAAATGCTAAATCTATTACCCTGAGTAGGTCGCAAAGCCCAGATTTTAACCAGACAAATACCTCGCTGTTATCTTAAACGAGAATCAAGACATCCTAGTTATGGATGAAGATGAGCCAGCGAAATACAAACAAGCTATTTCGAGCCCGCTCTGCAAAATGGCAAGAAGCCATGAAATCCGAGATGAACTCCATGTTTGAAAATTAAGTATGGGACTTGGTTGATTTGCCCGAAGGTTACACACCTATCGGTTGCAAATGGATTTTCAAGTTGAAAACTGACAAAGATGAAAATGTATATGTATACAAAGCTAGACTGGTGGCAAAAGGTTACAGGTAAATTCACGGCGTTGATTATGATGAAACCTTTTCGCCAGCCGCAATGCTTAAGTCCGTCCGGAATCCTAGCAACCGCATATTATGATTATGAAATATGGCAAATGGATGTCAAAACCGCCTTCCCCAATGGGATTTTGGAAGAAACTGTGTTTATAACACAGTCAGAAGGTTTTGTAGATACGAACAATTCTGGGAAGGTATGCAAGCTTAAGAAGTCCATTTATGGATTAAAGCAGGCAAGCAGAAGTTGGAATCTGCAATTCGATGAAGCCATTAGCAAGTTTGGTTTTATCAAGAATCCAGATGAGTCTTGTGTTTACAAGAAGGTCAGTGAAAGTGACATCACATTCCTTGTCTTATATGTTGATGATATATTGCTCATTGGGAACAGCATTCCAATGTTGGAGTCTGTAAAGGCTTGGCTTGGAAAGTGTTTTTCAATGATGGACTTGAGAGAGGCAGTACATATTAGGCATCAAGATCTACAGGGATAGATCTAAGAGGATGATTGAATTGAGCCAAAGTACTTATATTGATAAGGTATTGGCAAGATTCAATTTGGTGGAAGCCAAGAAAGGCCACCTACCCATGTCTCATGGCATAACTCTCGGCAAGAAATAATGTCCAAAGACACCTGATGAGCGAGAGAGAATGAGTCAGATTCCATATGCTTTGCCTATGGATCGATCATGTACGCCATGATATGTACAAGGCCAAATGTATCGTATGCCTTGAGCGCTATAAGCCGATACCAATCAGACCCAGGAGAGGCGTATTAGACTGCGGCCAAGAATATCCTATAGTATCTGAAAAGGAACAAGGATATATTTCTGGTCTATGGTGGAAGTAAGGATTTGGTTGTTGAAGATTATACTGACGCAAGCTTCCAGACTGACAGAGATGACTTCAAGTCGCAATCAGGATACGTATTCTGTCTTAATGGAGGAGCGTTCAATTGGAAGAGTGCTAAGAAAAGCACGAATGCAGATTCTTCAACTAAAACCAAATACTTAGCAGCTTAGGAGGCAGTTTGGATACATAAGTTCGTTGGTGAACTTGGTGTTGTACCCTCAATAAAGGGACCAATAGACCTCTATTGTGATAATAGTGGGGCTATTGCTTAGGCCAGAGAGCCAAGGGAGCATCAGAAAGTCAAACATGTCATTGGGCGATTTCACATGATAAGGGAATGGAAGTCCAAGGGTGAAATAGTAATTTTCAAGATTGGAACGGACAAAAATATAGACGATCCACTCACTGAAACTTTGCCTCAAGTGAAACACAACAAGAATAATGTTGAGGCAATGGGAATTAAGCATGTCGGAGATTGGCTTTAAATTCCCTATTTATGTGTTTTAATTTGAGTTTTGGAGACTTTAATGTAAAACACTATGTTGAACCATTCATTTATAGAGTAATTAATTTTTCTGTAAATTATTATTCCATTTCTTTTTAGAATTAAATAATGATTCCATTCGATTTGAGAAAATATTCAAAATAGGGTATCAACACAATGCCTTGGATAAAGAAACACCTATTAAGTGAATGTTGAATATATATCGAAATTATCCCTAATCAAGGTCATTTGAAAGTTGGACGACTAATAACCATGTGAGATTAGTGTGTAGTATGATTTATAGCACTGTTTCTTGTGCTATAGGACAAGAATGTCATAAATCATTTGCACAGGTATTAGTTTGGAACTATACCGGATCGACCTATGAGAATACTTTTATTTAACAATCGTCATAATTATATTACTCATTATGGCTATCGGAACCTCTTTCCTCAACCATGAGTATTGTAAGTTCTCTTATTTGAGTACTAGTCCGTTTTAATGTTATCAAACGTCTGTCATACAAGGGGATTATAAAGGCAACACTCAGGCGGCTAGGGCCTCTTAGTTTGGGAAGCTAACAATAAAAGACTGGGAATGTCCCCCATATTAACAGTAGGGAACATGTCTTGGTTGTTTACAAGGCCTCTCGAAGAACAAGCCTATGAAAATGGATGGCCGTGCTCAGATGGATTTTAGAAATCATCTGCTTATTGACAGTTAAACTCGGAAAACGGGAAACACTTCTGGACGTAATAAGGATAACTAAAAATCTTACCTTATAGTTCATGAAGAGACATTGAGTGACATGGGAAACAGGCTATACACAAACAACACACTTGTCTTGAAGGACAAGTGGGAGATTGAAAGGAATGTTGTCCTTCGAACAAGTGTAATATTCCAATAGAGGGTTCGCAATTAATTAGGAAAGCTAATTATTCAGTGAGGTTAAGTGATCGAAATACCTAGCTGGAGGCCGCTTCCGATCAGTAATATTAATGTATAATTAATATTATAGCTTGCTCTTGACTGAACTCTTCAGGTCACACCCAATCGTGTACCGAACAAAAGCGAAGAATTAATCCCAAGGATTAAATGAGTCTATAGAGAATTTACGAAATAAGACGTCAGATTCCAAGCTTAAAGCGTCGAATCCGAGTGTCAAGCGTCAAGTCGATTTCAGGAATTGACGAAGACGAGAAAATAATCAACTGATGTATCGTGCTAAAGTTACAAGCATAGCACAAGCCCTAGCCATGCCTCATATCGAAGGCAAATGACTAGGGGCCGCAAGCACCAAGGCCCAGCTAGGCAAACCTTGCTTGCGGGTTGGCTGGGACGGCCTAGTGGCCTGCGCACCAAGGCAGCGCTAGCTGGGCCTTCCTAGCAAGGCCAGCAGCAAGGCTGGTGCTTGCGGAGCTGCTCCTAAGGCTCGGCTACTGTTTTTGGGCCTGCGGTATACACGTGGGCTTGCGGCAACTGTTGTGGGCTTGCTGCAAGAGGCCAGCGGGCCTAGCCTTGTGGCGCAAGGCTAGCAGCATAGCTAGCCTTGCTGCCCAAGGCCAGGCAGCTGCCCTTGCTGACCGAGTAGGTTGGGGGCAGTCCCTTGCCTTGTTCTCCAAGGCCAAGGTGGTCCTCCCACCTACTCCCTTTCATGTGTGATGACACTTGTCATTTGATTATTGTTCATGTTTTTAATTTAATTTAGATTTAAATTAATTCATTCTTTTTGGAATTTTACTAACTATCCCACATTGAAAGATGATGGGAAATATTGGGAACATTTCCCTATAAATACCAATCATTGGGTATTGGGAATTTCACTTGAGTTGGTGAACTCTAAGGGATCTCCAAAACGAGAAAACCTTAGTTTGTAAACTCTAAGTTATTTTGATCTAGGGGGTAGGGGCCGGTTCCGGTTTGGTGAGCGAGGGTGTAAGCCATTGGAGGTTTCGCACTTGCGGAGCTTGAAGCTTTCCAAGTTCGAGCTCGTTGAGTGAGCGAAGCACGTGTCTAGGGTGAGTTTCTTTCTCTCTCTTCTCTTTATGTGTTTGTCTTTGTGTTTTGCTTATTTGCATGCTTTTGTTTATGTTATAATTATTACGCATGCGATCCGATTTTCGGGTTTTATTTCCACGCGGTGTGGGACACCGCAAAACACAACACTAGTGTTCCTGAAGAAATATAGTCACTTAGGCATTTAGGATTGTGTTGGTGGTCGGATACCTAGTTCTCAAAAAAGTGCATTTTGATTTGACTTGTCTAGTGAGATACCAAGTTAGGATGAGTGTAGAGTTGAGTATAACCAAGAGGATTGGTATTATGAAAAGAATTTGGGAGTATTGGGAAGTAATCATTCAATTAATTTTGAGTAATGAAGTTAGATTATTCAAATTCGAGTTTTAAGGATGATTATCATTCATTCTTTGTTATAAGGGAGTGTATCGTGTAGCATTCTACAATTCTCGGAGAAGCTTTGTATGACCATTTAACTATTTCTTTAGCTTATTCAAGCACCATATTTATTCATTTTATTAAGTGTTACCTCCTTCCTTTCTTGGGTAGTGATTCAAGGGAATATTTTTATTTTTATTTGTTTGTTCAACTAAATGAACTTTTTTGTTGTTTATCAATCAAAGTATATGTTTTCAAATTTTAAGAATGAGAATACAAATATATGTACCTCAAACTTAAATTCGAATTAATTGTTGATTGTTTCTTTGTTGGGTTGGTTGGTGATAGTAATTGGAGTGAAATTAAGTATTTTGACCGAACTTTTAGCGACTATTTTGATCATCATGGTGAAGTGTGGTGGCATAGGAATTCCAATATCGAAAATAATTTAAATGAGTTAACTAACCAGTTAGCCACTATAGATCAACAGTTGGCAGGGGGTGGATTTATAAACACCAAAAACCTCCTAATGGATATATGTATGAAAGTAATGCAATGCAAAACCACCTATGTGAGGAAGAAAGCTTGATTCCTAGGGTTTAAAAGTTGGTATATTAATTGGACAAGTTGGATGGAGATATCGAAATATCCAAGGAATTTATATATGAATGTCAATATAAGGAAAAGGGCAATAGAATGAATGAACAAAGAAGGCCAAGCCCAATTCTAACTAGCAAGCTTTACGGCAGTAACTCGGGAAATGGTTGCTTGTCCATGGTTGTTGTAGGAAAAGTTATACAAATAATAATGGATTTGGAAGTGAAGGAATTGTTTTTCACAAGAGTATCAATTGGAGTTTATTGAGTTTCTTAGAATACACTTAGGGATTTGATGTCTATTAAGGAAGTCAGGATGAACAAGTGAACAAGTTTGAAAGGAGATTGAATATGAATTTCAACTGAAGTTGTATATTGAGGGTAAGTCTTTGAGACTTGGATGATCTGTGTTTTGGGTAAAAATACCTAGGCCACGTGGCCCAATCAAAGGGTGACACGTGTCACCGTAGGAGAGGTTCAAAATGAACCAAATCTCAGCTGACACGTGGCACTCCCAATCAGTAGGGGAAAAGGTGGCCTTTAGGGCCCAATTCCCGAGAAAAACCGCAAAACAGCGCAACCCCCTAAATCTAGGTCAGAATGATCTAGGTAGTGACGCATTTACCAACGACCCTATAACTAGGGAGATTTCTCCCATTTTGGGAACACGTTCATTTAATACACACAATCAACTCTCTCGAAAACAGAGAAATCACCTAATCTCGGAATCCAAGAAGATCTACTTTTACTTTCCGCACTTTTTACCTTACTTCAACAGGTTCTAACTTGATCGTCGGAGGCGGAACTCCTACCAACAGTAGCTTCCGTTGTTTTGTAGGTACAGCCGGCAGGAAAATCGGTCTTGGTGATGTAACTCTCCCGAGGGACAAAAAACACCGAAACAATCTGTATGAAAAAAAAAAAAAAAAAAAAACAAAACAAAACAAAAAAAAAACTCTTATATTTACTCTTAAAAGTAAGGTGTTAAGTTTAAGAATGGGAATGAGAAAAGAAGGCGTTTGGGAATTCAAATGGTAATGACCAACGAGATCGTCAAAGAAGTTTTAAGAACATATATAGGAGTGGTACTATTTTCAAGGTGAATATATGGAGATGATGGCATGAATTGATTCTAAAACTTCGGGAATTTCTTAAATTGATAGGAATTGGTTAACTTCAATGGATAGAGATGACATAACTATGAAATTTACATTTTATAGGGAGAAAACCTAATGTTCAACTTCATGGAGGAGATTTTGATGTAATCTTGCATATAGAATGATTATGCAATTCCATTAAGATATATTGTGAGTTACAAAAAGGTCTATATAATGAATATTAAAGGAAAGCATGTGACTTGTTGAAACTTTTATATGTTGGGTTTCGTAGTGTCCGACACTACGCGGAATGAAACCCTCCCAAGACTCGCACACAAATTAATGTAACTAAACATGCAAATTAATTAATAATCACATAATTGATCAACTAACAGAGAGAGAAAAGACGATCTTACCCTCGACGCGTGCTTCACTCCTTTAGAGCTCGTACTTGAAAGTACTAGCTCCGCAAGCGCGTGAGCCTCCGACGGCTCACACCCTAGAGACCTGACCCGAACGACCCCTACCCCGAAGGTTAGTCGAGGCGAGACCAAGAACTTAGAGTATTAGAATTAAGGTATTCTCTTCTAGTAGATCCCTTAAAATTCTCAACTCAAGTGTCCCTTCCCAATCCCAAATGATGGGTATTTATAGGGAAGGGAGCCTTGAATTCCAATCTCCCATCAATGTGTGAGAGTTGGTTAAAATGCACTTTTATTCAATTTATTTTAATTCAAAAACAAATTAAAATGCAAGTGAATCAACAAACAACAAGTGTCAAGTGGAGAGCAAGAGGTTAGGTGAGGACCACAATGGGGAGGACCATCCACCCCTTGCTCCCCAAGAAACCCACACAAACCGGCTCCCCACACACACAACCAATGCATGCGCGCCAGCTGGTGCGTGAACACTGCCCAGCACGCAAGCACGCACACCCGCAGCCCACGCATGCATTGCGTGCAGTTGTTGCTGTTGCATTGCTTGTGCTAGCGTGGCCCAGCAAACACTTACGTGCTGCTGGCTTTGCGATGGTGCGGCTGGTGCTTCTATTTGCAAGGCACTAACATGCTAGCACGCCTAGCGCCAGCAATGCTGGCCATGCCACACCAGCTAGCTAGCCAGCTCTACTAGCTTGCGATGCTAGCACACATGCGCTGCTAGCTAGCTCAGCATGGTGCGGTTGCCTTTGCTAGCTTTGCCCTTGGCTCTCGGATTTCTCGAGGAATACTGAGGCTAGGGGTATATTTTTAATTTGTTGTTTGCTTGATTCCTCGTCTCGTCGAATTCCAAATCCGACTTGATTTATGACGCCCGGTTTCGACGCTCTAAGCTCGATATCCAATGTCTTTGTTCGCAATACTCTAATGACTCATCTAATCCTTCGGATTGACTCATCACCTTAGATAGGTTACTCGTTTGGGGTGTGACCCAAAGGGTTCAGTCAAGATTAAGCTGTAATATTAATTATACATTAATATTACTAATTAGCAGCGGCTTCCACCTAGACATTCTGATCACTTGACCTCACTGAATAATTAGCTTTCTAATAATTCTAAACCCTCTATCGGAATAATATAATTGGTGGAAGGACACCATTCCTTTCAATCTCTAACGGACAAGTGTGTATTTAGTGTACAACCCATTTCCTATGTCACTTAATGTCTCTTCATAAACTATAATGTAAGATTCTTCATCATCTTTATTACGTCCAGAAGTGTTTCTCAATTTCCGAGTTCGACTGTGAATAAGTAGATGATTTCTAAAATCCATCTGAGCACGGCCATGCATTCTCACAGTTTCGCTCTTCAAGAGGCCTTGTAAACAACAAAGACATGTTCCCTATTGTTAATAAGGGACCCAGTCTTCTATTGTTAGCTTCCCTTACTAAGAGGACCTAGCCACCCGAGTGTTGTCGTTATAATCCCCATTTACTAAAAGGAATGGTGTCCTTCCAACAAGTGTATTATTCCGATAGAGGGTTCACAATTATTAGAGAGCTAATTCTTCAGTAAGGTCAAGTGATCGGAATGCCTAGGTGGAGGCTGCTTCCGATCAGTAATATTAATGTACAATTAATATTACAACTTAATCTTGACTGTACCCTTCAGGTCGAACCCAATCGAACAAACGATCCGAGACGACGAATCAATCCGAAAGGTTTAATGAGTCGTCGGAGTTTTACGAACAAAGACGTCAGATATCGAGCCTAGGGCGTCAAGACCGAGCGTCACAAGTCGAGACAAATTTAGAATTCGACGAGACGTGAAATCAATCAAGCATCGAGTTAATAGCCTAACCGTAGCCTCACATTGGCCTAACCTTGTCAGTGCTAGGCTAGGCAAGGTCCCAAGCCATGCGTGTCATGCACCATCAAGCACACGCACATCGCATGGCACTAGCATCGCAAGATGCGTGCCATGCGCATGTGGTGCTGCTATGCGTGAGTAGCTAGGCGTTCTAGCATAGCAGCCTAGCCATCGCCCATCGCTAGGCCTGGCGCCTAGCAAGTGCTAGCCGCAAGCATCGCAGCATGCGTGTGCGTGTGCTGGGCACCAAGCACCATCGCACCATGCGTGCTTGCTAGCGTGCTAGCACCAAGCCATCGCAGGCCCTCGCACAGCCTTAACATCGCGGCACCATGGTGGGTTGTGTGTTGTGCGTGTATGCGTGTGCCTTGTACGTCGCAGGCATCACGCACCAGCCTAGCAGCGAGCTAGGCATGGCGGGCGGTGCATATGCCCAGCATCGCATAGCGCCTTGCTAGGCAGGCTGGGTTGAGCGTAGTGCTAGGCAATGGCACGCACCAAGCACCCAACCACTCGCAAGCACGTAGCATCGCAAAGGCTGGGCCTCGCTAGCGATGCGTATTGTGCGTGCAAGGATAAATGGTGCACATAGCAGTGCTAGCAGCGCCTATCACTAGAAAGCACACATTGTACTGCAGAAGCAGCCCGCATGGCATGCGTGGTGTGCTGGCTGCGCACATGCGTGTGCTGGCTGGCATGCTAGCACAGCCAAGGCGGCAGGCGCCAGCAAGGCTGCCTAGGCAGCCATGGCTGGCTAGCAGCCAGCTGTCCCAGCCAGCACACCAAGGGTAAGGGTAACAGATTTTGGTGGTGGGCTTAGAGGGGGCAATGCAATGGTCCCCCCCCCCCTTGGTTATTTGGTTAGAAAGGGAGAAATGAGATGGTCCCCCCCTTCTTGGGTGGTCCTCACTTTCTCTCTTCCTCCTCATGCCACTTGTTGCCTATTGATTGATTTGTACAAAATGAAATTCTCCCACATTTAAGGGAGATGGGAAAATCAAGGTTCATTTCCCTATAAATACCAAGATTTTTGGATCTGGGAAGAACACTTGAGTGGAACTAAAAAGGCATCTCTAGAAAGTGAGAAAACCTTAAGTTCGTAAAACTCTAGCTTTTCTTGGTCAGGTCTCGACTAACCTTCGAGGCTTGGACCGATCGGGTCGGGTTCGTGGGTACGAGCCGTCGGAGACCTTCGCGTTTGCGGGGTTCAAGTAAGAGCTCGGGAATCGAGCGAAGCACGCGTCAAGGGTAAGAATGTCTTTTCTTTCTCTCTTTAATTTGTTGTTTAATTAGTGATTGCATGCTTAGTTGCCTAAATTAGTGGGCGGGTCTTGGGCGGGTTTCTCTTCCGCGTAGAGTCGAACTCTACGAAACCCTACAGCAGTATCGGAGCTGCGCTCACTTTAATTTTTGTAACTAATAATTAATTAAGGTGATTTAAAATGGATTTAAATTTCTGGTTGTGCTTTCTAATTGGATTAGAAGCTCGTTTTATTTAATTTTTAATCTCGTAATTTTATAATTTTGGCTGACGAACCCAGATTTTGACTCAAAAATACTTTTTTTTGGTGGAATCGATGTTCTAAAGCGTTTCTGATCCTGATAGAGTTGTCCAGAAGCCAAAATCCACCCAGAAATATGTTTTTCATGGGGTTTTTCGTTTTTGACGAAAAATTTTAAATCTTTTAAACTTGATTAATTATTGCATGTTGAAGGTAGATTAAATGTATGGTTACATCCCTAATCTACTACAATTATAAATCTCATTAAGAATGTTTATGAAGTCATAATTGGTGCCTAATTTGGTATGTTCATTTTTTACATAAACTTGTATTTTTCACATTGTTGCAAACAAATTGCTCCAAGTGTGAAAGTTTATGGTGAACTTGCAATTTTGAAGCCCCTTTATATTTCAAAATCCAATCTTTAATTGTTTATTTGGTTAGAAATTTGAGTACTAAATTCCATGTTGAACTAATTTAGGATTTAATCATTTTGTGTAGATTAAAGTCCTTAAAGTTCAAAACTTGTGATTGCATTTTAATTTATCTTCATATTGGAAGATATAATTTTCTCAATTTTACACAAGTTATTGTTGGGAAAAATTTTCATTGGATGAAAGGGTTTAATTTTCCAACCCCTTTAATTTTGTCAAATTTCATTATTAATTTACCTTTGATTAAATTAATCATGAAAGTAGCCCTTTAATTTTGAAGCATCAAGATAGACCTAAATTGATTTAAAGAAGGTTCTTGAATAATTTAGGCTTGTGCACCATTAAAATGGAATTAATTAAGTAGGACTTGTTTTAATTTCATTTTTTCCCAAAATTGATTCTAAAATAAATTTTGAATTAATTTAAGTCACACGCATAACGGGATTAAAATCCCAAGAAAAGCACGCAAATCGAGGCAAAACACCCAAGCGCCACCAAGGCTAGCCGGGCTGCTATAACAGCCCACAAGTGGCTGCCTATGGAGCGCCCAAGGGTGCCAAACCTCGAACTGTCGTAGCTGCTGTGTGGCTGGGCGTAGGGGTGTTGCGTGGTGCATGGTGTTGTGGTGTTGTGGTGTATGGCTGCTAGTCTCTCTTGTGTGTGCTGTTGGGCAGCGAGGTAGCAAGGCCCAGCATGCCAGCCACAAGCCTGCCAGCGCCAACAATCAGCCAGCATGCTGCTGGTGCCAGCAAGCTAGGCATGCATGCTAGCACCCAGCACATGCAGCCCCGCCTTCAAGCACTGCTAGGCAGCCATGGTGCGCATCCTACAAAAATTTTGGGGTGGGTCGTTTTTGCTTGCATTAGGCTATCGTTTTTGCAAAATTTTGCCGTGTTTAATTTTATTTTATTATTTAACGAGGCCAAGCCTCGATTTTCCGGCTCTTGCAAAAATTTTATTTTGGCAAAATTTAGGTTAACCGGCTTAATTAATTAGATTAATTAAGTTGGATGCTGAATTTAGTGGGAGCTTCGTTAATTGCATGAACAAACTGCGCTTTAAATCACTTAAAATGTAAAACAACTTTGACTAGTTTTAATTAGGCGCGTTAATTGGATTAACCACCTAAATTAGTTGCTAGTTCGCGAGTGTTATGCATTGTTACCTGTTTTTCCGTCGTAAAATGCATGGGCCATTCACATATAGTGAATGGATGAATGGAAGATATATGTTTCACAGGTTTCGTGAAAATGGCAACTAGTGGGGCCCGATTAGGATAGTAAATACGGACTACGATCCGTTATGTACTTTTGTAAATCTAAATACGGTCTGCGTACCGTTGAGTATTTTTGTACCTTAATATTTAGATTAGTCCTAGTCGTAGTAGCTAGTAATTCTATTTTGGCGGAAATGTCTCAAGACGAAATTTCTTTGAAGACGAGCCAAGATGAAGACTCTTGAAGATTTGAAGATTTCAAGGGGTCATGCTAGTTGACAAATGCTTCTTATTTCATGTTTTCAATATATATTTGTTCTTATATATTCGCAAATGATATGATAGATGCATGTTTAGGATTTTGAAATGTTGCGATGATTAATTGAGTTCACTTAAATCAACCAACATAGAAACCCTAGGTCCCTTAAATATTGAGCTAAAATATGCCATTCCAAGAACAAAACTTACCGAACTAATGCGCGTATGTGATGGGCTACGCCAAAGCGAGGCATCACTACTTCCCTAGGAACGTAAGGTATACTAGGTATACGAGTTGTCTTAATTAAGCTCAACGATATCAGTAAGGAGTCCTTAGATGTCGTGGCAATGGAGATAAAATGTCAAGAAAGCATTAGATGCGACATTTTATTGAACCAAGAGTAGCTTGGAGCTATTAGCAAATTAGATTGCTTACCCTAAAATATTAAGTGTTAAGACAAGCCAAAGCATGCTTAATCACTTTTTGATTTTTGGGATCTTGGAATCATTTTATTCTCGCGTAAAAGGGACTAATGTTAAATGCGTGGATAAAATGCTCAATAAGATTGAATATTGCATGATCGCTTTAAATTTCAAAGTTATTGGTTATGAATGGTTTTTCATTTCAAATTATTTCAATTGTAGAATCATGTCTGCAAGTAACTCAAACAACCAGTTTTCATTACACTCAATTCTCGACAAGGAGAAGTTGAGTGGGCCAAATTTTCTTGATTGGCAAAGAAATTTGCGTATTATTCTCATGCAAGAGCAAAGGGAATACGTCCTTGATGAGGAAATGCCGACACTCCAAATAAGGAGGTCACTCAGGCTGCCCTTAACCGATGGCAAAGTGTCAATCGGGATGTCAAATGTATCATGTTGGCCACAATGTCTCCGGAACTTCAAAAGACTTTCTTTGAAAAGGAGACGGCTTTTGAGATCATTTCTGAACTTCAGAATATGTTTCAAGAGCAGGCCCGAACTGAAAGGTTTGAAACTCACAGGCAGATCCTTGAGAGCAAGCTCAAGAAAAGAGAGCCAGTCTGCCCGCATGTTCTTAAAATGATTGGATTGTTTGACAACATGGAAAGGCTCAATGCTCGGTATTCGACCGAGATGGCAATTGACATCATTTTCCACTCGCTACATAAAGGTTATGACCAGTTCAAGATGAACTATAATATGCACAGCATGGAGAAAACTCTCACCGAGCTTCATGGTATGTTGAAGCAGGCCGAGCAAACCCTCAAGGATGAGGGAAAGCATGACATGCTCATGGTGAGAAAGGGCAAGCCGTTTAAGCGCTCGGGCAAGAAGAGAAGCTTTAAAGGGAAAAAGAAGAAGAATTTTCCGCCTAAGTCAAATGCTGCTAGGAGTGGCAAGGACAAGAAGGTAGCCTCTTCCAAATCCGATTCCGAATGTTTCTATTGCAAGAAGAAGGGACATTGGAAGCAGGATTGCCTCAAGTTCAAGGAAGATAAGAAGAACGGCACCGTTGCTTCTTCATCAGGTATTTCTGTTATTGACTTAAACTACGCTAGCAAAACATCATGGGTATTAGATACCGGATGTGGCTTACACCTTTGTTCCAATGCTCAGGTACTAAGGATAAATAGGAGGCTAGAGAAGGGAAAGGTCGAGCTTCAGGTCGGCAATGGAGCAAGAATGTCTGTCGTATCCGTCGGGACTCTCAGTTTGTCTTTGCCCTCTGGGATTGTTTTAGAACTTGACAATTGTTATCATGTTCCGAGAGTTACCAAAAACATTATTTCAATTTTGGCGTTGGACGCCAAAGGTTTTGAATTTCGAATTAAGAACAATTGTTGTTCATTTTATTTCGATAATGTTTTATATGGTAAGGCATATTCAGAAAAAGGTCTCTATTTGCTCTCTCTAGACAAACAAGTTTATAACATTGATGATACCGCCAAAAGGGCTAAGACCATCGAGTCGAATCAGACCTACTTGTGGCATTGTCGTCTTGGCCACATTAACGTCAAACGCATCAAGAAACTCCTTCAAGAAGGTGTTCTTGACTCATTCGACTTGGAGTCGTTTGAAAATTGCGAAGGATGTTTATTAGGCAAGATGATAAAGCATCCATTCTCCAAGCTGGGAGAAAGGGCAAGTGACTTATTAGGTCTAATACATACGGATGTATGTGGACCAATGAATACACCCGCAAGGCAAGGACATCAATATTTCATTACCTTCACCGACAACTATAGTAGATATGGGTATGTCTACCTTATGTCGCACAAATCTGAATCTTTTGAGAAAGTCAAAGAATTTCAGAGTGAGGTTGAAAATCAACTTGGCAAGAAAATAAAAGCACTTCGATCGGATCGAGGTGGCGAATATTTGAGCCATGAATTTGACGATCACTTGAAAGAAAATGGTATTCTTTAAGAGCTGACACCTCCCGGAACTCCACAATGTAACTGAGTATCCGAGCGGAGGAATCGAACCTTGTTAAACATGGTTCGATCAATGATGGGTCTTAGTGAACTTCCTATCTCTTTCTGGGGACACGCACTTTTAACTGCGGCACAACTCTGAACCGTGCTCCGTCAAAAGCTGTCGAAAAGACTCCATATGAATTATGGACGAAGAAACCTCCTAGGTTGTCTTTTCTTAAGATTTGGGGTTGCGAAGCATATGTCAAGAGATTAATTTCTGACAAACTTCACCCAAAATCAGACAAATGTTTCTTTGTAGGCTACCCAAAAAAAAACCAAAGGGTATTACTTCTACAATAAATCCAAGAACAAAGTGTTTGTTGCTCGTGATGGTGTCTTTTAAGATAAGGAACACCTTTCCAAAATGACAAGTGGGAGGAAAATCGAACTCGACGAAGTTCGAGAGGTCGAGCAACAAAGTCAACCTGACAAAACTGACAATCAGAGTGCTTTGGAAGCAGCTACTGAGATTGGTCAAAGTCCAACCGACAATGTAAATGCCCAACCTACCCTACGTAGGTCGCAACGACCAAGATCTCAACCGGACAGATACCTTGGTATTGTCTTAACCGAAGATCAAGACATCCTAGTCATGGATGGAGATGAGCCAGCGATATACAAGCAAGCTATGACGAGCCCTGACTCTGCTAAATGGCAAGAAGCCATGAAATCCGACATGGACTCCATGTCTGAAAATCAAGTCTGGGACTTGGTTAATTTGCTCGAAGGTTTCACACCTATCGGTTGCAAATGGATTTTCAAATTGAAAACAGACAAAGATGGAAATGTATCTGTATACAAAGTTAGACTGGTAGCAAAAGGTTACAGGAAAATTCACAGAGTTGATTATGATGAAACCTTTTCACCAGTTGCAATGCTTAAGTCCGTCCGAATCATCCTAGCAATTGTTGCCTATTACGATTATGAAATATGATAAATGGATGTCAAAATCACCTTCCTTAATGAGATTTTGGAAGAAACTGTGTACATGACACAGCCGGAAGGTTTTGTTGATCCAAGCAATACTAGGAAGGTATGCAAGCTTAAGAAGTCCATTTATGGACTAAAGCAGGCAAGCAGAAGTTGGAATCTGCGATTCGATGAAGCTATTAGCAAGTTTGGCTATGTCAAGAATCCAGATGAGTCTTGTGTTTACAAGAAGGTCAGTGGGAGTGACAACGCATTCCTAGTTCTATATGTCAATGACATATTACTTATTAGAAACACCACTAAACTATTAGAGTCCGTAAAGGGCTGGTTGGGAAAGTGATTTTCAATGAAGGACTTGGGAGAGGCACAATACATATTGGGCATCAAGATCTATAGGGATAGATCTAAGAAGATGATTGGATTGAGCCAAAGTACGTATATAGATAAGGTACTGGCACAATTCAATATGGAAGGAGCCAAGAGAGGGCATCTACCCATGTCCCATGGCATAACTCTCAACAAGAAACAGTGTCCTCAGACACCTGATGAGCGAGAGAAAATGAGTCAGATTCCATATGCTTCGCTCATTGGATCGATCATGTATGCCATGATATGTACTAGGCCGGATGTATCGTATGCCTTGAGCGCTACGAGCCGATACCAATCGGACCCAGGAGAGGCGCATTGGACTGCGGCCAAGAACATCCTAAAGTACCTAAAAAGGAACAAGGATAAATTCCTGAACTATGGTGGCTGTAATGAGCTGGTTGTTGAAGGTTATCCTGACGCGAGCATCCAGACTGACAGAGACGACTCCAAGTCGCAGTCGGGGTACATTTTCTGCCTTAATGGAGGAGCGTTTAGTTGGAAGAGTGCTAAGCAGAGCACCACTGCAAATTCTACAACTGAAGCCGAATACTTGGCAGCTTCGGAAGCAGCTAAGGAGGCAGTTTGGATTCGTAAGTTCATTGGTGAACTTGGTGTTGTACCCTAAATTAAGGGTCCAATAGATCTCTATTGTGATAACAATGGAGCTATTGCTTAGGCCAAAGAGCCAAGGGAACATCATAAGGTCAAACATGTCAAGCGGCGATTTCACATGATAAGGGAATGGAAATCCGAGGGTGAAATCAGAATTTGTAAGATTAGTACGGACGACAATGTAGCCGATCCTCTGACTAAACCTTTGTCTCAAGTGAAGCACAACAAGCACGTTGAGGTAATGGGAATCAAGCACATTGGAGATTGGCTTTGATTTCCCTGTATAGATGTCTTAATTAAAACTGGATGTCTTAATGTAAAACACTATGTTAACCATTCATTTTTGGAGCAATTAAATTTTATGCAAATTTATGATTACTACAAATCTATTTAATTGTGGTTTAGAATTAAATAATGAGTCCATTCGATTTATGAGAATATTTAAAACAGGGTATCAAGACCACGTCTTGGATAAAGAAACACCTGTTAAGTGAACATTGAATATTTTAATCGAAAATAATCCCTAATCAAGGTCATTTAAACAATGGACGATTAATGACCACTCGAGATTAGTGTGTAGTATGATTTATAGCACCGTTTCTTGTGCTACGAGGACATGATAGTCATAAATCATTTGCACAGGTACCAGTTTAGAACTGTACCGGATAGACCTATGAGAATACTTTAAGAGATATCAAATCATCATAAGTATATTTCTCATTATAGCTATCGGAACCTTTTTTCCTCGACCATGAGTATTGCAAGTTCTCTTGTTTGAGTACTAGCCGTTTTGATGTTGTCAAACATCTGCCGTAAATAGGGATTATAACGGCAACACTCAGGCGACTGGGTCCTCTTAGTAAGAGAAGCTTACAAGTACAAGACTGTGAATGTCCCCATATTGACAGTAGAGAACATGTCTTTGTTGTTTACAAGGCCTCTCGAAGAGCGAGACTGTGAAAATGCATGGCCATGCTCAGATGGATTTAAAAATCATCTGTTTATTGACAGTCAAACTCGAGAGTCGAGAAACACTTCTGAACGTAATAAGGATGACGAAGGATCTTACCTTATAGTTCATGAAGAGACATTAAGCGACATAGGAAAAGGGGCTATACACAAATTGCACACTTGTCCGGAAGGACAAGTGGGAGATTGAAAGGAATGGTGTCCTTCCAACAAGTGTATTATTCCGATAGAGGGTTCACAATTATTAGAGAGCTAATTCTTCAGTAAGGTCAAGTGATCGGAATGCCTAGGTGGAGGTCGCTTTCGATCAGTAATATTAATGTAAAATTAATATTACAGCTTAATCTTGACTGAACCCTTCGGGTCGAACCCAATCGAACAACCGATCCGAGACGACGAATCAATCCGAAAGATTTAATGAGTCGTCGGAGTTTTACGAACAAAGACGTCAGATATCGAGCCTAGGGCGTCAAGACCGAGCGTCACAAGTCGAGACAAATTTAGAATTCGACGAGACGTGAAATCAATCAAGCATCGAGTTAATAGCCTTGTCGTAGACTCACATTGGCCTAACCTTGTGAGTGCTAGGCTAGGCAAGGTCCCAAGCCATGCGTGCCATGCACCGTCAAGCACACGCACACGCACATCGCATGGCATTTGCATTGCAAGATGCGTTCCATGCGCATGTGGTGCTGCTATGCGTGAGTAGCAAGGTGTGCTAGCATAGCAGCCTAGCCATCGCCCATCGCTAGGCCTGGCGCCTAGCAAGTGCTAGCCGCAAGCATCGCAGCATGCGTGTGCGTGTGCTGAGCACCAAGCACCATCGCACCATGCATGCTTGCTAGCGTGCTGGCACCAAGCCATCGCAGGCCCTCGCACAGCCTTAACATCGCGGCACCATGGTGGGTTATGTGCTGTGCGTGTATGCGTGTGCCTTGCACATCGCAGGCATCACGCACCAGCCTAGCAGCGAGCTAGGCATGGCGGGCTGTGCATATGCCTAGCATCGCATAGCGCCTTGCTAGGCAGGCTGGGCTGAGCGTAGTGCTAGGCAATGGCACGCACCAAGCACCCAACCACTTGCAAGCACGCAGCATCGCAAAGGCTGGGCCTTGCTAGCGATGCGTGTTGTGCGTGCAAGGCTGGATGGTGCACATAGCAGTGCTAGCAGCGTCTAGCATTAGCAAGCATTGCTAGGCAGTGCGAGGCAGCGCCCAGCACACAATGTGCGGTAGCAGCAGCCCGTATGGCATGCGTGGCGTGCTGGTTGCGCACATGCGTGTGCTGGCTGGCATGCTAGCACAGCCAAGGCGCCAAGCGCCAGCAAGGCTGCTTAGGCAGCCATGGCTAGCTAGTAGCCAACTGTCCCAGCTAGCACACCAAGGTTAAGGGGGACCGGTTTTGGTGGTTGGCTTAGAGGGGGCAATGCAACGGTCCCCCCCCCCCTTGGTTATTTGGTTAGAAAGGGATAAATGAGATGGTCCCCCCCTCCCTTCTTGGGTGGTCCTCACTTTCTCTCTTCCTCCTCATGCCACTTGTTGCCTATTGATTGATTTGTACAAAATGAAATTCTCCCACATTTAAGGGAGATGGGAAAATCAAGGTTCATTTCCCTATAAATACCAAGATTTTTGGATCTGGGAAGAACACTTGAGTGGAACTAAAAAGGCATCTCCTTAGAAAGTGAGAAAACCTTAAGTTCATAAAACTCTAGTTTTTCTTGGTCGGGTCTCGACTAACCTTCGAGACTTGGACTGATCGGGTCGGGTTCATGGGTACGAGCCGTCGGAGACCTTCGCGTTTGCAGGGTTCAAGTAAGAGCTCGGGAATCGAGCGAAGCACGCGTCAAGGGTAAGAATGTCTTTTCTTTCCCTCTTTAATTTGTTGTTTAATTAGTGATTGCATGCTTAGTTGCCTAAATTAGTGGGCGGGTCTTGGGCGGATTTCTCTTCCGCGTAGAGTCGGACTCTACAAAACCCTACATTTACGGAAGACGTTTGACAACATCAAAACGGACTAGTACTCAAACAAGAGAACTTACAATACTCATGGTCGAGGAAAAAGGTTCTAATAGCGATAATGAGAAATATACTTATGACGATTTTAAATCTCTTAAAGTATTCTCATAGGTCGATCCGGTATAGTTCTAAACCAATACCTGTGCAAATAATTTATGACAATCATGTCCTTGTAGCACAAGAAACGGTGCTATAAATCATACTACACACTAATCTCAAGTGGTCATTAATTGTCCATCATTTAAATGATCTTGATTAGGGATAATCTAAGATTGAAATATTCAATGTTCACTTAACAGGTGTTTCTTTATCCAAGACATGGTCTTGATACCCTATTTTGATTATTCTCCGAAATCGAATGGACTCATTATTTAATTCCAAACAACAGTTAAATAGAAATGGAGCGATAATAATTTTGCAGAAAATTTAATTACTCCAAAAACGAATGGTTCAACATAGTGTTTTACATTAAAAAAAACCTTAAATTTAATTAAAACACATGAATAGGGAAATCAAAGCCAATCTCCAACATGCCTGATTCCCATTGCCTCAACGTGCTTGTTGTGCTTCACTTGAGGCAAAGGTTTAGTATGTGGATCGGCTACATTGTCGTCTGTTCCAATCTTACTAATTCTGATTTCACCCTCGGTCTTCCATTCCCTTATCATGTGAAATCGCCTCTTGACATGTTTGACCTTCTAATGTTCCCTTGGCTCCCTAGCCTGAGCAATAGCTTCATTGTGATCACAATAGAGGTCTATCGGACCCTTGATGGAGGGTACAACATCAAGTTCACTAATGAACTTAAAAATCCAAACTGCCTCCTTAGTTGCTTCTAAAGCTGCTAAGTATTCAGCTTTAGTTGTAGAATCTGCAGTGGTGCTTTGCTTAGCACTCTTCTAACTAAACACTCCTCCATTTAGATATAATATGTACCTTGACTGCGACTTGGAGTCATCTCTGTCAGTCTGGAAGCTTGCGTCGGTATAACCTTCAACAACAAAATCATTACTTCCACCATAGACCAGGAATTTATCCTTGTTCCTTTTCAGGTACTTTAAGATATTCTTGGTCGCATTCTAATGCACCTCTCCTGGGTCTGATTGGTATTGGCTCGTAGCACTCAAGGCATACGATACATCCGACCTAGTACATACCATGGCATACATGATCGATCCGATGAGCGAAGCATATGGAATCTGATTCATCCTCTCTCGCTCATCAGGTGTCTGTGGACACTGCTTCTTGCTGAGAGTTATACCATGCAACATGGGTAGGTGCCCTCTCTTGGCCTCTTCCATGTTGAATCGTGCCAGTACCTTATCAATATAAGTACTTTGGCTCAATCCAATCATCCTTTTATATCTATCTTGATAGATCTTGATGCCCAATATGTACTATGCCTCTCCCAAGTCCTTCATTGAAAAACACTTTCCAAGCCAGGCCTTTATGGACTATAACATTGGAATGCTGTTTCCAATGAGCAATATGTCATCGACATATAAGACGACAAATGCGATGTCACTCCCACTGACCTTCTTGTAAACACAAGACTCATCTAGATTCTTGATAAAACCAAACTTACTAATGGCTTCATCGAATCGCAGATTCCAACTTCTGCTTGCCTACTTTATTCCATAAATGGACTTCTTAAGCTTGCATACCTTCCCATCATTGCTTGGATCAACAAAACCTTCCGGCTGTCTCATGTACACAGTTTCTTCCAAAATCTCATTAAGGAAGGCGGTTTTGACATCCATTTGCCATATTTCATAATCTTAATATGCGGCAATTCCTAGGATAATCTGGACGGACTTAAGCATGGCGACTAGTGAAAAGGTTTCATCATAATCAACGTCGTGAATTTGCCTGTAATCTTTTGCCACCAGTATAGCTTTGTATATAGATACATTTCCATATTTGTCGGTTTTCAACTTGAAAATCCATTTGCAACCGATAGGTGTGTAACCTTCGGGCAAATCAACCAAGTCCCAGACTTGATTTACAAACATGGAGTCCATCTGGGATTTCATGGCCTCTTGCCATTTTGCAGAGTCGGGGCTCGTCATAGCTTGTTTGTACGTCGTTGGCTTATCTCCATCCATAATTAGGATGTCTTGATCTTCAGTTAAGACAATACTGAGGTATCCGTCTAGTTGAGATCTTGGCCATTGCGACCTACGCAGGGTAATAGGTTGAGCATTTTAATTGTCGGTTTGACTTTGCACATTGTCGGTTTGACTCTGACCAATGTCAACAGCTGCTTCTAAAGCACTTTGATTGTCAGTTTTGTCAGGTTAACTTTGTTGCTCGTCCTCTCGAACTTCATCGAGTTCGATTTTCCTCCCACTTGTCATTTTGGAAAGGTGTTCCTTCTCCAAAAAGACATCATCACGAGCAACAAACACTTTGTTCTCCGATTTGATGTAGAAGTAATACCCTTAATTTCTTTTGGGTATCCCACAAAAAAACACTTGTCTGATTTTGGGTGAAGTTTGTTAGAAATTAATCTCTTGACATATGCTTCACAACCCCAATTCTTAAGCAAAGACAACCGTGGAGGTTTCTTCATCCATAATTCATATGGAGTCTTTTCGACAGCTTTTGACGGAGCTTAGTTCAGTGTTAGTGTCGCAGTTAGAAGTACGTGCCCCATAAAGAGATAGGAAGTTCACTAAGACCCATCATTGATCGAACCATGTCTAACAAGGTTCAATTCCTCAATCCTGAGAGAATTCTGAGAGAATACCATTTTCTTTCAGATGATCGTCGAATTCGTGGCTCAAATACTTGCCACCTCGATCCGATCAAAGCGCTTTGATTTTCTTGCCTAGGTGATTTTCCACTTCACTCTGAAACTCTTTGAATTTCACAAAAGATTCAGATTTGTTCGACAAAAGATTCAGATTTTTTCGACATACATCCGTATGTATAAGGCCCAATAAGTCACTAGCCCTTTCTCCTAACTAAGAGAATGGTGTCTTTATCATCTTGCCTAATAAACATCTTTCGCAATTTTCAAACGACTCTAAGTCGAATGAGTCAAGAATACCTTCATGAAGAAGTTTCTTGATGCATTTGATGTTAATGTGGCCAAGACGACAATGCTTTCATGTTGCTGGCGTTGGCAGCGTGTGGCTGGCCTACTCGCACTCGCAAGCCTCGCTGCCTGGCAGCACTTATGGGCAGGCTCTAGCTACACGCAACACCCCACATCGAAGAACCAAGCGTGCACCTACCTCACGCATACCACACAGCAGCGCTTTTCGAGGCACGAGCAGCCCACACACGCACCTTGGCAGCCACATGCACGCAGCCCAGCTAGCCGAAGAATGTGCTTGGGCGGTCTTTGCCTCGATTTGCGTGCTCTTAGCTCAAGATTTAATCCCAATTCATGTGTGATATAAAATCAATTCTAAATTTATTTTGGAAGCAATTTTGAGCAAAAATTAAAATAAATCAAGTCCAACTTAAATAAATTCAATTTTAATGCACAAACCAAAATCAATTCAAGAACCATTCTTTACATTATTGTGGTTCATCTTGATGCTACAAAATTGAAGGGCTATACTCACAATTAATTTAACCAAACATAAAATAATAATGAGATTTGACAAAATTTAAAGGGGTTGGAAAACGAACACATTCATCTAATGAAAAAATTTCCAACACTAATTTGTGTAAAATTGAAAAATTACATCTTCCAATATGAAGATTAATTAAATTTCAATCACAAGTTTTGAACTTTTAGGACTTTAATCAACTCAAAAATTATTAAATCCAAAATTAGTTCAACATGGAATTTAGAAAGTTAAGTTCCAACCAAATAAACAATTAAAGATTGGATCTTTAACACTTTTAGGGACTTCAAAATTACAAATTCGCCATAAACATTCATACTTGAAGCAATTAATTTGCAAAAATGTGAAATTGCAAGTTTATGTGAAAAATGAACTCACCAAATTAAGCACCAAATATGACTTCATAAACATGCTTAATAAGGTTTATTATTGCAGTAGATTAATGGTGTAACCATAGACATAATCTAACATTAACATGCCATAATTAATCAAGGTTTAAAGATTTAAATATTTTGGTCAAAAACGAAAAACCCTTCGAAAAACATGTTTCTGGGTGGATTTTGGCTCCTGGACAGTCTTCAAAGAGGGTCAAAAACGATTTAATGTAACTAAACATGCAAATTAATTAATAATCACATAATTAATCAACTAAGAGAAAGAGAAAGACGATCTTACCCTCGACGCGGACTTCGCTCCTTTAGAGCTCGTACTTGAAAGCGTTAGCTCCGCAAGCGCGTGAGCCTCTGACGGCTCACACCCTCGAGACCCAACCCGAACGGTCCCTACCCTGAAGGTTAGTCAGGGCTAGACCAAGAACTCAGATTATTAGAATTAAGGTATTCTCTTTTAAAAGATCCCTTAAAATTCTCAACTCAAGTGTCCCTTCCCAATCCCAAATGATGCGTATTTATAGGGAAGGGAGCCTTGAATTCCAATCTCCCATCAATGTGGGGGAGTTGGTTAAAATGCGCTTTTATTTAATTTATTTTTATTCAAAAACAAATTAAAATGCAAGTGAATCAATAAACAACAAGTGTCAAGTGGAGAGCAAGAGGTTAGGTGAAGACCACGAGGGGGGACCATCCACTCCTTGCTCCCCAAGCAACCCAAACAAACTGGCTCCCCACACACACAACCAATGCATGCGCGCCAGCTAGTGCTGCCAGCCTTGGGCGCCAAGGCTTCCTTGTTGGCGGCCTGGCCCCTTGGCTAGGCCTTCTAGCTGGGCGCTGTGCGTGCACGCAGCCCAGCACGCAAGCACGCACACCCGCAGCCCACGCATGCATTGCGTGGTGCTGCTGCTGCTGCGTTGCATGTGCTAGCGAGGCCCAGCAAGCACTTGCGTGCTGCTGGCCTTGCGATGGTGCGGCTGGTGCTGCTATGTGCGAGGCACTAGCATGCTAGCGCGCGAGCAATGCTGGCCATGCCGCACCAGCTAGCTAGCCAGCGCTGCTAGCTTGCGATGCTAGCACGCATGCGCTGCTAACTAGCTCGGCATGGTGCGGTTACCTTGGCTAGCTATATTGCCTTTGGCTCTCGGATTGAGCGGGGCATTCTGAGGCTAGGGGTATATTTGTAATTTTTTGTTTGCTTGATTCCTCGTTTCGTCGAATTCTAAATACGACTCGACTTACAACGCTCTAAGCTCGATATCCGACGTCTTTGTTTGTAATACTCTAATGACTCATCTAGTCCTTCGGATTGATTCGTCGCCTCGGATCGGTTACTCGATTGGGGTGTGACTTGAAGGGTTCAGTCAATATTAAGTTATAATATTAATTATACATTAATATTACTGATCGGAAGCGACCTCCACCTAGACATTCCTCACTTGACCTCACTGAATAGTTAGCTTTCTAATAATTCCGAACCCTCTATCGGAATAATACACTTGTTGGAAGGACACCATTCCTTTCATTATAGTGTTAAGATACTGGATTGTGAGAAGCGTTATAATCTTGGAATACGAAGGTTGTGAATGAGTTTTTGGCATAATTACAAGTATGAATTTGTATAGAGGAAAAAATTATAGTTTTATCAACTAATGAGAAAATGAGGGATTTGAGAAATGAAATTGTCAGGAATTGTTGAAAAGAAGTTACAAATCACCTTGGAAAGCGTTTGTATAGGTGTGCAGACGAGATAGATGAAGTAAAAGGTTGTGTTGATGTTAACAAGGAGTTACATAAGGTGATATTAAAGGAAGAGTATTCCTACCAAGAATGATGAGTTTGTTGATAAATGAAGAAAGGTAACAATAGTTTTGAGAATAACCTTGAGGTTGAACATTAGTTGACACGAGTTAAGCTTAGAATTTCATTTTTGACATGAGAAACTGAGTATTGTCATTTTGGGATAAATTTATTGTGGCTCATTGAGGACATTTTAATGCATTATAAGGATATAAAGGGTCATGCATGGAGGTGAAATAAGTTGAGTGGATTATATTTAGAGTAAATGACAATTGTTGCAACATGGAGGCATAGAAATGGACCTAGAAAAGATAAAAGTTGTTAAGGATTGACCTACACTTTAAAGGTGTTTGAGATTTAAAGTTCTTGATTCAACAAGACATGATTAGAAGTAGAGAGGGATTACATTATGAAGACATTATGGTGTAAAGTTTAAGTTATACAAGGATTACAAGAATTTATAGCGCAATTTCAAGTTAAGAGGATTTAGATACATGTTAAGAGATATGGGTGGAATTGGATATGAGTTATGTACGGATTTGAATACAATTTGAACATCCCATATTATGAAAGAGGCATGTATAATTGTGGATGGTCTAGGTCAAAGGTTGAGGTATGGAGTGAATGAAATGATTATAGCTTAGGAGTTGCTTAAAAAAACAAAAACAAAAACCAAAAAAAAATAAAAAGACCAAAAAAAAATAGGGTTAAAACTCGAATTCCTAGGAAGAAGGATCATTAAGGAATAGGTTGTGCAATTCAATTTATACTCCACATGATTCGAAGAGATAAAAGAGAACTTGTTCAGAGTGTTGGAGTTGATCGAATATGTGAAAAGATTAATCAAAGAAGGGCAACTACGTAATTATCAATGAAGATGAGAGCTTGACAAAAGAAGATGAATGTTGAGAACTTCGCAATTTCGAAAAATTTACAAGAAAACTCATGAAGGAAAGGCACAAATATATCATATTTAAGTGCACCCACAAGGAGAATGTGTATGAAGAAATGGAAAGTGTATTGGCAGCCTTGAATGATTAATGATGAACTGGCAATTATGTATTAAACATTGGATTTGGAAAGAAGTAAAGGTTGAGCATAGGAGGATCAAGAGGATTATATGGGGACGTAACTCGTTTTCTTTTGGGGGTAGAGTGTAGTAGAACTTCGCGCTTTTCCCTTATTTTTAGTACTTTTACTGCTTTTTGAGTTAGTTTTGTGCTAACTTTGTTGTTTTGTTTGGATAACTTATATACCAGTTCTGTAAGTTTATGTTTTAAGGGTGTATTTTACATAGTAGTTGGTGTAAATTTGAGAACGAATTCGTTACCTTACACACTAGTTTGTGTAAGTTGGTTAGTAAATTGGTTACTTAGCACACTAGTTTGTGTGAGAATAAGTAAATGAGGTACAAAAAAAATTAAGTATCACAAGAGTACAGCAAGTATAAATATCAAGGAAATTTACAAAATTTACAAGCATTTATTCGTTTTCAAACAAAATTTTCTGATTTTCGTACGTTTTTCTGATTTTCGTACCTTAGTTTCGGGGATGAAACTTCTTTTAAGGGGGTAGACTGTAATACCCCGTATTTTTAATGTATTTTATAAATTGTTTATTTATCTATAAAATTATATTTTTGGGGCAAATTATTTTAAGAAAATTTTAGAAAATAACACCACAAAAGAACACAAATTTTGATTATAACACCACAAAAAAAAAAAAAAAAAAAAAAAAAAAAAAAAAAAAAAACTCACAAATTTGATTTCACCACCACTTAACGGATTCTTGGATGGAATCCGTTAGTGGGGCCCATAATTTGACACGTGTCAATAGCCTATAGGTTTAAAAAATTGAATTCATAAAAAGAAAAAAAATTACAAAATAAAAAATCCCTTAACCCAGCTAGCCCCACCACCGGCGCCACCTTGCCTCAGCCGCTGACACCATAACCCAGACCGCCGGCACCCATCTCCCCCACCAAATGGATTTTATATTTGATCGATAATTACTCTACCAAATTACATATTAAGCTTATTCATCCTTTTATTTATTCAGGCCAATTATTTCTCCCTCATGTTATCTCTTATGAGGCCTAAATATCTCTACATTACCCTACATTATAAATAGTTCTTGAATCCCCAAAATTTCCCACATACAAAAGTCAAATGGTCAAAGTGGACTCTTTTTCCTTTTTCTTCCCTTTCTTTCTTTTCTCCTTTCCTTGTTCTTTAACGTGGGATTGCACCCATGGGGTTCCAAGTGCTACTCCTCTCCACGCTATTGCCGCCGCTAGAAGCGACCAGTCGGTCGGTCAGCCACCTGCCCCTCTCCTGTTTTCCTTCTCTCCTTTTTCTCTTTCCCCTTTATTTCCCATGTGAGACCATTTTTCACGGTGCTCTGTTTCTGCGTGGCTGCTCTTCCACCCGCCGAAAATCGGCGCGCCACCTACCGATGTGTCCAGACGCCACCCTTCACCACCGTCATCATCATCACCACCCCTTTTCTCATCGCTCTCCTCTTTTGGTTTTATTTCTTTAATTTGTATAATTATATATTAGTATTGGTTTTGGATTTTTATTATAGAAACTTGTTTAGTTAGTATCGAAATTTATATTTTGATGGTTAAAAACTATAATCTCAAATTATTACACTTGTTTTAATTTTCAGATTTCATGATGTTTCAAGTTAGGGTTTTTACTTTATTAAAGATGTAATTTTTAGAGTTCTTTTATAAATTAATTTGGGGGTTTTATAAGTATCATGTTTTAAATTATAATTGGGCATAAAAGTATATTTTTAATGAAGTTTTAAAGGGTTTTTGATTAGTTTAAAATCTGAAAATTGGTCTTAAGTACTACTTTTGATGGTTTTATAAAAAGGGTGTAATTATCCATTAAAGAGGAGTTTAATTAAGGGTTTTAAAATAGGTTTCAGATAATTATAAGTTGTTTAAAGTGAGTTTAAGTTGCTGAAAATTGTGTATACAAGGGTAATTAATATAGTTTTATTGTCCCTTTGTGTAGGAGACTTTGTCCGGAAAGTGTTCTAGGGTGTATGACTATTCTAGTAGCATTTTCAAGGTACGTACGCGTACTCGATATTATTTAAGCGTGTAGAAACATGCTAGGATTTAATTTAGTGATTCTAAACTAGTATCATGCTAGGAATTTGTTGGAATTGGTGATTTGAATTGGTTTGATTGAATTGGAATGGTTGTGATGAAATATTTGTAAGGCATGATTTGTTGAAATAAATTATTTATTGGAATTGGTGATATTTATTGTTATTGAACCATACTTTTATTATTGGCATGCTTAAAGGCTTATTTGATTAAACTAAATGTTTAATTTGGATTGGAATATAAAAAGGGAATATTATTATGGTTCATTTGACTTTTATTGATGCTATAAGCATGGGAATTGAGCTATTAAGTGTCTTAGTACACGGGTTTAAAAGGAAATGCGGTGCCTAAGTGCACTTAAGGTGTTTATACACCGAGGGATAGGTTTTGCGGTGCTTTATGCACTTAATATGTTTCAACACTAACGTAGTTTAGAAAGGGTTTAACATTAAATTGTATGTGATCACCAAATATTCAAGAATTGAATTGGAATGTTGATTGTTTGAATGATTTATGATGTTTGATTGTGTTGTGGATTGAGAGTCATCACCAAGTCTAAAATATGTAAACAACGTAAAGTGAAAGAAATTACACGCCAAAACTTTTGGAACGTATATACCTCGAGTATGAACATATAGGAGGAGTTATGGGGTTTTATATTTAACCATAACTTTAACTGGGAGTACAGGACGCTGTAGTTTCCTTTTTATTATTATGTGTCGGACGTCCGTCACTCATAAGTGACACTTTTGCCTACTCGGTTAACTCCCAGTGTAGTTTAGCTCAATTTATTTGGGACAGGGATTTGGTGGGAAACTCGTTCGATAAGTAATCAAATAAATAGATTATATAATTGTCTATTGTATGAGTGGTATGTTGTATGCATGTAAATATGTGCAAAAAGGTAAGTTGTGTGATGCTAGGATATAAGCATGTTAGTGTGTCGTTTACGCTTATATACTCAGCATTGCTGATTGTTGTGTGTTGTATGTTTGTTTGGCGTTATCTTTATCTTGCCCCTACAATGACCTAATTCTTATGCTGAGTAGTGGGGACAGTTAAAGATAAGCTTTTCAGGTGATGCGGCATGTTCATGTTGGGGTTTGAGTGAAGAGCGAATCCTATTCTAGTTTTATCTTGAATATGTGATTGTTATTGTTTATTGGTTTATTGTTATTGATTGTTGATACTAACGCGTCGGTTTTAAATACCTTTGGTTTTGAAAAGGGCCTACAATGGTTTCAATTTGTAGATTTGACTTTTGTTTACTTTGATTTGACTTGACTTTTGTTTGGTTGGACTGTTAGACTTTGACTTTGTTTTGAAAGGTTTTGAAAATGTCTTCCACTGTGTGTCTTTGATAAATGTCTTAGTCGTTATCACGGTGGTGGTAGTGCCTTAGAATTTCCTATCTCGTGTTTTAAAATGGGTAAAACATGTATTTTAAGGGAAAGGAATTTCTAGGGTGTTACACGCTCATTCTGAGGCCACAAATTTTTAATTAAGGCGGACTTTCATTAACTTATTGTAAGACGAGTTAAAGTTATCCTAAAAATATTTAATGTTACCTTTATATACTACAAAAGTTCCATTTTTCTACCATAAATTTTACCCCTTAAAAAACACTTATTATGTATTAGATTAATCATATTAACCATCATATCATGTATTCATTAGAAATTACAGATTAAAATACAATCAAACTCATTACAAATTAAAAAGTTATCCTCAAAAGAATTAAAGTTACTTAAAATATTGTTAAAGTTATCCTCAAATTGACCATCTTATAATAAAATTAACGTAAACCTGCCTTATACAAGAGTTATTGTTCTTAGGCCTATGACATCTTAGGTAGTATAAATACGGTTGATGAAATGTATGACCAAGACTTCAAAACTCAACCAGCTTCTTTGCAAAAAATTCCATCTACGGAAAGAAGTGGATTCATCATCCAACTATTAATGTTAAGTCGATTTGTTATTGTATTTAGTTAACTATTGGGCCGATGTTTAGGCCCTTAAATACATTGTATATATACACCTAATATAGTAATACCCAAACCCTTATTCACATTCTTGACATGGTATCAGGCCTACTAAACCCTAAACACTGAAAAAAAATCATTTCTCTACTGTCGATTAAAATTCAACCATGGCTGAGGATGGAAAGATTGATCCCTCTTCTCCGTTCTACCTAGGCGCGGGTGAACCCGGAAATTTGATTACTCACGTGATCTTGAAGAATGATAGCTATCTGGCGTGGTCAAGGGTAATCACGTTGTCCTTACGATCTCGACAAAAATTTGTCTTTGTCGATGAACAATTGCAAAGCCAAATGAGAAAAAGAAATTGCTTGATTGGGAGACTGTTAACTCCATGCTGGTTTCATGGATTTTACGGTCTATGGACCCAAAGGTTGCGACAAGTATACCCTATTTTGATGAGGCGAAAAAGCTATGGGATTATTTGGAGAAACGGTTTTGTGTCTCTAATGGTCCTAGGCTGCAACAATTAAGGTCGAAAATAACGAATTGCTAACAAACTAAAGGCACCACTAGTGGAAAAAACGTCATTTACAGCACACTATTTGCAGCAAGTACAGAATGCTGCAAATAATGGTTAATCAATGCGGGTCAACCATTTAACAATTTACTAGCAGCGTTTTTTGCTAGAGGAAAAGCATTCCCTAGACAATACCAAAGGTCTCTTCCGAGTTATCAATGGCTTCCCAAATCAACTACCAAGCCTATTTCCATGAAATCAAGCAAATAAGGGACATTTCACACAATACTTAACTTCCTAATCATCCAATAATCTACTTCCGTGATGATCTTCAAACCATTAATTGAAATACCCAAATCCCGTTAATACGCAACTTCCGTTGCGATAAGAAAAAAGGGATGATAACAATACTAATTATTCCTAATCTAGCATTGGCATAAACACAATCAATTAAGCATGTCAATTGGGATTATTATTGGAGAATTTTAAGATTCAATTCATGTATCAACATATTCGGGTTCCGCAAGATCTCAGATTATGGATCTACTCACACATACTAACGAAAACAAAAACAAGATTCAATGAATAAAACATAATTAATAAGCAATAAAAAGGTAAAGGAAATAGAGTAGATGAATACTAATTACTTCAATTGAAAAAGCTCGAATTGTTGATGAACAATAATGCAAAATTAAAGAGTAGAAATCAAACTATGTAGAGAGAGAGAAAAACTAGGGTTTAATGAAGTTCTAATACTAGGGAAAATAAAAGTTATCCTCTAATTAGATTACAATGGGTATTTATACCCCTAAGAAAGATAAAATCCGAAAATAATTAAAAACGGGTAACTTCGAAGCTGTGCCCGGTCTGCCCAGGCGAAGGATGCCCTATCGGGCACACGGGGTAAGTCCAGATTTTGCAGTTTTCTTCTTCCGCCCGGTCTATCCGGGCTTTGGATGCCCAGTCAGGCGCACGTAACAACGTCAAAATATAGTTTTGCACTGTATGTCCTCACCGCCCGGTCTTTCCGGGCTTTGCAAGCCTGGTCGGGCATACGAGATTTTTGATGATTCTTCATAGTTAACTTATTCTTTCTTTTCCCTGGCAGCCATGGCATGGGGTGCCCGGTAGGGCATGGGGTGCCCGGTAGGGCATTGGGGAATTTTCCTCTTTCACTTAACACCCTCTTATTTGACCATCCAAAACAAGTCTGAAACATCCAAGAAATCTTCGTTTTCCTGTGAAGCTCATTCAAATAGATCGAACACACGAAAGAAGAGATTGTTAGCAAGAAATAGCTCCGTAGAGCTCAAAACCATGCAAAATACGCTGTGAAACCGGGATAAAACATGGTATAAAACGCATATATCAAGTATTGATATTCTTTTCATGACTACTTTGTAACTTGAATTCTTCAAAAGTTTTGAACTTGCTTGACATATCTCGATCCAGGGCTGGGAATTTTTAATCAGACGCCAATATCTAGATAATGTTTTCTGGTTGTACGTTGTTCATCTCATAGATTGAACTTGTTGTTCTTTGTTTGCTTCTATGCCACTCTAACTCTATGTTCTACTTCAAATTCTGGGTTTCTAATAGTACTTCATAGTTAATATCTTCCTATAGCCTAGCATTCTATTATTTTCTTATCTATGCAAATTTAAGAAAATATAGCGTAGAGTATACAAGAAATTTGAAGTGGTAAAGACAGCTTTTGGGGCTGCTGCCATAAGAAACGTCAAATTATGTTATAAGTTCACCTTTTCTTCTTACTAGATATTGTTATCTAAATTTGCATGATAGATAGTGTAAACTATCCACAGCATTTATATTCTATCCTAAGTTCTTACCTATTGTAAAAATGAACTGCATAATTAGTCACTAATTCTCATCCGTCTCTTTTTAAAAAAAAAAATGGGTAGAGTATTATTGATTCCGTGATGGTAATATCCATTGCAAGAGTGCTCTGTGAACTTACATTCAAATTGCATGATAACTTATTTCAGGTGACTGGATGAATAATTCAGCAGGAATTGCATTTATGCCACATGTCATTCACGTTGCACTCGGAGAGGTATGCTAACAAGCTTTAAAGTTACTATGTGACCTTGCTTATGTTTGTTCTTAGTTGATGTATAATGAGCTATTGTAATCTGTTAACTTGGCTGGTTTATAATTAAGCATTCCCAACCCTTGGTTTGCTATTCTTGTTATAGCGGGTGCAATTGGGAGACTATGTGGGTTAGCTTTTGGAGTTGCCATGAAATGTGACTGGCTTGTACTAGTAATGTTGTTTGGGTTTCATTCTGGATATTGTTACTTTCTTTTGCCCAAGGAATTCAATTCTCTAAAGTAGGCATTTTTTCTTCTACAGTTGGCTGGATTTGTATCTAAGCATCTAGGTAATCACCCTGAATTTCATCTGGATTTGTACCTATTTACATTTTGTTTCTGCTGTCATTCACTCAGAAGTACATATTACAAATCTGAAACATCCTTGCGGATTTTACAGTGTTATGTATACTTGCAGATTGCAGGTGCTTCTCTATTCGGCATTCTTCTGTCTAAAAATGACCTTGTAACCTGTTTAAAACTCGCTGCTGGTTTTATGATATGGGGTTTGCCACTTACAGTAAGTTATCCGTTCCTCTACAATCTTTATATTGATCTGCTGTTCCATACCATCTATTAACCTATGCTCTCTCTTTGTATGCATGTGTTTGTGTTTAGCTGCTCTTACTTGGTTGACCAACATGGTTTTAACTGGTGTTCTTGACCGTGCTAACTGTCTGC
Source organism: Chenopodium quinoa (assembly GCF_001683475.1). Lineage (NCBI taxonomy): Eukaryota > Viridiplantae > Streptophyta > Magnoliopsida > Caryophyllales > Amaranthaceae > Chenopodium > Chenopodium quinoa. Next base: position 857,556 of record NW_018744072.1, on the reverse strand, counting down.
ACACCTCTTCTGAGTGTAATACTCGATTGACCCAGGAAAATAATAAGAATATAGGTGAACTTTATTGATCACTCAAATCATATTTAGTTAGTTTCAATATTAGCATTAGCTGAGTGTTTATCTGTATTTTACAGTGAGTTTAGGTATTAATGCTATCAAACATGGGTGATCCGAGTATATATAGCAGCCTGTTCTTCCTGCAAGCGTAGCCTATGTGTTTATGTCTTTCAACATTGTTTTCCCCCCTAGTGGTTTGATGGCTGCATCATCATATGGGTACTAATGATCAGAGAGCAGCAGCCACAGCCTCCACAACAGCACCAACGTCAGCAGCAGCAGCACCAACATCAGCAGCAGCAGAGGATATACTAAAGCTCGCTGAAGGATGTCAAAGCTCTTCGGTCTTGTTCGTCAAAAGATCAGGGAATCAAGTTGCTCATAAGCTTAGCAAAGTTAGAGTTAAAATTTTGATGGTTTCATGTTTGGTTGGAGGATGGAGTAACATGGGGTTGTTTGTAATGACATTGATTTTTGGTTTTGTTTAATAAAATCATCAAAATTGTTTCTATTTGTTTTGTCTTACTTTTGTTTTTGTTTGTCCTATTTAAATTGAATAGGAAAAAAAAAATATTTGTAGCGCACCTAGGTAAAGTGCGCTGCAAATAATTGGATTATTTACAGCACGCCTAGTAGGGTGCGCTGCAAATAGTCCAATTATTTGCAAAATAATTGGACTATTTGCAGCGCACCTAGCTTATGCATGCTGCAAATAATCCAACTTTTTTGCAGCGCACAAATCAGTTTTTACAGCGTTTTATACGCGCTGCAAATAATAATTACATCACCCACATATGCAGCGCACGAAAACGCTGCAAAGGGGGGGGGTTTGGGCGCGCTGCAAATAGCGTTTTTTCCACTAGTGCATGTCCATCGAGGAGTACTACACCAAATTAATGGGGTTGTTTAATGAGCTCACACGAATTAAGCCTCCCCACGACTGCGTATGTGGTCAGTGTACGTGTAACGTTGCCGGGAAATATGCGATTGATAGAGATGAGGAAGTGTTGCACCAAATTTTAATTGGTGTAGATGATGATTTATATGGGTTGGTGAGAACAAATTTGTTGTCTCAGCAACCCATGGTTGACTTAAACGGTGCTTATCAAGCTCTCCTTCAAGAGGAGGAATCTCGTGGGATTGCCAAAAGGGAGAGCCGAGAAAGAACAAGTGAAGGAGGCCCATGTTTTTGTCGTTACGCCTGCACGTTCGAAGGGGTATGTCGAGCGTCGTGACAAGTCTAAGTTGTTCAGCTCTCATTGTTAGAAAACGGGTCATGATAATAATGGTTGTTTTGAACTTCATGGATACCCTGATTGGAGGTTCGAACTGAAGAAGAATTTTGGAAAGGGGGCTGTTGCCTCCTCTCGTTCCTCTTCCAATGACGTTGCCAACACATCTAAGCCGAGGGCCACACCTACTGTTCTTGCAAATGCAGTCAGCGAGTCAGTGTTTGATCAGTTCGTGGAAGCACCTAATGTGTCCTTGGTCGACCTCAAACCCGAGGATGTTCGGGTCTTGTTGAATATTGTTAATCACCATAACCAAGAACGAATGTAAGGTGATTCTTTGTCTTCCTCTTGGATTATTGATACGGGGACATCTCATCATGTGACCGGGAATGAATTTTGCTTAGTAGATGTGTGTTCGATCTCACCGTGTCCCGTGGATCTCCCTAATAGTGAACAAGCAGTGGCTTTAAAGGAGGGTCGGGTTTGTTTAGCCGACGACTTAATCTTGGAGCATGTTTTATTTGTTCCACAATTACAATACAATTTGATATTGGTATCTAAAATGATTGATAATTCACATTGCTTTGTTTGTTTCACTAATTCTCTATGTGCTCTACAGGACCAACATTCGGGGAGCCTGATTGGGAGTGGTGAACGGAAGGACGGACTCTATTATTTTCGGCGAATTTCTACAGTATGTGTAGTGCAAGTTCCTAAACTGTCAGATTTCGAGCTATGGCATAGAAGACTTGGGCATCCGTCGGATAGAGTGGTCAAGTTAGTTCCTTCTATTCGTAACAGTACTTCTAAGAAATTTTGAATAAAGCTTGTGATGTGTGTCCTCAAGCTAAACAATCTAGGGATAGTTTTCCTAATAGTGATAGTAAAGCCAGTTGTATTTTTGAATTGATTCATTTTGATCTGTGGGGGTCGTATAAAACTCCTACTTGTGGTGCACGTTATTTTTTTACTTTAGTTGATGATTATTCAAGAGGTGTTTGGGTTTATTTGTTGAATTCCAAAACTGGAGTTTATTCCGCATTTTCATCTTTTTTTGCTATGATTGAGCGTCAATTTGAAAATTCTATCAAATTGGTGAGGAGTAACAATGGAACTGAATTCAATTTCAAGTTTCCATATTTCAATTAACATGGCATTATTTTCAAACTTCTTGTGTTGGGACACCTCAACAAAATGTCGTGTTGAGCGAAAACATCAACATATATTGAGTGTGGGGCGTGCTTTGATGTTTCAAGGGAATTTGCCTGTTGATTTTTAGGGTGAGTATGTTCTTGGGGCGATTTATTTTAATTAATCGTACTTCATCTCGCTTGTTGCAAAATAAGACACCATATGAGGTTTTATTTAGAAAAAAACCTAGTTTTGATGAGTTACGGGTTTTTGTCTCTCTTTGCTTTGCTCATAATCAGAAAGCTAAGGGAGATAGATTTGCACCTAGGAGCCAGAAGTGTGATTTTTTAGGCTATCCACATGGTAAAAAGGGTTGGAAACTTTATGATCTTGAGACGGGTGAAATATTTGTGTCACGGGATGTGAAGTTTTTTTAGATAGAATATCCTTTCGCTAGTGAAAAGACCTTGAATGTGGACTCCGATAATAATGTCGTTGCTACTATGTTGAATGAGGATGAGTCGAGGGTTGATTTTGATTTTTTGGATGATTTGGAAATGGTTTTGGAGGTAAGTGAAGCAGCTCGTGTCCAAGACAACCAGCCTAATGTTGCTTCTAGTTTGGACGTGCAAGGGGCTGCTGCTGGCAGCGTACACAGCAACCCCCTTGCGGCAGACAGCAACAGCTGCAACCCCTTGCGGACGAAACTGCTACTGCTGCTAGCAGCCTTCATTCGGGCAGTAGTGCAGCCACTAGCAGCTTTCATGTGGCCAATGATGCTGCTGCCGCAACAGCGGACCCTGTATCAGTTGAGCTTGGGTGTGGTATTCGAGAACAACATCCCCTGGGTTTGGCACATAGACTACGTCGCACATACTGTACAAGCAATGAGTCCTCCTAGTTCACCTTCTCCACGCTCCTCAAGTACTCCCTGTCCTATAGCACATTTTGTTAATTGTGAAAAATTTTCCCTACGACACCGTATATTTCTTACAGCTGTGATAGCAAGCACTGAACCCCGTAATTTCAAGGAAGCCATGACAAATGCAGGGTGGAGAGAAGCTATGTAAAAAGAAAGCAATGCTTTGGAGGATAATGAGACTTGGGTCATGTAAAAGTTACCTACGGGGACGAAAGCTCTCGGGTGTCGGTGGATTTATAAAATCAAGTATAATTCCGATGGCACCTTTAAGAGGTTAAAGGCTCGTCTTGTTATATTTGGTAATCACCAAGTTGAAGGCATTGATTATAATGAGACGTTCACTCCAGTGGCCAAAATGGTTACGGTGCGTGCATTCTTGCCGTTGGAAATTGCATCAGATGGACGTTCATAATGCATTTCTTCACGGTTATCTTGATGAAGAAGTGCATATGAAGCCTCCTCCTGGACTTCATGGTAACAAACTAGGTTTGGTTTGTCGATTACAAAAATCGTTGTATGGTCTACGGCAAGCACCTCGTTGTTGGTTTGCTAAACTAGCCGCTTCTCTTAAAAGGTACGGTTTTAAGCAGTCGTACTCTAATTATTCTCTATTTACTCTACATCAAGGGAATATCCATCTTAGTATTCTGGTGTATGTTGATGACTTACTAATCTCTGTTAATACTACTTCTTCGATTTCTGCTTTTAAAAAGTACTTGAGTGAATGCTTTCATATGAAAGATTTGGGGGTCTTGAAGTATTTTCTTGGTATTGAGGTTGCTCGGAGTCCCGAGGGGATTTTCTTATGCCAACGCAAATATACTCTTGATATTATTGCGGAAGCAGGTTGCTGTTAGGAGCTCGACCGGCTGGGTTTCCGATTGAGCAAAATCACAATCTCGCTCAATCACATGGTGCTTTTCTTGATGATCCCGAGGCATATAGACGACTTGTGGGTCGTTTGATTTATTTGTCTTTCACTCGACCTGATCTACCTTACGCCGTGCATATCTTGGCATAATTTATGCAACGCCCTCGTCAGGAACACTGGGATGCGGCCCTGCATACGGTCCGTTACTTGAAGGGTTGTCCATGTCAGGGAATACTTCTACACTCGGATTGTGACTTACATTTGACAGGATGGTGTGACTCGGATTGGGCTAGTTGCCCTTTAACGAGACGATCTATTACATGTTGGTTGGTGTTTCTTGGTGGCTCTCCAATCTCTTGGAAAATCAAGAAGTAACATACTGTTTCTAAATCTTCCGCAAAGGCGGTGTACCGATCTATGGCCGCGGTGACTTCGGAATTGAAGTGGTTGAAGGCATTGCTTGGTAGTTTGGACGTGGCACATCCGCGTGCGATGAGCTTATTTTGTGATAGTCAATCAGCTTTGTACATTGCTCAAAACCAGATTTTTCATGAGCGCACAAAGCACATTAAGGTTAATTGCCATTATGTTCGTGATGCCATACAAGATGGTATTATTAGTCCAGCGCATGTGAAGACTAATGAACAACTAGCAGATATTTTTACAAAAGTTTTAGGCAAGCGACAATTTTTGTATTTATTAGACAAGTTGGACATTTGTGATTTACATGCTCCAACTTAAGGGGAGTTATTAAGCCAATTTATTATTGTATTTAGTTAACTATTGGGCCAATGTTTAGGTCCTTAAATAGGTTGTATATATACTCCTCATACAGTAATACACAAACCAAGGATTCTCATTCTTGGCAATTAATAATATGGAATGTGATGTTGGCAAATACTTTGATGAATTTTGAGAAGAAAATAGTATATCATAACCTTCTAAATCTCTATGAATGAAAGACTTTAGTTCTAAATCTAAATTCACTCCTAAATCTAATTTTCGATGTTAAAACGAAGAGTTCAACACACAAAAGTTTAATTTAAAATTGTGTTGCTTTTGGTTTGGTTCTCTTTAATTATAACTAATACTATACTTGCTCCTTACTCCAACTTTAATTAAGAAACAACTATTTTTAGGAAATTAGCTCAACTTGGAGCCCTTTAACCGATTTGCTAGTACAAATTAGAAACCTAAAGGCCTACAAACGAAAGTATTAGCTAACTAAAACCTGCTAATACTATTACTAGTAACAAGTCCGTTTCATTGTATCCTTCATGACACGTAAAATAAACTTGTCATTAGCATTTAAACCAAATTCCAAAGCATCCATTGTTATTCAAAGGTTCATGTTGTTGAAGGACCAACTCAACCAAAATGATAAAATATAAATCGATTTCGGGCTTCAACCAACTTAAACTTTTGATTGAGTTGGTCCTTTAACATGGTATCAAGGGTCAGCGTGACACAAAGGTTACGGGTTCGAATCTCATCCACCCCTCCTTTCAAAGTGGAATATTAATCGCTAGTTAGGTGGCTTCAACCACCAGTTTAAGATATTGGTTCTATTACGTTCCCTCACATAAGAGCCATTGGGATTTGAAGTGTGGATGCGGCATGGGCCCTCATACACTGAGCGAAATATTCCACTTAAAAGCGGGGGTGGATAAGATTTGAATCTATGATCTTTGTGTCACGCTGGCTCTTGTTGCCATGTTGAAGGACCGACTCAATCAAAAGATTAAGCTGATAGTTGAAGCCCAAATCGATTTATATACTCTATCACATATGATATACTACTACTACATCAACCACCATAAATACATAAATACTCTTAAACCCTTGTAGTCGTTGTTAAAGACTCATCAATTGAACACCCTATCAAGCATTTCATCATTTCATGTACTTAAGCGAATACAAGCTTGATCAAAGGATATGCTCCACAAAAGTTGAATTTCCTTAGGGTGTTTAGATTGCAATCTAATTAAATTATTGCGCCAAACCATCATGCAAATTATTATTTTTCAACAGTTTTGGTTTGACTTGTGATTTGCTTTAAGATTTTACTAAAAGTTGAGCTCATGTCTAGACTTTGTTTCACAAATATTTGAAACCGATTCAAATCTTAGTGTTTTAAAATTTTGTTTGATGCCAAAATTGTTATATTTTTTAGAAAATTAAATTTTTGACATAATTTAATTCATACTTATTATATATTTTTCAGAACAAACATACAAATGAACCTAAACTTTTAAATCTGGATAAAGTAAGAAAAATGAATAATGGAATTTGATGGAAGTAAGAAAATTGTGAAGAAAGCAAATGGTGGCTGCTTGTTCTGATCACCTTATTTTCAATTATTTCAAGTATAATAAGTTAACATAAGTTCAGTTCAGAAAAAATAAGTTCTGATAAGGGTTACCCAAATACAAATTACAACTTAAATAAGTTTTAATAAGTTCTAATAAGTTAAGGTAAGTTTAGATAAGATATAAGATAAGCTCAGATAAGTGAAAATCAGGTTAATAGAACACACCCTTTAGTAAATTGAACATGGTAAGATGGTATAAGGTGTTTGCTAATAGACTTTATATTCCGTTGAAGTTAAGAGGGGAAAAACATATACTTGTAAATAAAAAGTGGGTAGAGCAAAAAAAAAAATTAAAGAAAATTTGTCAAAAATAAGCCAACCTTTGCGTGATTAGCTCAAATAAGCCGATCTTTCAATTAACTAAAAATAAGTCAACCTTTATAAGATATCTTCCCCAATGAGTCATGACCGGTTGATTTTGATAGTGATGCGGAAGCATTCAAGATTTCCTTTCTTGATTCGTTCTTGGAACTTTCTTGAAGTTTCTTGATCATTCTTGAAGGTTCTTGGAAGTTTCTTTAATGTTTCTTTAATTAGATTTTGCTTACAAGTTTTTACCTTTCACTTAAAAGGGTTTTTCTTGGTTCAAGCATTAGGATCTTTAATCTATTTATCAGTTTCTTTAAGTTAGGAAGTAGTTAGTTTGGTTTTCCTTAACTAGTTAGTTAATTTGTTAATAAGCTGATTTTAGGCGTGTGGCCTTGCTTGGTGAGCAAGCTTGGTAAGGTTTGAAATCTTATCCAAGGGTTTGAAATCTTATCCAAGGGTTGCTATAGTTCTAGTTGGATTAGATAACTAATCAAATTCTATCTTATTTGGTTAGTTATGTAAACCGTGTCATGCTAGCTTGCGGTTCAAGGTTTGCTTCCTTGTTCTCCAAGTTGGTTTGGAAGTCTAGATTGCTTAGGATTGAATTAGGGACTTGTCCTAATCTTTCTAGGAGAGTCTTGCTTATAAATAGGCTTGTAAACTCAAGAAATAAGAAGATTGTTTTATTGATTAAACCTGGCTTTATTGCTTGTTAATTTGGAACGTTCTTTTTTCAGATTTTCTTTGTGTTTGACGAGTGAAGTTAAACATAAAAACCTTTAGATTAGGCGAGTGAAACCTGATTTAAGAGAGGTTAGATTAATTAGTGAGTGAAGCTAATTCAAACTATCCTCAAAAACCCCTAAATCACGATATTAAGGTGAGTGAAACCTTGAAATCAGATTTAGAACCCTTAGGCTAAAACAAACGAGTGAAGCTTGTTTGAACCTAAGACTAAACGAATCAAGAAACGCATCAGATAGTAACCTATTGTTTAGATTAAGTATGCCACATGTCCTAATATGAGTAGTTTATTTTAAAATTTAAAATAAAATAATTTTTTAATCAAAATAAATGTTTTTTATTAATTTTTTCTAAAATCCCCCCTCCCCCTAACGAAGAACATCCCCCCGCCGGATACATCACACCAGCCTAAACACCCACCGGCGATCCCTTTCGCTCTCTCCCCTCTCATTTCCGCCTCTGCTCCTCCTCTCTCTATATTTTTTTTTTTCAGGAAATTATGGGTAAGGGCTTTTCGGGTGAGTGTTGAGTTTTTTAGGGCGGATTTTTCGGATGGATTTCGAAGATTAAGGTCGGGTTTGGGGTGGATATGATGATATTTTGGTGGTTAGGGTGGGGATTCGAGGTGGGTACGGTTGTTTTGAGGTGGGTGTTGGTGTGGGTCTGCGGGCTTGGGTTGGTTTCGGCCGACGAAGGCCGGTGTTGTAGGAGGGGGAACAGAAAGGGGGTAGGTGGAGGAGAGTACAGTGGAGGTCGGCCGGCGTTCAGGGAAAGAAAGAGAAAGGGGTCAGGGGTGAAGGGTTGGCGGTGGGAGAGCAGAGATAGAAAAGGAGAGAGAGGTGGTCCGAGCGGTGGCTAGCGAGGTGTGGCCGTGTGGGGGTGTTGCCTGGTCAGTAATGGGTGTGGGATTTTTATCTTTATTTTAAACGTTTTGAGTAATTAATTTAAATAAATTATTTTTGTAATTAATAAAATGAAAGAAATGACTTGTTTAGTAGGTTGTAAGTCATTTGACCAATTTAAGGAAAACACTCCTTAAAAGTCAACTTATTCTTAGTTAATTGAAATATTGGCTTATTATGAGCTAAATGTACAAAGGTTGACTTATTCTTAACAAATTTTCCAAAAATTTTGATTAAGATAAAGGATTATGAAAGATATGTTAGATATAAAATGATGTATAAAATGATCAAAATTATGTTAAGAATATTTTTTATAACTATATAAATATTTGTGTTAAACATATGCGAAATCTTTTTTATATTGTATAAGATTAGGAAATTATTTTTGTATAAGATTTGTTTCTTTAATTGAATTTTATTTAGCCAAAAAAAAAAAAACAAAACCAAATCAAGAGATGACACATATCATTACTGGTGTACATTTTATCATATTGTTATTGATTACAAAGTACTCTTCCTAACATATTGGGAAGCATTTCGTATTCAAGTATATTAATAATTCGCAAGTCATTTTCCTGTGTAAATTAGTCCTTATTGCATAGAATAAAAATAAACATTGCCAACCAAAAAGGAAAATTAAAAATAACCACAAACCAAAAAATGCCCAAAATTGCTTCTAAGTGATTAATATACTTGTGGTACGTTTTGGCTCCTAACATGATGGGATTTGGTTTGGTTTATTTTAACTCTTAAAAGTCTTAATACATCAAAGTTTGTTAGAACTCATGTAACACATAAAACCTAAGTAGTCTCCATTTCATAAATATTGAATAATTATTACTTTGAAAATGTTTCACTAATAATTAGACCTAACAATCCTGACCCACACCCGATGATCCGACACGAATGACTCGAGCCATGACCCGAAATTGACCCAAGTACAATGACTCGAAAATGACCCGAAATCCGAATTGACCCGACCCGAAAATAGAGTTGACCCGATCATGACCCGACACTCGAATTAACCCGACCCGAAGTTGACCCGAATTGTTTGACCCGAACAAACCTGATACCTGAACAGACTCAATACTCGAAATGTTCCGAACTAAAATTACCTTATAATTGAACTAAAAATGTCTGGTGCCAAAAATAATCTAAATTGTTCATCTTCAACTGTAACCACGCTCATAAACTGAATTGATAGTTCTTATTATAACAATATTAAAATATTAAAATTGATTTGAGCTAAATCCACAAATTAAATGGAACAACCCGAACATGATCCGACCTGATTTAGACCTAGCCTGGCAAAAACTGACACGACACGATAACACGACACGAATCGGACACGAAATAAGCGGGTTAGTGTTGAGGAGTTCGACACGACACGACACGAATAGTTAAATGGGTCAGGTTAGTGTTGAAAATCGTAACACGGGCCAACCCGCTTAATAAGCGGGTTGTGTTTGGGTCAACCCGTTTACCCGTTTAACCGCAAAATAAACATCTAACCCTACCCGAATTATTTAAAAAAAAAAAAAAACCTAAGAAAAAAACCTAAGTCCTTAGCAGCCGTCATATATAAGGCTAAAGATTTTTTTCCCTTCTTTGATTCTTTCTGGTTTTCACTTTTCAGTTTTTCACTCTCTCACTCTCTACTCTCATCCTCAATCATCTTCCTCGATCATCTTCCTCAATCCTCACACTCTCATCCTGAACGAAGAGTCGAAGACGCACAACCCTCCTCCATAGCAGCCGCTCTATAAGTTCATCTTCTTCACTTCTTTTCATCTGTTTTTGTCTAATTTCTATTATTATTTTCTGTTTTTTTTTTTTTGTTTTTTCGTATAATCTATTTTTTTTTTTTTTTGTAGATCCGTTGAATTATCTTCATCTGTTTAAGGTAAATTCGTCTAAACTATTTTTTCTATTTTTTTTCCTGTTTTTTCGTCTAATCGATTTTATTATTTGTTTTTTTGTAGATCCGTTGAATTATCTTCATCTGTTTAAGGTAAATTCGTCTAATTTATTTTTTCTGTTTTTTTTCCTGTTTTTTCCCTGTTTTTTGGTCTAATCGATTATATTATTTGTTTTTTTTTTGTTTTTTCGTTTAATGTATTTTATTATTCGACTAATATTCCTCCTTAATCTCGTCTATTTCAGATGGACTCAACAATTAAATCAACTCAAATTGATGGGGAACAATCTGCTGAGGCAGAAGTTGAAGTTGTTACACGAGGTAGCAAAGAAAAGGGAAAGAAAATCGGGCATGTTTACAAGCCTGGTAAGAATTTTAAATGCTATAGAAAGCTTACTTCTGGTGTGTGGGTGAATTTTACCATTTTAGAACCTGACCTTGATGGTAATTTGTGGTGTAAGTGTAAAAAATGTGGCCAAATATATAGTGCTGATAGCAAGTATGGTACTGGTAATTTACTTCGACATTCAAATAGCTGTAAGAAGAAAAATAGTAGAGATGTTGGTCAAATGTTGTTGCAATCTAGTTCTGATGGTCTTAAAACTAGAAATCCTACCTTTAATACTGATGGTTTTCGTGATTTGCTTGTTGTTGCTATTGTTAAGCATGGGTTGCCTTTTCAATTTGCTGAATATGAAGGGATTAGGAATTTATTTTATTACTTGCAACCTGATGTGAAACTGTTTTCTAGAAACACCGCTAAAAATGATATAATTAAACTTTATAATATGGAGAAAGTAAGACTTGTTGCTGCCTTACATGAAGTTTCTGGGAGAATTTCTTTAACATCTGATTGTTGGTCATCTCTTACCACTGATGGCTATATATCACTCACTGCACACTATGTTGATAATTCTTGGACTTTACAAAAAAGGATTTTGAACTTCTCTTTCATTCCACCACCCTATACTGGTGTTGCTATGTCCGAAAAAATTTACACACTATTAAAGGATTGGGGAATTGAGAAAAAAATAATGTCAATGACTTTGGATAATGCTTCTGCGAATGATGTGTTTGTTGATTGTTTGAAAGGAAATCTTGATTTGTAGTGTGATGGGGTATATTTTCACATTCGTTGTTGCTGTCATATTCTGAATTTGGTAGTCTAAGAGGGACTTAAGGAGGTTGATGATGCTATTTGTAAGGTTAGAGAAACTGTGAAATATTGCAAGGGTTTACAGGCTAGAAAACAAAGGTTTTTTTATTGTGTTGCTTATGTTTCATTGAGTTCAGCTTAGGGGTTGAGGCAAGATGAGCCAACTCGATGGAATTCAACTTTTATGATGTTAGAGAATGCTATGTTTTATAGAAAGGCTTTTGTTCATCTTTAAAAAACTGATACTCACGATGTGCATTGTCCAACAAATGATGAGTGGTCTAGGCTTGAGAAAATTTTCAAGTTTTTGAAAGTTTTTTATGATGTTACTTGTGCCTTTTCTGGATCAAAGTATCCTACTGCGAATCTTTACTTTCCTAATGTATGTTATGAAGGTAAGATTGTTGTTGAAAGATGAAATGGAAAATGTTGATTCTTTTGTTAGAAAGATGGCATTGAGAATGTGGGGTAAGTTTGAGAAATATTGGTCTGATTTCTCTCCCATAATGGCTATTGCTGCAATTATGGATCCTCGATTCAAATTTCAGTTTGTGAGTTTTTCATATGCCAAAGTATATGGTTCAAATGCCTCTTTTGAGGTGTCAAGTTTGAAAGAAAAGCTATTTGAAATGTTTGATGCATATGTAAGTTCTTCAACTCGTTCCAATGGTGGGCCTTCCACCACTTCTAATCATAATCAAGGTGTGAATGTTGCTACTGTTGATGGTTTCATGGAGGTATATTAAATATTTACTTTTATTATTATTATTATTATTATTATTATTATTATTATTATTATTTATTACTTATTAGAACATGATTAATTAGGACTTTGATGATTCTTCTGGAGTGGAATTTGCTAGTACACCAAAATCTGAACTTGAATTGTACTTGGAGGAGCCTTTAATTCCTTGTGTCAATGAGTTAGACATCCTTGATTATTGGAAGTCTTGTCAATTACGCTTCCCCGTTCTTTCTCTTATGGCTAGAGACCTCCTATGTAAGCCTACTTCAACTGTTGCGTCTGAATCTGCATTTAGTATTGGTGGAAGGGTTTTAGACCCTGTTAGGAGCTCTTTAAAGCCATCTGTTGTGGAAGCTTTGATATGTCTAAGAGATTGATTGTATGGACAACAAGGTGATTCTCTTTAACTTGTCCTTTTTAAAAAAAAATTATACTATCATTTCTGATTTCAAATGGCCTTAAATCTTTTTTATTTCTGCCTTAAATTAGCTGATGATGTTGTTGGGGTGGATGATATATGTGACAACATCATGAATTTGAAGATTGATATTGATAACTCTTCATGTCCAAGCACTTTAGCAAGTCCACTATCGGCTAGTGGAAGTGGGAGCACTCCTTGCTCAACTTTCAAACCTATTGTTAATGTTCTTGATTAGGTATTAAAGTCTTATACATTCTGTTTTATATATTTATATTGTTAATGTATTATGCATTCTATTTTTTCGTCTAATACTATAAATCAATCTCACTTTTGACCTTTAACTTGCAAGTTGCAAGAGGAGCTGCGAAGGTGGATTGAGTTGGTGACCTTTAACTTCCGGCCAAGCAGCCAACAAGTTCCTTTTATTTGTCCAGCAACTCAGCAAGTTTGCCCAGGCAGCAACTCAGCAAGTTTTCCAAGCAACTTGCTCTATGTGGAACATTCTGTTTTTTTTTTAACAATGAAGTGATGTAATTTTTGAACAATTAAAGTATCAAACTTAGGTGGTCTGTAATTTCAAACTTAGCTACAGGCCTACAGCTGATTAGCTCTATTTTCACACTGTGTAAAGTGTAAACTCCAGTAACTTAGCAGCAAATCATGTCACAATTCACTGAATTCAGAATTTTAAATTAAGTCATTAAACACTAAACAGGTTCTTGATTAAACAAGTATTGATTAAACAGGTAAACATGTATAGTTTTTTTAACACGAACACGACCCGTTTAACTAAACGGGTTACATGTGTTATATTCGTGTTACCTGTTTATTAAATGGGTTGTGTCAGAGTATAGGAGTTCCAATCCGTTTATAAATGACCTGGACATGAACACGACACGACCTGTTTGTCAGGTCTATTTAGACCCGACCTGAATATGACTCGAACATACTTGATCCGAAAATGTCCCGACCCGAACTCAACCCGATACCTGACCCGAGCCATAACCGAAACCCGAAATGACACAAACCGACCCGACCTGTACCCGACCCGAACGACCCATTTGTCAGGTCTACAAATATTGCAACATTTCTTTATTTGCACATGTTTTCTCTTTTTTATCTCTTAACATCACATGGGTACTTATATTTATTCTTCTCTATCTCTCTCCCCTAATCTTAAAATCTGTGTCACATCCTCATGTAACAATATTTAGGAAACAGAGGAAGTACTCTGTACTTTTATTTGAAAGAATCTAAGTAGTCTAATTGAGAACAAATACTGAGTTTAAAGACAAAATAAATAGCATTATCGTAACTTAGAGGGTTATCTAACCTAGAGGAAACACGATGCTCCATAAAATTAAAGAAAATCCACATATTTAGGCCCATCTTGGTAGGGTTTTAGGTACTATAAGTGGAATTTCATGAATCTCATTCATACGCACCTAAATAGGATCTCATGCATATACAGATAAAAGATCACATAATAGTTTAGAATTAACCTTTTGATGCGTGAATTCCCAAGCTTTTTTCGACCTTCTTGCGCAAATTAGAGCCCCAATTGTTGCTCTTCTATTCTTAGTCCACAAGGGTAGATCGAACCTCCACCAATACTAGTTGAACGGGAGAGATTAATCTCCTCTTCTATAGAGAACTTCTAACCGATTGTAGAGAGAGAGGAAGGAAAAAGTATTACGTTGCTTCTTTGTGAAAGATGAACGTCTGTTTATTTTTTCCCAAACCCTTAATTATATAATCACATTATCTAATTAGGGTAAGACTTATTTTCCTTCTAATCCTTATGGTCGATTATCCACAAAACCCAACTTTTGGACTTGGTTTTCTTGTTCGACCTATTACTGTAACGTGTGACCTCATAGGATTCATTTAGTTAGCATTGGTTTAATCCAATGATCAATATTGGTCTCTCAAGACGTAAAGACAACTCAACTATACGAACTTATTATCTCTATAATGCGATCCATACTATATTTAGTAATTGCACGAGAGTTGAGGACACATTTCCTTCAATCTTAAGACTAATTAATAAAGTTTATCTACCACTTAAACCTATCAACCATAAGTCCATAATACACCCCGTCAAAAAAAATAAGAAAAACAGATTTGCTAATAAATATTAAGGCAAGTACCAACAAGAGTTGGCTCAAGTGGTAAAGTAGCTTGAAGGTTTCGAGTTCAAATCTTATCGAATGTAGAAAACTCTTGTTAGGAGACTCACTCACCATAAACCCGATGTGCAACCCGAGTCAAATTCAGATGTAATTGGAGCTAAGATGAACCAGGTGGGGTATACTTAAAAAAAATGGCAAGTTAAATTTTAGACGTTAAATATATGCAAGAGATTTTTTCTAAAACTATGGTATTTACTCGTGACAATTGTACGATAAAACAGTCCTTTAGCAAAACACATGTGGTTAGGCAGAAACCCACGTCGTCCAAATTTCAAAAATCTAAGTACGATCAATTAAAAAGTGGACCACAAAAACACTTTAAAAACCAGAAACCCTGAAAATGGGCTTCATCTTCATATATACATTAACCTATCACTTCTACAGACCAGACTTTTAATACCAAATGCAGCTTTTTTATACAACTTCTTCTTCCCACAGAAATTCAGCCGCATTTTATACAAAATACAAGTACCAGAAATAATTTCCCCTCCCTCATATTCACATTAGACTCCAACAACTAAAAAAATAACTAGACTCTAAATTCCCACACTTTTTATTTTAGTCAAAACTAATTACATGGGATTTTTTTTTTTTTTTTTGGTTGTACCTTGTACTTACAAAAAAAGGAACCCTCTTTTAAACAACTGCATATTTACACTGCAAAATAAACAACTCTTCCATATCTCTTTCTTTTGCTCTGAGAAATTTACCAAAATTCTTCTCATGCTGCTGCTATTGTAATTTTTTTTATCCCTCGCTAAAATGTTATATTTGCCTTTAAGGCTTTTCTGTTTTGATGATCACTATATGTACTTGGTTTGAGTTTGGATGTCGATGGGGTTCGTTCCTAAGCCAAGGCAGGGATACTGCAGTTCCTGCGGTCCCTGTCGAGGCAATCGAACCCCTCAACTCTAACTGCCGGGTTGTTACCAAAATTCGCCCTCACACATCCCCCTTTCCTTGTGGAAGAGTTTAGTGAGGATGCAGACCCTGATGCAGTAGCCTGTATCGGCGATGATGGAACTGGTGAAAATGGAGGAATTAACTGTTTTTCCTCCCGGAATCGAGCGTCCTGAATTAATGGGTTAGAGACTCTACTTGGTGGCGAACCACTGAAAAACGGGGGCGACGATGCTGCCGGTGTGCTTGGCCTCTCGGCACCATGAACACCCTGTCCAAACAATTCACCCGAATTAGATCCCATCCATAATAAGCCTAAACTATTCAATATATTCCACAAGTAATATTACATTTACAGGTCAATTTACTGTTAAAATGAATCACTTTCTTGTTCAGTTTAATCAGTCAAAGACAAATCAAATTTAATTTAGTCGCAAATTTGGACACAAAAAGAATACAGAAGGCATCTTCATAAGTTGCGTAATCACATATAGTACTATACTATTATTACTAAGAAAGGTACTATCATCTTTGTCTTGTTACACTAATTTAAATTTAAAATTTGAAATTAGTAACTTTAATTTATAATTTACACTGACAAAGACGAGTAGGTTGGCCATAGACAGATTGCCCTTTGGTTCATTTAAAATTTGCTTTACAACACAAGCTCAGATCAGATCTGATCTCTTTTTCCCCCCTTTTTTTAATCAATCAAGGGATTTTCTCTACCCACCATATATCAACCACACATTACACATCATTCAATCATGGACTTTATCCCAATTTAAGTGCCCAATTCAAGGAAACAAAATACCAAAACAATTTTCGTACTCCTCTGTTCCTATTTTTTTTGCCCCATTGTTAAAATAAAAGTCAAACTTTGAAAACTTTGACCATAATTCCCGTTGTTTAACAAAAAAAAACATAATCACGTAGGATTTTGTTTGATTCGTCTC
Organism: Chenopodium quinoa; assembly: GCF_001683475.1. NCBI lineage: Eukaryota > Viridiplantae > Streptophyta > Magnoliopsida > Caryophyllales > Amaranthaceae > Chenopodium > Chenopodium quinoa. The sequence goes on along the minus strand of NW_018744072.1, from coordinate 840,729 downwards.
ATTGTAAATTTATTTAATATAAATTTTTTATAATTTATAAGCGTTTTAACATGTGTACGCATATGAAAATAAAAATATAAGCGTTCTAACATGTGTTTTGGAGACGATGCAAAGTCAAATGCGGCAAAAACAAAGGGACAGTAGGGAGTAACAATTATAATAATTCCATATAATTCATTGAGAATACCCCGAGATTTAAAATCGGACGAAAAGGAAAGTGTTGAATCAAACCCACTAATTTTTATGAAGCACCCAAAACAAGGAATCAAAATATATGGAAACAAATATCAAATCAAGCAAATATCTTATAAATTTAAGTTAATTTTATATGAATTTCGTAAAATATCAAATCAAACTAATATCTTATAATTAAAAATTAATTTTTTATGATATTGTAAAATATACCACGTTACCCAAACAGACAGACAAAAAGAAAAGTATTGCAATTAATCGTTTAATACCTAATTAAATCGACTACTGTATAACCAAATCAAATCAATTAATCACCGAAGGAAAATATATTGTAGATATATATACCTTACTAAGGATTATGTCTAACAGCTCAGACCCGGCCCTGGAATCAGTGAGCTCTGAATGCCTGCAATAAAATCCCAAAAAATCAGATTAATAAACAAACAATATAAATAAAATAAAATTAAACACGAGTATATAAAATCAGACCAAAAATGAAATTAAATTAAAAAGGGGAAGAACATAAAAAATAAAAAATTACCCAAAGTGCCAACGAAGAGGAGGTCTAGAAGGGTCGTTGACGGTGGTGTTAAGGGCGCCGACACGGCGAGGTTTAGGGCAAACCACGGAGTCTTTCCGATCAGTATTCCGACCACCAGAAATCGACACAAAACTCATCATCTCTTCACGAGATGCGACGCCGTTTTGCTGGATCCCACAAAAATTCATCCTTCGAAGATCAATAGCAATAGATCTTCCAATTTTCTCTCTCCTCTATTTTCTAATCTCTTGATTAATTCTATGTATTTACGCTGTATTTACACAATTCGCGAAACACTAAAATTATCAAAAATTGTAACGCCTGCAAAAAAAAAAAGGAGCGTTTCGCTTGTTAATTTCGTAACATGCAGATTCGAACTTGGAAATCTCTAATTCAGGAAAGTGAAAGCTTTTTTAAAGCATAAATCTCAATTATTTTCATAAAATTCATCGATTGAAGGATTATACCAAAGTATAAAATAATTTCAGCTCAAATTTATGAAATCGGAAATCAAAATCGTAGAAATAGGTTTCGGCAACAATTAATCATGTTCGAAATTCATGAAATAAATTGAACAAAGCATGAATTAAAGAGAAAAATACCTGGAGATGGAAATTAGTAGGAAAGTAGAAGGTAGTTGGGAGCAAAAATGGAGAGAAAAGAAGACATGAAAATGAGGCCAAAAAGGAGTAGGCGAGAAAGAAAGAAGGGTGATAAAGTTGGGGGTAGATGAGTTATATAGAGATGGGAAAATTAAATAAAAATGGAAAAATAATTTAGGAGAGAGAAAATTATGGAACTTGAATTGAATAATAATAAATTAAATTAGCCTATGGGAATCAATAAAAGAGAGGAAAGCGAAAGAGAGAGAAAATAAAGGGGGTGGAGCTGCAATTACCACCTGCAACTCTTTGGGAGTTGTGTACCTTTTTTTTTTTTTTTATTTCCTTTTTATCCTTGATTACGGAGGGAGGGTATTCGTATAATTAATGTATTTAGATTTTAATATTATAAAGTTGAGATTTTTTTTATGCGTAAGATTTTGGTATTCTTTCCGTTCTTTTTTTGTTTGCTTTGTTAAGAGTTATGTTACAACTCTGTATATGTACTTTTTTGATATTTGATTGGGGTGAATTTGTTGAAAGGAAGACGGATAGGAAGACAATGGTGGGATCAAAATGGATGTGTGTGTAAAGTTATGATCTCGTACAATCGAAAGATGTAAGTAATGTTAGGTTTTTTAGTATAATTCAAATAAAAATTTATGTGGGAACAAAACTTAAAACAGTGAATAATTACATAAAATTATACAACCAAATCAATACAACCAAGTGTATTCAAACCAAGCATTACTAATTCAATGAATTACAGAAATTACAATAAAATTAACTAATATGAAAGATTACAAACTTGCCTCACTTGCAAGCCTTTCAAATGAACATGAACATGAGAATTTTTATGACCACGTGAGTCTCAAACCTTGATACTTTGTCTTAGGCGTGTGAAACACTTTCCTAAAGAGATTAATTTCCCCCACAACGGTGCTTGGATTTTTACTGGAAATTCTCTTTGAGATACAAAAGACAACAAATCGTTCTTAGCACTTAGAGACGAAATTAGATGATAAATTCTCAAATATTTGGCTAGATTAATAGAGTTTTCAATGATAAGTTTGCAAGATTCTTCAATGAAAAAATGTGGAGAGAATAGAGAAAATTGGAGAGGAGAGAAACTGAAAATGAATCTTGTTATTCAATTTCACAATCCGCCTTTTGAATAAAAAGAACGATAAATCGCAAAATTGAATCGACGGGGGCGCAGGTGTCCAAGCCGTCGACGCGGGCGCGGGTGTCCAAGCCGCGAGCGCGGACAGGATAATTTAGAGCTCATCCTTTGAAACCTGTAGAAGGCTGGTCGCACCCTTGGAGAGGGCTCTCCCCAGTCACCCGCGGGCGCAGCACATAAGGCCGTGGGCACGTCTTTTCGAGGCTTTGTTTCCCCTGATTTCCAGCCGCGACCTCTCCCCAACTGGGAGAGGGTTCTCCCCTTTTATACACTCTAAACTACTAACAATCCTCCCCCATTTAGAGTGTATACTTTTAAAACTTTCTCCACTTCTGCCAATTATGCCACATCTCATGCATCAATGCCAATGTCCCTACGGATTGAATTGACACCTAGTACAACACACTTAACGATGGTCATATCTCATGATTTCCCTATGGATTGAATCACACGGATGTCTTCGACCATTCGAAGGTGAAATACACACAAGACAAATCGAATTTAACATCACTTGACACTTTTATAAAGCCATGTGTCCATATCTTTTATAAGTTCATCAAAGTCAATATATCCATTTAGACTTTTTGAAGCGGCTAAACTACGAACTTACATAGGTAGGTTCTCACATACGTAATAGTGCCCTTGTGATAAGACACCTTCATCTAGAGTTTCTCAACTCTAAATCTGGAGTACTTTAAATAAACGCTACCTAATAACATTACAAGCATCATAGCAATATGGGTCACAAAACATTGCTAACAAACATCAAAAATGCAATTCAACCACATTGAATCTAAGACTTGATGTTTCTTCAAGCGTTAGATTGGGTTTCACAAATTCGTGTTTCTTGGACACAAATCCATTCCATTCAAAGCAAAGATGATGGAATGCCTTGGCAATGCTTTAGTAAAGCAATCTGCCAAATTCAATTTTGTAAGAACATAGTCAAGACTTATAACCCCATTAGTGATAAGCTCTTTCACTAGGCTATGCCTAAGAGAAATATGCCGAGACTTACCATTATACACTTGACTATATGCCTTTATCAATGCCGAATCCGAATCACAATGAATAGCCACCGGTGATATAGGCTTTGGCAATAAAGGCAATTCTAACATGAGATTTCTCAACCATTCAGCTTCCTTACTAGCTGAAGCTAGAGCTATAAACTCCTCTGCCACAGTGGAATCGACAATGCAAGTTTGTTTCTTGGAAGACCATGAAATGGCACCTCCCCCAAACATAAACACCCAACCACTAACAGAAGAGTCATCCTCTTTGTAAGTGATCCAACTTGCACTAGGCGAAAAACCTCAATCCCCACCGGTTCAAACAACACATTCCCCACCGGTTTTGAACCGTTATTGATTTGGGGGGTGCTAAATCCCCAAAGATTTCCCACCGGATCAAAACCGGTGGCAAAAACCACTTTTCCCACCGGTTTTGGAGTGAACCGGTGCAAAAACATGTGATTTATCTTATAGCTGGAGGACTTTTCCCACCGGTTTTCAAGTGAACCGGTGGCAAAACTATAACATTTCCCACCGGTTTTCACACTGACCCGGTGGCAAAAGTGCCCCAAAAAATTAAAATTTTTTTTTGCATTTTTTTTTTTTGCATTTTTTTCACTTAAATTGTACCAAATACTTATATATAATCATAATATACATAAAACACATATATTTGCCTCAATAACTTGTAATATTACACTTTAAAAACTGAAAAAAAAAAACATATAGCTGTTTTGCTGGGCTGGTGCTACAACGTTGGGAACGATAGTGCATGTCAACAAGATAATTATAAAAGCTGCCCAGAACACCTCCGATAACTCCAAGAACTATCATAGCCAGGATATCATAACTACTGTTGTTCTGCTTCTGCTACTGCTACTGCTGCTACTGCTTCTGCTACTATTGTTCTGCTTCTGCTACTTTGTGTTCTGCTATTGCTATTCTGCTACCACTTGCATTGCTTTGCTGTTCTGCTACTACTTAAAAAAATGTATTTGTTGGAATCTATGTTAATAAATTAGAAGAAACAAATCCATTCAGCAAGGTGATTTTTCTAAGAGCATAGCATGGATACTGGAAACTATATGCAACAAAATAACCTAATAAGGAACCATAGAGTTGCATGATCCCTAAAGAGGAACATCAGACCCATAGTCTAAACTAGATGCAGCATTCTTTTCTGAAAGAAAGTAAAAGAACTTCAATCACTTGGACCACATGGCCAACAGCCCGTACTATTCAGACACCTCATTTTATATCGTGTTGACTGCTAGGTACTTGACACTAAAATAAGTGTGTAGACAATTTATTATCTCATTTCGGACCAAAATCATCCAAAATCTTTCATAAAGCAGCTAAGTCTGACACTTAGACAAGATCTCCTATCCAATACAAATAGCCAATTCTGAGTAACATAGCTTCTTATCATCCATCTGTTTTCCCTCTCTCCTTCTTAAAGACAGTGTATTAGGACTGCCAGTTCATAAATCTAAAGGTGTGGACAATTCAGGTAGAACAAAGTCCACAAGTAAAGAAACTTTATTACTTACATCTCGGTAACTTCAGTAAGATTGGAAATGTTTGAAGGGACAGACCCACTGAACGAATTCGATATTCTTTCAGGGTACTTACAAATGAATAAGTGTCATATTTTCATGGAGTAGCTGAGGTGGAATTGAGCCAGAGAGTTGATTTCTTCCAAAGTGACTGGCAAAGTGGCAATCAATAGACAAACAACAAGAAATAGAAAATTAAAAGATTGAAAGAGGGCAATACAATAATGGTGAAATTCGATAAAGGATTCCGGAAATTTTCAAATCAAAAAATAAATGCGTCAGACATACAAGTGCTTGCAACTATGCAGCATATCAAGACCTGGTTTAGTCCCATTTGAGACAGGTAATGTTCCAGTAAGCTTGTTTTCAGCTAGATCCAGCCAATAGAGCTTAGAAAGATTTACCAATTGAACTTGGTATTGACCCGCTTAAACTATTAGAATTCAACGATCTGCAGAACACCGAAATGCAGAATTCAGATATTACTTAGTGTGAGAGGTATAAAGGGGAGGGGGGGGCAATATAACCCCCTTTTTATTACAAGGACAACTGAACAGAATAGATGAAAATTTACCATAAAAAATTCACTCAGGGGAACTCAAAATTAAAGCGCAATAGTCTACCAACTAAAAACATTTACACAACACACAATATAAGCTATAAGAAAATATGTAAGAAAGAAAAGTGAACTAAAATTTCTTACAAGAATATCAAATTTGAGAGGGATCCTATGCTGTTAGGAATTTTGCCAATGAAGTTGCAGCCAACCAGGATTCTATATTGCAGCAGGAAAGAATTATTGTTGCAAGAGATTATAAGTTTTTAAGTAATCATATACAGTGCATTTTGTAAAATCACACTTCTTACAGATTTGAAAGTTTTGCTACATTCCCAATTGCTTCAGGAAGAAAACCAGTCAGTCCCTTATTAGAAGACAGATCCCTGCACAAAAATTATAAATAAGATTTTTTTTATTGAAGTGTTTTGGATGAGGATGTAAAAAGTAGGTCATAAACAACATGAAAGAAAAAGAGAAGACTTGTTGAATTTCGAAATGATGGAACATCCATGTACACAATTTAATAGAATACTAAGGGGAGCTCCCTAAAGTTCTCTTTTTCTTAGATTTATAAAGAAATTATACATGAAAGTAAAAAAATATATGAAAAATAAAAAAGACCAAAATATACTTCTGGCTCCAACTGGCTCCAACTCTAGAGAAAATCTGATGCAAGTTATACAAAATGGGTGATCACATTCTGATAGCAAACCAAGCTTCCGTTCAAAGGCTGCTGTCTTAGAGAGCACACGTTCTAAGCACACACTGCACTCTATCTCTTGACTGCGTTTCAGCCCAACAACCACTCCCCAACCCAGCCACGACAGCCACCCCCTCCCCCTGCACCACCACCGAAACCACCCTCCTTCCAGAACCACATAAGCGCAATAGACCCCCCGCCCCAGCCCCACCAACGAAACCGCCCAAAACTTGAATTCCTTAACCCGAAACCACCCTAACTCCCATCCCTTTCCCCACCAGAAACCCCAACCCCAACCCCTTTCCCTGACCCGAAACCGCAGTAGACTCGAAACTCTACCCCTGAAACCATTTCCCCACCCCCAGAATTTGTGAATTTGTGTTTTTCCTATAAAATAAAATAAATAAACTACAATTCACAAATTAGCAACCAAAATTGACTCAATTATCAAACTAGACTCCAAAAATTAAGTTAAATTCTTCGACTTTGTATAACCAATAATTCAATTTTCCAACTTTGAATAACCCTAAATTGAGTATATACTAACAATTAAATACACGATTAACACTAGATTGTCAAAATTAATATTAGATGATTAAAGAAAAAGAAGCATCTAACCTTAGAGACTGCTTCAATGGAGGAGAGAAAGCTCAGAAGCCCCTTCTATGGAGAATTTCGAGTACGCTTAAATGGAGGAGAGAGAGAGGAAAGAGTACAACGAGAAACGCTTAAATGGACGAGGGAGAGAGGAAGTAGTACGACGAGAAATATATGAAGGAGTACAGAGAGAGGAAGGAGTACAAAGAGGTTCGTTTTAATGGAGGAGAGGGAGAGGAGAGAGAGGTAGCGCAGACGAGAGAGGAGGAAAGATCGAGGAATTGAATTGAAGGAGAAAGAAATTAAAGAAGAATATAAGCGGGGTTTTTTTTATTTCATAAAACTTTTCCCACCGGTTTTGTTAGAACCGGTGCGAAAAACATACTTTTCCCACCGGTTTGGTTAGAACCGGTGGAAAATCCATTTTCCCTCTTTTTTTTTATATAAAATAAAACTTTTCCCACCGGTTTTCAAGAACCGGTGGCAAAAGGGGGGTGCCTTTTTCAATTTTTCTACTAGTGTTGCATCAGAATACCCCTCTAAAACCGAATGAAATCCACTATAAGTCAAACCATAATCCAATATACCCTTAAGGTACCTCAAGACCCTCCGAATTGCAAAATAGTGTTGTACACCCAGGTTACTAGTAAATCTACTAAGTTTTCCTACAGCCAATGCAATATCCGGTCTTGTACTTGTCATGGCATACATCAAGGATCCAATTATCCTCGAATATTCCAATTGGGAAATCGTTTTTCTCGAATTCCTTACTGATTTAAGGTTAGGTTCCATGGGAGTGTTCACGGGACACTTATCAAACACATTATACCGTTTGATCATCTTCTCACTATAATGAGATTGACTTACAATAAATCTTCCGTTGTCCCTAATAATCTTGATGTCCAAAATGACATTCGCCTCCCCCAAATCCTTCATCTGGAAAGATGAGGATAAGAATTCCTTGGTCATTTCTACTTGTTGTAGACTTGTACCAAATATAAGCATATCATCAACATATAGACAAATGATAACATCATGACCTTTGTCATCAAATTTGCTATATATACACTTATCTGCTTGATTCACTTTGAATCCAAACAACATTCTCGTGTCATCAAATTTCCGATGCCACTGCTTTGGTGCTTGTTTAAGTCCATACAAAGACATAACCAATTTACACACCTTATTCTCTTGTCTTTCCAAAACAAACCCTTCGAGTTAGTTCATATACGCTCCTTCCTCTAGTTCACCATACAAAAATTCCATTTTGACATCCATTTGATGAATCACTAGATTATAAACTAAAACCATTGCAATTAATAACCTTATGGAGGTAATTCTTGCAAGCGGTGCATAAGTATCGAAATAATCAACACCATGCTTTTGCCTAAAGCCTTGGATAACCAATCTGGCTTTAAATTTCACTATGGAGCCATCCAGTCTCCTTTTCCTAGTGAAAATCCACTTGCAACCAAGAGGTTTGCAACCGAGAGGTAAATCCTCTAATACCCAAGTATTATTTCCCATGATGGAATCCATCTCATTATTTATAGCTTCCTTCTAAAATGCACTATCTTGAGAAGATATTGCTTCACTATAACTCTTTGGGTTACTATCCACATTAAAATAATACGGAGTAGTAGAACTAAGGACATCCCTAGAACCTTCAACTAAATAAATTATAAAGTCATCACCAAAGTTCTTAGGTCGCTTTTCCCTAGTACTTCTCCTAACTTGAGAAGTTTCATCATTCTCATTATCGAATGAATCTTCATGAGTTTCAAGTTGATCATTCAACTCTACTATCTCCCTATTATTGGCACTTATTTGTATATCTTTTGGTCTACTCATTGATGAAAATCGATTTTCATCAAAAATTGTATCTCTTGACTCAATAATCGAATGTATCAATATATAGTCATTTTGTTCTGTTACATAGAACCTATAGGTTTTACTATGCTCAGCATAACCTATAAAAATGCATTCCAAGCCCCTTTCACCAAGCTTTCTCTTTTTGTCTCCAGGCACTCTTACAATTGCCCTACAACCCCATACTTTCAAGTATTTTAAATTAGGTTTTCTATTGTACCAAAGTTCATAAGGAGTAAATTGTTTTCCCTTAGTGAGAACCCGGTTAAGAATGTGACAAGCTGTCAACGTTGCTTCACCCCAAAACCCTTCACTCAAACCGGAGTAAGATAACATGGAATTAACCATTACTTGAAGAGTTCTATTTTTCCTTTCAGCTAGACCATTTGATTATGGTGCATAACCAGTCGTTGTCTCATGAATTATACCCAAAGATTGGAAATAAATAGGATCATAATACTTCCCTCCCTTATCGGTTCTAATTCTTTTAATCAATGACTGTACTTGCACTTCTACTTCCCTTTTATAAATATCAAACTTTACCAAAGCTTCATCTTTGGAGTGTAAAAGATACACATAGCAAAACCTTGAATAATCATCTATAAATATAACCATGTATCTTTTATTCCCCAAAGAAGGAATACTAAGAAAATCGCACAAGTCACTATGGATCAATTCTAAAATATTAGAACTTCTTTCAAAGGTGTTCTTGTGATCTTGTTTAACATGCAAATAGAACATTTATTATTGGTAATATCACAAGGAGGAATCAAATCTTGTTTAGACATGAAAATCAGCTTATTAAAATTAACATGTCCTAACCTTGAATGCCACAAATAAAATAAATCCACACCAATATCATTTTCAACATTTAAACACACATCATTATCCAATACAAACTTCTCTTTTAAAGAGAGTTTAAACAAACCATTACTCAAGTAACAATGACCTACGAATGTAGCACCTCTAGTAATTATACATCTATTAGCTTCAAACACTAGCTTGTAACCAAGACTACTCAGGGTAGGACCGGACACAAGATTTCTACTAATTTCCGGAGCATACAACACATCCCTAAGAATGATCGCATTCCCCAAACTAAACATTAGCTCCACTTGTCCTCTTCCAAGGACCGTGATGGTTGAGTTATTCCCCATAAGAGGTCTTCTCCATCACCAACCTTGTGAAAGGTTTTGAACCAATGCTTCATCTTGCATACGTGCCTAAAAGCCCCCGAGTCAATCCACCATGAGTCATTATCCTGCACCATAAAAATGTTAAGATCCGTTGCATTTAAATCCAAACCGGAATTAAATTCAACCTCATGTAAAGGATTATCTTTGGTGGATGGGTCCTTGCTATTGGAAGCACGACCCTCCTTGGCTTTCTCCATTTTCCTTTTGAAAATGTAGCAGTCCTTCTTGCGGTGTCCAACCTTACAGCATTTCCAACAAGCGAACTTGTTGTTATTCATTTTCTTTTTGGACTTGCCTTTGAAAGAATTGTTCTTCTTTCTTTTACCACTAGTTGAAGCACTAGATTTTCCTACCTCCACCACATTAATGGTGGATGTGCTAGGATTCCCATCCTTAGCACTTTTCATGGCTCTTATCCCCTCTTCAACTTGAAGATGGGTAGCCAATTCGGACAAAGACATGTCCTCTTTCTTATGTTTCAGCTCATGTTTTACATCCTTCCAACTAGAGGGAAATTTATCAATTATACTAGAAACAACAAACAATTCATCCATAGAAATACCGTGTTGCTTCAAATTACCATAGATACGTTGTACACGTTGTACTTCATGGAATCGGTCCATAATAGACCGACTATCAACAAACTTAAAATTGTTAAATTACTTACAAGAAACTTTTTGCTAGATGCGTCTTCCGCCATGTACTTGCTCTCCAAAGACTTCCAAAGCTCTTTAACGGATTCAACATTTTGGTACACATCAAACTAATCATCTTCCATACTATTCAAGATATGACCACGACAAATAAAATCATCGTTGTCCCATTTCGACCTGTCCCGAACGTTTTCCAAGGTTTCATTCTCATGTTCTATAGGCCTTGGAGTACTAATTACATAGGCTACATTCAACGATGTTAGAAGAAAGTAAATTTTCTTCTTCCACCGACGAAATTCCACTCCGTCAAACTTCTTGAGTTTAACAAAATTAGTGGTTAACTCTTTCACACTAGACATGCTAATTATCTCTTTAGATTGTTAGGTATTCTAGTATAATTCAAATACAAACTTATGTGAGAACAAAACCTAAAACAGTGTATAATTACAATAAAATTATACAACCAAATCAATACATGCAACCAAGTGTATTTAAACCAAGCCCTACCAATTCAATAAATTACAAAAATTACAATGAAATTAACTAATATGAAAGATTACAAACTTGCCTCACTTCCAAGCCTTTTAAACGAACATGAACATGAGAATTTCAATGACCACGTGAGTCTCAAATCTTGATACTTTGTCTTAGGCATGTGAAACACTTTCTAAAGAGATTAATTTCCCCCACAACGGTGCTTGGATTTTTACCGGAAATTCTCTTTGAGATACACAAGTAATCAAATGATACGATCAAAATGGACGTGTGAATAAAGTTATGATCTCGTACAACTTAAAGTAATGTATTTCAGTATGCAACAGATTTGCATTTGGTTAAATAATAAATAGGAAATGAGACAAACGTTAAAAGACCTTAATGAGTAGATTTTCTAAATTAATGCGATACAAGTTTTTTTTGTCAATTCGTGTATTAATATTAGCACCGTATCTTATTTAATTCAATAATTTAGATTTAGCTTTTATATACAATGTTAGGTCTCCAGTAGATTGTGTGTTGTCTACGTGTGTATATGTATATTAAAATAATAAAATTTTCAAAATCTTTTAAAAGTTATTTCGTACATGTTTAATTTTGTGACAAATCATTTAAACGTGGATAAATTTCTAACACAAGATGAATAATATTGAACCTTAGAAATGCATGTTAGTTACAAAAATAACTCATTAATTAGTTTCATAAATGATAAATCTATGACTCATAATACTTTCATTTTTAATTTTTTTTATAGTACAAATACGGGGTATATGTATCATTAAATTTTTTGATATATATATATATATATATATATATATATATATATATATATATATATATATATATATATATATATATTTATTTATTTATTTATTTATTTATTTATTTTTGTAAGAGTGTGAATGTATTTTAAAATGAATCACGCTGACGGTGCCTGCCCCCTCCACACCGAATGACAGGCGGTACCCAACCGTTAGTCACTTTTAGTTTGCTTTTTTTTTTTCCTCCCTTTTTTTCTGTTAATTGGAGATTTTTTTTCAACGTCTTCTTGATTTTTGTACAAGTGATCCCCAAAGGACTTAAAGAGTGATTGACTGATGCTAATTTTTTTTAATTATTTCACATTGTGCGGATTTTTTTAAAGGGAAGCTCGTCAAGACTACATAGGGTTGTGTATACTTATTGGACTTGTGTGTATATTATTGGCCCACAACTCCTGCATTATATGTATCGTCGTCGACTAATATAACGTGAATACGTAAATTATTTATTCATGTACTCATATTTCCTTTGCCCATTTCTTTTAAAGTACTACTACGTACTTGTAGTTGTAACTTAAAGAGGACGGAGGAAGTGCATTTTTACAATTTGTTGTACTATTTCGTATAAGATAGTTTATTTATTATAATGGATACAATTATTTTGTACTCTTAAAATAAATAAAAAATAAAAAAAATAAAGCAGTATGGATAAGAAGATGAGATTGTGAATAAAGTATAGTAGAAAAAATGTGCAAGTGTAAGAAAATGATGAGGATAACATATTTGAATGTAAAGTGTAAATATTTTTTTTTTTAAGAATATGACTAGGGATGACAATTATAACTGATAATATATCCTTAAAACCGATCCACCCGATATAAATAAATGAATGAAAAACCGTGTTAAATGGATGAAGGGCGGGTAACGGATCGGGTTGGATTCGAGTGGGACTCTGTTCCATCCATGATAAGTCCTAATTTGTAACCATTTTAGGTGCTTATCTACACTCAATTGCTTATAAATTTAGAGGTCTAAGGTGTATATTTACATTATTTGCTTAGGTTGTGCTCTACTACTCTTCGTTTGTGTGTTTTGATGAATTTCAGGCGATTTAGATGTAATAATTGGATTATGGTTGGCTAATCTTGAGTATAATAATCATGGGGTATGAAGCTATCTCGCTCAAGGATCTCAAATCATGTCTTCGAGAGGAAATAAGGATAGGATGAAACAAAGCGTTGATGAAAGACTTGACAAATATGAGTCCCGTCCAATATTTTGATCATAACTTTTTATCTACAAATGATTTTGGAGTGATTCTAATTTCATTGGAAAGTAGGCTTTAAGATCTTTCCAACAATATATTACACGCCTCAAACAAAGCTCTGAATCTCAAGTTATGACCAATTTAAGATGAGCTATGTGCACAGCTGTGAGACACGGCCATGTTGAATGTTGGCACGCCCATGCCCCATCGAGTGAAGATGCCCCCAGCAAGGCACGCCCATGCCAATGAGGCACGACCATGCTTAACAAGTGATGTTTCTATGTTGTGTGTCATTATAGGAGACACGCCCATGTCAAAATTCAACATGCCCGTGTCAGGTTGGCCTGGAAATTCAAGAAGCTTAATTTCTGATCTTAGGCACGGACATGCCTTGTGTGACACGCCCTTCCCTGGTCGATCTAAGGCAATTTTAGCTGATTTCTTTCCTTATTCTACCCTATCTTTAGCTTTATTATAAATACTCTTTAGCTTCATAATTTCATTATTCATTAGTTTAGAACCCTAGCTTTCTCTCTAGTTTTATTTTAATCAATTCAAGTATAATATTTTTTTTTCTTCTCTTTCTTTTATGTTTATTTCTTTTATTATGTTAGAGTAGATTGTTATTCTAGGGTCAGGTTGAACCCTAGCCATGATTGATGCTTGATCTATTCTTTTAAATTCCCAATTAGTTGTTTTTATATTGTTCATGCTTAATTGATTGTGCTTATGCCAATACTAGATTAGAGATCATTGGTATTATTGTTATTATTCCTTTGTTTTGATCGCAGCGAGAATTGAGTTTTACCGGATTTGAATAAATCAATTAAGGGTTTGAAGTTCATCATGAGAGTAGTTGAATGGATGATTAGGAAGCTAAAGTAATGTGCTTAATGTCTCTAATTTGCATGATTCCACGAGAGTAGGCTTGATTCTGAATTAGCTAGGGAAGCCATTGATAACTAGAGAAAGACCTTTGGTAGTAGGGGTGAGCAAAAATTCCGGGTACCCGGAATTGGAACCGGATGGTTAGGAACCGACGGGTCCAGAATCAGAATCAGACCCAGTGGTTCCAATTCCGGGCAATAAATTAAGGACCCGGTTTCAATTCCAATTCCCAACTTATTGGAACCGGAACCGGTTAGGTACCCGGTTACCCAATATATGCTAAACTAAATAACTTTTGAATAATAAAAATACGTTAAATGTATCTAGTTAGTATAATAAAAAAAAGTATTATTGTAGGGAATATTTCAAACTCAACTTTGAGCCCCACTGTGATCATGCTTTTAAGCATGGTGGCGTCCAAAGGGAAGGAAGCTAGAGATAAAAGAGTCGCCAACAAGTTTTAAGAACTTGTAAACCGTTCACGGGTACGAAGGTTACACCTCATTCACGATCACGAAGATCGCTAACTCCATAGTGGTCCAGAACTATGACTAGATATTCGGGGATGATGGTACGAATCCAACCTAAAAGAGATTGAACCCGCCCTAAATCAGCCTCTACTTAATTCTTATGATATTCATGTGCGCTTTCCAATCAACATACATACATCAAATTAGCCCTAAACCTGTTTAATATACGTTGGTTAATTATTAATGCACAAATAAATCTATTATTGGTGATCACTTGAATTAAAATCATATTAACCTAAATCAAATTATTAATTATCTTATTAGGTGTGATTTCAAGTACTAATTCCATTTAAACCTGCAAGAAGGAGTGTGATCAAACAATAACAATAAATCATGAATAATCAAGCAATGTAATACTTGACACAACAATCATCATCATAATCAAAATCATCAAAAATATCAATAGTAAGATCCTAGGCATGATATTAAACGGATTAATAACAAACCTTAGCATGTCACTAAATAATCAAGATCAAAGCTTTCACCTAAACATGATACTAGAAACCAACATGATATTAGAAATATTAATTAATACCCTAAGCATGATATTAGGAATCAAAATCAACATCCTAACATGATACTAGGAATTAAAATAAACATCCTAACATGATACTTGGAATTAAAATAATATCCTAAAACATGTTTACTATATCAAAATCGAGGAAATAAGGATAGTAGATGTACTCACTTTGATGGCTCGTATCTCTTTCTATCAAAACAATAGACACGTTAGTAACTTCAAGAAAGATATAAATCAAATAAATAAATCAAATAAGAATTGAAATATAGATTTGGGACCAAACCCTCAAAACTATCAACCTTTCACGTTGAGGTCGAAGGCAACGTCGAGTATGGTTAGGAGTATTCAGGCTCGTGATGGAGGTATGATGTTTGATTAGGGAAAAGTATCAAGGATGCGTGTTCGAGATGTGTTTAGGCTAAGGCTAGGCTAAGAAAGAGAGAGAGAATAAGCTTTAGCTTAGAGAGAGGATTAGATGATGGTTGTTGGTAAATCAAAATGGGGTGAAACGACCTCTATTTATATGGAAAAAAGAGGGTCGAAGAATCAGAAAAGAGTCAGAAATCAAATTAAAGTAAAACGGGTTCCATCGCGGCGCGACAGACTTGTCGCGGCGAGATCATCCTGCAGTTTTGCGGTTTTTGTTTTTATCATAACTTTTGATCCAGAAATCAGAATACAACAAATAATATATTGTTGGAAAGCTAAGGAAGTCTAATTTCCAACACAATTATAATCAGATTGATATGTTTTGTATAATAAAATATATGATCGAAATAGTGGAACATTGTAAGTTTTGGATAGAGTTTGGTATTTCGTTCATATCTTTTTCGTTATAGCTCGGAATTAGGATTATAATATATAATTTGAAAGATAATTTCAAGGGATATCCAACCATTTAACATTTAGATAAAAATTATAAGGCACAAAATTCAGTTTTGACCGGGATTAGGATTTATCAAAAAGAGAAGTTTTATTCAATATCAAACTCTTTGATCTTTATCTTTCGGGAACAGGATAAATTAGAACCTTCTAGAGCATTCTAGAAGCTCCTGATGATCCTAATTGTTTTAGGATTGGAATAAGGTATTTGACCCTCCTCATGATCATTGGGTCGTAGGTAAGGTGGACCTAGGTCCGGTTTGGGCTTGGTTTAGTATTTTGGCCATAACTTATTCGTTATGAGTCAGATTTGGGCTTATAATATATCGTTGGAAATATTTTTTCAAGACCCATCCAACTAAACAATAATTGGACTAGGATTATGGAGCAAAATAGTCTGGTTTGGACGTTTTGTAAAGAGGACACGAAATGAATGATTTTGGGTTTAAAGGCACGAAATGAATGATTTTGGCTTAAAAAATTTAAGAAAAGGTTATAAATAGTCAAGGCTAAAAGAAATTCATGAGACTCTTAAACTCTTCACCTAACTTGATAATCAAAGACGTGAAAGATACTCATCACTGAGTTTGATTTTTCGGGAGACACAATCAATTGTCTACAATTATTAATATCTAACATAAATACAAATAGCTTAATGTACATATAAATATAAGTATTAAACACTAGAAATGAAAAAAAACCGAAATAAGTATTGTAATCTGTATTATATTTCAACAATTACATATTTAAGTGGTACTCGGAACCGGAACTGGTAGCCAGTGGTTCCAATTCTAATTCCTAAATTTTAGGACCCGGTTGAACCAATTCCAATTCCGGGTCCGAACCAATTCAAATTTTAGGACCCGCTAACCAAATTCGGGTTCGGTTCCTAAAATTTTGACTAGGTACTCAGTTTGCTCTACCCTATTTGGTACTATCTAGGGATTACTTTTCCTTGTGAACATATAGTTGATTGATTGGGGTAGGAATTTGTCTTGTATTGATTATGCTAGTGGTGATACTTAATTCAAGATATTTTTATTATTATTTGGTTTGTAATTGATATTTTAGTATTCTTAGTTACTGAATCTATCATTCTATCTCATATTTTGTTATGTCATTGGTAAAAGTTGATTGTTAAACAACCTTCTCTATGTGGGATCGACCCGAATTTACCAGTACTTAACAACCTTCTCTCATATTTTTGGAGTTTAGGTCGAACTTGACCAATTTTTGCTTTAGATCTGGAGTAATTTTTCGTGTTTTTTGTTTTTTTCTTTAATTTTCGTGGTTGTTTGATTAAATCTTATTCTTGGGTATATGTTTGATTTTTGTTAATTTTTTGTTGTTTTGTGTTGATTTTTTTTGTTGCTTTTGTGTTGTTGGTTTTTGAGTTGATTTTTTTTTTTTGGGTGCTGGTAGTTGTTTTACGGTGGTGGCGGTAAGTGATTTAGGGTGAAAGGTGGTTTATGGTGACGGTGGTTTTAGGTAGAAGGTGGTTTTGGGTTAGGGGATAGATCGGGGCGGTGGCAGTGGGTAGGGGTTTTTTTATTTTTATTTTTAAAATCGTCGGCAATCGGAAAATACCATGGCTTTTGACCATCGAAAAAAATAAAGCCGATGGCTATTGCCATCGGTACTTAAAAAGGTAGCGATAGTTTGTAGCCATCGGTATTAAGTTTACCGATGGCTTTTCCATTGGTATTTTCGATTTTGCCGACATATTATTATTTGATGGCCAAAATACTGATGGCAGCCATCGGTAAACGAGATACCGATGACTTTTTATACTTTTACCGATGGATTTTATCCGTCGGAAAATGGCTCATTTCTAGTAGTATGCAAATGCATTCCTATTACTTAAATTAATTCATAAAGATTGAGATTTTTCAAAATAATAATAATAATAATAATAATAATAATAATAAAGATTGAGACAACATTTTACCTTTTATGTGTTGTTCTTGGGTAAGTACTTTGTACAAGAATTATTACAAGTTACAACGTACCTATTTTACTATCATACAAGTACTTCATTTCACACAATATTTGAATATTTTACTACAATACAGCTTAGAGATTTTAAGGATGAAATACTACCTCCATTTTGTATTATCTGTAACATTTTCCAAAAACGGATGTTACAAATTATGTGAAACAAAGTAAAACTTTCCTTTTATAGTAAATATTTTTGTATGAAATTACTATATTACCCTAACTGCAAAAAAGAATAAGTGGACTTATGTTAAACAAAGTTACTCAATATTTTGTACTCATTCCGTCCCAAAATAATTGACTTGTTAGACTTTTTTTTTCACTATTCATACTTTAACTTTGACTGTACTTCTTTTACTAACATAATAAAATATATTTATTTATAAAATATGTTGTTAGATAGGTATTAAAATGAAAATAACTCTTGGGGCATAGCATCTATTTGTTTTGAAACAAATAGGATGGCTAAGTTGTAAATATTAATGAGTATAAAGTATCATCAAATAGGTAAATAATACCATTAAATGTTGTAGTGGTATAAATTTTTTTTAAATGATACAAATAACTATGTAAATTGTACATCAAATATTATTTTACTATGAGATATAATATGATCTAATGGTGTAATATACATGCATAATAGTACACAATAAAAAGTAATACTGTAACCATAAAAAGTACCATTATGGATGTCAAATGACAATTTTACCTTCTTATTTGCAAAGAAAAAATATAGACGCTATGCGCCTAGATGGAAGATTCATAATATAACCTGTTTTATTTTACTTTTTAAATTTTCACTAATTATAAAAATAAGATTACAATAGTGTATCAACTTGTCTATAAGTTTGGTAGTGTCAATTATTTTTAGATAGATAGAATAATAAGGTAAACTAAATTAAATATGTAAACAAAAAAACCAAATCTAACTTGTAAAATTAAATACTTGTAACTTATATTCGAATTTTCCCGTATGTGTGGTCCGTATAAAAAACAACCAAAATGTATTCTAGCTCATGATTTCATTCCAACAAGTCGTGTAAATTTAACATGATATTCCCTAAAAGATGAGGGGGAATGAAGATTTATTTATTTTAATTATTGTTATTTTTTTTCATTCTTAAAATTATCTTTTTGCGGCAAGGTTAGGGTCCACCAGTTTCCCAATTAGGTTTTAAACCTTATAATTGCTTTAGGTCCACCATTAACTATTCATTTTATCCATCACCTTGTTAATAAGCTTTGCGTATTATGGAGTATATTTGGGTTTGTTTAACTTTGTTTTTTGTTTCGGTTTGTGGTTTTTTGAAATCAAAATCAATAAAAGGGAAATAAAAAAAAAGATGATTTTACTTTTCACTAGTCAGAATAACATAATTTTAATAAATTTGATCAATTTTAGGTTTATTATATGACAAATATTATATAATTTTGAAAAACAAAAAACCAAAAAACACAAAATAACAGTGATACCAATCGAATCCTTAACTTTTTGTGAGAATTGTTTTCATATATAGTACTGATGAAATTAAAACACTCTTCCTGTCAAAATAAAATAACTTTTCATAAATTGTAACTTTCTATAACGATATAACTCTCATACGCAACCAAACAAGGTCGTAACAAAATGTGATATGATAGAGTGTATAAACTGCTTTTGTTTTCAACCATGAGTTAAAATTTTGGTTGACTTGGTTTTTTTACATTGTATTAAGAGTTAACGTGACAAATGTTACGTGTGTCAACCACATATATCTTCACTTTCAAGTGAAATATTTCGCGCTGGGTATGAAGGGACTCATGCCACATCCACACTTCAAGCCCCAAAGACTTTCATGTGAGGGGGCGTGAATGCATAATAGAGTATATAAACTGATTTTAGGCTTCAACCATGAGCCCAACAAGGACTTAGGAGCTGTTAATTTCATGTGAAATAAGTGATGTGGTCTTATGTGATTTTAATTTTTTTTTTTGAAATGGTCTAGCCTAGCCTTTTGTGATGTAATAATTTGACTAAATTGTAATTCCATTTTTACACTAACCTATAAAACAAAAATTATCAAATTTGTCTTAGTAATAATACTCTATAAGTAAAAAGTATAAGAATTTCGGTTGAAATAAGCGGAAGAAAATCATTAAGCATTAACTATATACACGTACCACACAAGACTTAGTTTAGTGGAAAAGTTTGCATCTCATAACCATGAGATTGTGAGATTTAACCCCACTACTGGGACGGAGTACTTTAGAATGAGGATTTCCTTACCCTTTCCCCACTCTCAAAGTATCGCTATTTCAAACAAAATAGACCTATAATAGATTCCGATCTGATAAGAGCTATTCTTCTTACAAATAATAATAAAAAAAAACCCTATATAAACGTTAGATTAAATGAATATTTTAATGGATTTTGAAAGACATAGGGAGCCAAAGTATCTCACTATCACAATGAAGAGGAAAAGAAGTGATAAAATAAAATAAAAATAAAAAAAGGAAATTTTGAGGGCAGCAGATCTGAAATACAGCTTGTGAGAAAGAAAGGCATGTTTTCCGCTGTACGGTCTCAGTTTCCGAAGAAAATGACGCCACATGCCCACGTTCTTCTCCCCTTCTATCTTCTTTTTTTTTTTTTTAATCAGTCAATCTATAACCTACCTCCATCATCCACGTGTCACTCTCACGTGATTTTTCTATTTTTTATTGCCAACATTTTATTTTTTTTAATTGAATCCAACGCAATAGTATTTTGTTTCTTTAAAGTTTTTTTTAGGGAACGCAATGAGTATTTCTTTGTTGTTACTCATCCTATTACAAATTTACAATTGATTCAAACAAGTTTCATAGGCAAGTTTCGCAAGTTGATTTTCCACTTATATTTGACTAGGTTAAAATCCCGTATAATACACAGTTGTCAAATATTTTTAATGATAATATTACAAAATATAAAGTGTATAAAAGATATTTAGAGATATTTTATTAGGGTATATATGAAATATGATTGTTAAATTGGAAAGAAAATATCATACGATATAAATAGTTTACTTCAAAAAAAAAAAAAAAAAGAGAGAGAAACGAAAAAGACGGGAAAAATTTTCACAAGGTAATGACAAGTGTCATGGAAGGATTTGCTTTTAGTATAGGTTAATAGATATTTTATCTGTTTTGTAGTTGTACAAATTCTTGATTAAGGTGGACTTTTATTAGGCTATTGTAAGACAGTTTAAAATTACCTTAAAAATATTTAAAATTACCCTTACATACCACACAAGTTACTATTTTGCTAATATAAATAATTTTACCCTTAAAAAGGCACTTATAATGTATGTATAAGATTAATCATATTAGTTTTCATAGCATGTATCCATTCGAAATTACACATTAAAATACAATAAAACTCATTACAAATTAAAAGTTATCATTAAAGGGATTAAAGTTACTATAAAAATGGTTAAAGTTACCTTAAATGACCGTCTTACAATAAAATTAACGTAAGTCCACCTTATTATTATTACTATTATTATTATTATTATTATTATTATTATTATTTTAAAATTTTGATTCAAATGAGGTTACAAGTACCAATAGAAAATAAAACTGAATGAAAAAGCAAAAACTAGAAAATAACAAAAAAAAAACATAAAAGAAAAAGAACTACTACGGAGGTATGAAACGTGGCATAGTCACGCCCCTAACTCCCTGCTCTAAAATACAATTAAGATCACCCGACACATTATTAATGATATTCAATTGAGAGTTATGAACAATTCCGCAATTGTCCAACCAGTCCGCCACTCGATTCCTTTCTCTGTAGACATGAACTATTTTGACTTTCTACCATTCCTCATTTAACAAGTTCTGGCAATACTTAATACTCCCTCTGTCCCCAATATTTTGCCCCATCCCATATTTGTGCTTTATTAAGAAATGCATAGAGAGTGGAATGTGATGTAGTCCCTAAGCCATCTTATTGGAATTAATTAACAAAATGTAGAGAGATAAAGTACAAGTGGGCTTTTTAATAAAGAGTAAAAGTTGGCTCCCACTCAATTTTGTTCACTGTACAAATTTACATCATACTCCAAAATTTACAGAGAAAAAAAAGAGTAGATATTTTACAGGGAATTTATCCAAACTTTCCAAAATTTTGGAGGGAAATTTTTCCCTCCTAAACCAAAAGAAGGGCAGTATAAAGAGCAGTGGCACAGTTGTTTCTCTTCCTCCTTTTATTTTCCACCACCTGAGAACACCAAAAAAACAGAGTGCAGTAAAATGTAAAGGAAAAAAAACTCAGAAAATTAAATAGGGGAGGGGTACGGAGGGGGGAATTACTCTCAATTTTATCATCATTGAGTAATTAAGGGACTCTTTTTACTGATGCCAAATTTCGAAATGGAAACAAGTGATTTTCTTAGCTTCATTGGCAACAACTCAAGTGACAACTACATTCAGGAAACAACTCAGGCAACAAATCAGGCATCATCTCTAGAAACAACTCAGACATCATCTCAGGAAACAACTAAGGCATCAATCGAGGAAACAACTCTGGCAACAACTCCGGCAACAACTCAGGCAGCAACTCAGGCAACAACCCAGGCAACAACTCAGGCACCAACTGAACAACATGAACGCAGGAGGGACATGAAAGATGTCGAAAGGAAGATGTGCATAGAGAGCCTCCTACATGCAGCAACAAACCTCAAGCTACTTCCGGGGACAATTACTAAACTTTCCCACATTCATGGTCACTACAAGAAATAGGCCAATTTTCGACGGACATAAATTCCGTCGGAAATTTCAACATTTCCGACGGAATTTTGGTCCGTCAGAAAATTCCGTCGAAAAATCCCTCGGAAATATTCCGACGGATTTTTTTCCCTCAGAATTCACAGTTTCCGACGGAATTTCCGATGAATATTCCGTCGGAAACTGTGATTTCCGAGGGAAAAAAATCCGTCGGAAGAAAATAAAAGAAAAAAAAAATTGGAATATTAGGGGTTTCCGACGGAACTTAATCCGTCGGAAACCCCTATTATATAAAAAAAATCGGTTTTTCCTCTTCTCTTCCTCACCGCCTCTTTTATCTTTCTCTCTCCTCCCTTTTTCCTCTTCTCTGCTTCTTCGTCCCTTCCTCCTCTCCTTCTCCTTCTCCTTCTTCTTCTTCTTCATTCTCCTTTTCCTTCTCCTCTCCTTCTCCTTCTCCTTCTTCTTCATTCTCCTTTTCTCCTTCTCCTTCTTCTTCATTCTCCTTTTCTCCTTCTCCTTCTCCTTCTTCTTCATTCTCCTTTTCTCCTTCTCCTTCTCCTTCTCCTCTCCTTCTCCTTCCACCGCTGCGCAACAACCAACACCACGCACCGCCACACCGCAACAACCAACACCACGCACCGAATCTTCTTCCTTGCGCAACCGCGCGCCTCTACTAGCCACCATGGGGTGTTTTTTTAAGGTTTTTAGGCCAAATTCGACCATTTAAAGCCTAGATCTAGACTTTTAATGGCCGAATTTGACCTTGTTAACCCGTTTTCGTCGATTTCATGGCCGAATAAGGTATGTTTTTTTTTTTTTTTTTTGTCGATTTCGGTTTTTTTTTTTAGATTTTTGGGTGTAACGTTGTTGTGTGTGCGTGTGTGATGTGTGGGTGGCGATTTTTGAAGGTGGTGGGTGTTTTTGGTGGTAGATCTTTGGTTTTTGGTGCGATTTTTGGTTTTTTTTGGATGATTTCGGGTTTGGGTGGGTGGATTAAGTGTGGGTTGTGGGTGGGTAGGTGTAGCGTGGGGGGTAGTCAGTGGGGGGGGGGGTGGGGTGGGCTGGTGGTTGGTGGGAAGTCAGGGGGGTAGGGGGGTGGTCTGGTGGTGGTGTGGGTGGGAAGGGGTGGGCTGGTGGTTGCGTGGGTTGGTGGGAAGTCAGGGGGGTAGGGGGTAGGGGGTGGTCTGGTGGTGGTGTGGGTGGGAAGGGGTGGCGCTGGGTGGTGGGTGTGGGGGTGGGGGGTGGTCTGGGCAGGGGTGGGTCTGGTCAGGGGTGGTGGGGTGGGTCTGGTCAAGGGTGGTGGGGTGGGGTGGGTCTGTTTTTTTTTATAAACATTTCCGACGGAAAATTCCGTCGGAATAAACATTTCCGACGGAAAATTCCGTCGGAATAAACATTTCCGACGGAAAATTCCGTCGGAATAAACATTTCCGACGGAAAATTCCGTCGGAATAAACATTTCCGACGGAATTTTCCGTCGGAAATTTCCGGCGGACTTAATTTGAAAGTCAAATTCTGCTACGACGGAATTCATTCCGTCGGAAATGGTCATTTCCGTCGGAAAAGACCTTTTTTCCGACGAAGGGTTTTCCGACGGACATTTTCCGGTGGATTTCCGACGGAAATGACCATTTCCGACGGAAAATTTCCGTCGGAAAATTTCCGTCGGAAATAAGCTCAATTCTTGTTGTGGGTGTTAGTAGGTGGACTTTGCAAAGGATATGGAAGCAGGTGAAGCTTAGTGTGCGTTTGAAACAAAGCATCAAAATCAGTAAGAATCAAAAAGGAAAGGTGAATTTTCTACTCCCTCCCTATTGTTATTTGCTCTACTTCCTTTTGCACCCATATTTTATAACTTCTATTTCGTTTTTGGAAATTTAACAATATTTTACTATTTTCTTCTTCACTAAGGATCCCCACTTTTTATAATTTAATATTATTCATATTCTTTCCTTCCCATTTATAGTCATTTTTGCTTTTAAAGATTTTTTATTTTTCAACCAACTCCACTTCTATCATAAAATTTCAGGTCTGGTAGAGCTCTTTTCCTTATTAACCCCAAAAAAAAAACTTTCATTATAAAATAATATTTTTTTTTCTATTCCTCCTAAAATTTCGTGCCTGGAGAAATGGAGTAAGTATTAAAATACGAAGGGAGTAATATAAAGTACTCCCACCATATTTAAATAAGCGAAACATTTTGATATTTTTTACTATCCATCTAATTTACTTTGACTAATGTTTGAAATTTATACATAAGAATAAATATAATTTTATAGGTATTTGTTAGTTTATTAATATTCAATTGTTATAATTTTTACTTATTGATAATAAAAAATATTATCAGTCAAAGTTTTGCATGGACATAAGTGCACAATAAAACCTTTTCACTTATTTAGATATGGAGGGAGTATAGTTAATGGAGAACTAGAGTCTGGAGATAACAATATTTAATTGTAGAGGTTTGTAAACGAGAGAAATAATAAAATAGTAGTGCGAGTATAGTTCCTGCTAGCAACCAGCCTTCTCCCCCCTCCCCAGTGCCTCACAGCCAAGCCCCTCCCCCTCGGCACCCTACCTGCTGCTTCCCCCTTCCTTAATAATGCCCCCACCCGACACCTCCCTTTCCCTTTTCCCTTCCCCGAAACCAACCCCTCCCATTCTCTACCCCAAAACGACTCTCCTCCCTTTCCCCCCCAACCCAAACGACTCCCTCCCTTTCCTCCAACCCAAAACGGCCCTACCTCAAAAACCGACCCCTCAAAACCCAAAACCCACCCCTAAACCACCCTAAATCAAATTGGTGAGCTTTCGGGTAGAGATTTTAGCGAAGAACGGCGGGGAGGTTGGGGTAGAGGCCTGGGACGCCGGAAGGGTGTAGGGGAAGGGGATGGGTCACTCCCAATGAGGGGGCTAGGTCAACGGGCTGGCGGGGATGGGTTCTTCATGTTTTTTTTCTTAAAATTTATTTTAAAAATAAAATTTATTATTTAAAAAAAAAAACTAACCATGGTTAAAAATTTAATTAAAATAGTTATTACTTTTGGTAATCAATAATACAAGATTACCAAAGATAATAATTTTTTATTTTTTTATTTTTACAATTCACCAAAGAGAAAATGTGATAATAGAATGTTGCCAAAGATAATTTCCCAAATAAATATTAATCACTATTCGTTATATTTTACTTGTCAATTAAATTTAAATTCTCAAATGTAATTTGAGTGGAGATTGAATTTTTTAATTCTAAAATATGATGTAAATATCTTTTATTACTGGCTAAAATATTATCTTTTCTTATGTGGTGCTCTAAAACTCTTGAAAAAAGTCTTCTTTATATATATACTTGAAAAAATTCTCATCATTATTATTATAAATTTATACTATTTTAGTTAGTGAAAAAAGTGTTTAAAAATATTGTGAAATATATATATATATATATATATATATATATATATATATTTATGAAAATGAAACATGGATTATTATTAATTAAGGAACTTGTTTCGGGGTTTTCTGATGTCCTGCGGGAGAGTTACAACACCGAGACTGGAACCAGCCGCCTGTACCTGCAAAATAACGGAGACTCCTGAGAGCTCCGCCTCCAACGGTCAAGTTAGTACCTGATTAAGGAGTAATGAGTGCGGAAATTAAAGTGGTTTAGTCTCTCTAGGTGAGAGTGTTTAATGTATAATCCGTGTGTTATTAGAGTTCTCTGTCTTTTTCTCTCTCTCCTCTTAATGAGGATTAAGAGGAGTATTTATAGTCTTGAGAAGCGTGCCACTCTCTAGGTTTAGGGTAAACCTAGGGCTGACCGGGCCTCTAAACAGGATTGGGCCTTGGTGGCCGGTTTTCCCATTTGGCATGGGTGGACACATGGCGTGTCTCAATTGGTCCGCAGAGGACGTATCTGTGATTGACACGTGGCAGGCTCCTATTGGCCTACGTGAAGGACACGTGGCAGAACCTGGTTGGTCCACTTGTCAGACGGTGATTGGAGGATAAAAATCCCCTAATCATTTGCCCCTCACAGGTGGCACGTGACTGGTCACGTGTCGCCTGTGACAGGTGTCGCACGGTGACAGGCGACGGCCTGCTACAGGTGTCACCTTGCAAACGGCCGAGAGATTTTCCCGCCCACATTTTGAATTTGAAAGCGACCATTCGCCTTCTCACTTTGCCTATATAAGGAAGTGCTGACTTCGGTCATTTTCACATTTGAGAACTTTGCGAGAACATTCGGACCCCTGAACTTGCTCTGACATTTCGGACCTTTTCTGCCCACCGCCTGTTCTGACAAGCCGACTGACCCGGATTTCCAGAACTTCATCAACCGTCACTCGTTCAGGTAACTCAGTTCTCTTACTCTTAATTTTCTTTTTATTTTTTGAAATGACACCACGGAAGCACACGACACGACCTAAGTTAGTGATCAGCCGGTCACCGGGGACGGCTGAATCTAGGACTAGGAGTGCCGCCTGCCCTTTTCTGGACCCATCTTTGCCCTTTATACAAAGTTCGACTGTATCTGTGTCTATGCAGAACGTGATGGCCAGAACAAAAAAGACTGCCATGATATCAAACTCAGACGGCTCCTCCCAAAGGGTGCTCCTTAGTGAAACATCTGACCAGGCGCCAGATGTAGAATTGAAACGAGGCGGCTGCCAAGCCGACAGTTCTGAGAGAGGGGCCAAGGTGGTCCCTTCCCATCTTACCGTTGATATGTCTAATTTTCCTCCTGCTCCTTCTAAGGGAGAGGAGGCGGGCCCCTCTGGGAGAGGGGAGGAGTCGTCCTCTTCGGACTCATCAGAGGACGAGTCCAAGTCCAGCTCTTCTGGCCACAGTTCTCCAGGCTCAGAAGAAAGAAACAGTCGCCTACATGAGGCGAGGCTTTCTCATGCAGTTGAGAAAGGGGACAATTGGGCGGAGCCGTCCGCCTCTCACAGAGAGGAGAACACCCCCTACTACTGCACGGTACCCCGGGGCCGGATCGCAACCATGCAAGACAAAGTGGAGAGCTTTATTGCTAACCACAGAATGGGCCCGGAATATTTGCTGTTCGTGCCGGATCCAGAAGACACTGTCGTCTGGCCGGCTGGTACCAGCTATGATGACGGCTGCTTTGGCTGCTATGTGGCGGCCATCAAAGCTGGACTGCGCTTCCCATTACATCCGGCTGTTCAGCGGATTTTAGATGGGTATGATTTGGGGTTATGGCAGTTAGCCCCCAACTCTTGGGTAAACGTACTCGGCTATGTGGCCGGGTGCGAAATGTACGGGGTGGAGCCAAGCTTCGAGGCTTTCGCCCACATGAACTATCTCAGCTGGACCCCTAAGTCGGGCGGTACCGGCTGGTATCAATTAACAAGCCATAGGGGTTACCTCATGACGAGAGGTAAGGCGAACAAATGGAAGGATTGGCGGAACACCTTCCTTATCATCGAGGGTTCAGACACGGAGCTGAACAAACGCTTTAACAAGTGGAATAGGGATCCGCCTCTTCTCGCAGGCGGCCGCAGCATGCCACCTGTTCCCCCAAAGGCTAAAAAAGAGATCCTAGACAAAGGACTCTTCAAAGTAGAGACTAGGGTGAACTCTACTTCAGGGGTACGAGAGCAAGTACCCCTGAACTGCGTCCCGAGCTTCAAGTGGCTCTATGACGAGTACTTTTTGGCCGCCTGTGGCCTCAGCAGTCGGTGCTCTAGAGGTAGCCGGCCTGACAAATACTCTGTTTTTCACGCCTTGTTTACTTGGAATTTTTACTAACTTTGCTGTTTATTTTTTGCAGCTGACGCCATGAGTAAAATAACAGCATCCAAGACTGCGGCGGCCATGTTGCGGGCCTCTCTCATGAAACAGTCCTATACCGACTCCCCCAACAAGGGGGCACCCTTGGTAGGCCTCGAAACTCTTCCTCTTTTAGGAGTTGTTGTCTTATGCATATACTAACTTTTTTTTTTTTTTTTCAGTCGGGCACTCCAAGAGCTTCTTCCTCGCAACAGCCGGACCCCAAGGCCCGGAGGACGACTGTTGCAAGCTCTCCTGGGTCTTCCAGGAAAACAGTGGCGGCTGAAAAGCAGCCGGCCACTTCTTCTAAAACTCCGGCGGGGCCGCCTAGAAGTATGGATAATTACTTGTAAAAACCTTCACTTGCTTCCTTCTTGACTAGGTCTAACTTGCTTTTTTACGCTTGATGCAGCCGGCCCTCAGGAACCTGACTTGGTAGAGGTAGCCAAGTCCATGATCAAAGCAGTTCCTCCATCTGAAAGGGAGGCGGTCAGGGGTGTCGGCACCCTTGACCTTGATGGGATTGCAGGGGTCCTTGCTGAGGTATACTTAGCATTGTTTGTATTTGTGTTCCAGGACGCCTGTTATCTTGTTTGGAAACTGACGTCTGTTCCCTTTTTACTTAGGCCCTGCTCCGTGTGAACGGCCTTCGCAAGCCGCTTGATCGGAAAAACAAAGAGGTAAAGGCTGCAAAAGCTATGGCCGCCTCTAACTGTGATAAGGCAATGTTTCAAATTGCCCAAAATGAAGTTCTGACAATTGATATTCTTTATTATCAGGCGCAGGCTACCGCCGCTATCCGGGCCCAGTTAGAGGCGGCCCAGAAGCGGAACAGCGAGCTGGAGGCGACCGTCTCCAACCTCAAGGCCGAGCTTAAACCTCTCCGCCAAAAGATACTCTCATACGATGCCATGGAAAAATCCTTGGCCAACGTAAAAGAACGCCTGGTGACCCAGGAGAAGAGTCTAACCAAAGAGCTCTCGGAGAAGGCTGATCAAGAGAAAAGAGAGCTCACGGAGAAGGCTGAGCAAGAGAAGAGAGAGCTCGTCCGAGAGATGATTGAAGACTCTTCCCAGATCCAGCGCATGACCTGGAGCCGCCTCTTCCCCAGTGCCGACTTTGCCTCGTGGGAAAAAACGTACCGCCAGTGTTCTGAAATATATAATCAAGAGATCCTGGCGGCTGCTGAGGACGAGGCGTTGGAGGAAGCCTTGGTTGAGGATGAGCCGGTTGTGGCGCTTGTGCCACTTGGGGGTAAGGCATCAAAAGAAGATGCAGCTGAAGCCGAGTCTAGCAAGAAGAGTGCTGACCAGGCGGTAGCTGCTAATACCGAACTGCCCCCTTCTTAAGCTTAATATATTCTTTCCACGGCCTGCGTGCCGTTTGCTTTTGTATTTACCCGGCCAGGGGGCCGGGGTTCTGAATATTTTTATCTTCATTAATGAAGTCATTTTTTGCTTGAAATTTGTCTAAGTGTTGAATATTTGATATTGCATTGTACCCTATATCGACTGTTTTGCATGGCCGATTGTAGACAGGTACGGTTGGTCCGCCTATGCCCCTGGACGACTGGTTGTCTATTTCCAAGCTGGGCGATCAGTCGGCCATTTATTCAATCGGTCTGACCAAGTAAATAGTATTACCTAGTCGCCAAGGAATTAAGTAGGATAACAAGCGGCGGGTACCGGTTGTTTCCCTTTATTGCCAATGTTGGCTTTTAACTCGTAATTTGTTAACCTAGCAAGAGTAGTGGTTGAGAGCCCCTGTTTGTTAAAAGCAGGCGGACGACTCATACCTTTTAGGCTCCATACTAAGTTTGAGTGACTATTAAGTTAACATAAGAGTTACTTAGTCTTCGTCACAATCTAGATTGAGTAGTAGAGGTACCAGGCGACGGGGGCCGGCTGATCCTCTTGATTTGCCAATGTTTGTTGGCTATTAACTCAATAGGTTACCTAGTAGGAATAGGGGTTTGAGTGCCCTTGTTTGTTTAAAACAGGCGGACGACTCAAACTATTTAGGTTCCATACCAAGTTTGAAGGAGTGACTATGAGTTAACGTTGGAGTTACTCAGTCGCCGCCACTTATGTTTGAGAAGTAGAGGTACCAGGCAGCGTAGGCCGGCTAGTCCCCTTGATTCGCCAATGTTTGTTGGCTATTAACTCAATAGGTACCCCCTGCATTTATCCCAAGTAATACAGGCGGTCATCTGACTCAGATGTCAACTGCTACCACTGGTTTGGTTAGTGATAGAGTTATCCTTGTCTCAAAAACGGCTACGTGGTTGCCCTTGGGGACAGTCGTATAGGTGCCGTGTAATTAGTTTATAGAACAATGTTCCACCCAAAAGGGAGCTGCTCTCTGCGACGAATTTCATCCGGAGGGATGTCGTCGGACGCCTGCTATGATGTTGGGACAGGTCGTATTAGTTTTGTAGATTTGATCAGTTGGCTTGGCGCCTGGTCTGATCGTTCGGCCTGCGGCCTTGGTAAGTTCTTGGTGAACGTAGGTGCTAAGTAAAAGAATGGGTAGCCGCCTGTAGGCACAGGGTCGGCCAGGCCCTAATCTTTTTAGCTAAGTATTGTGAGTAAAATACTCAATGGAGAGTAGCCGACTGTAAAGGAACAGACGGCATGCCCCTCTGAAGATAGAGTGAAAAACTCAATGGAGAGTAGCCGACTGTAAAGGTACAGACGACATGCCCCTCGTAATACAAAATTGAATAGTAAGTGCAAGCTTTATTAAGTAGCTCTTTACTTTACATCATTCAGAAGAAATATTTTTTAAGGTTATCTACATTCCAAGTTCGAGGCAACGGTTGTCCGTCTGGTGTTTCCAGACGGTAGGTACCGTCCCTGACTTCCTCATAGATTCGGTAGGGTCCTTCCCAGTTGGGAGTTAGTTTGCCAGACTCATTAGCCCTACCAACTGCTTCCATTTTTCTAAGTACAAAGTCCCCTACTTTGAGTGGACGCCTGTGCACTTTTCTGTTGTATGATCGAGTCATTCTCAGGCGGTAAATTTCATGGCGTAAGACAGCATTGCCTCTCTTTTCAGGGAGTGAGTCTAACGCCAGGCGCATGGCTTCCCAGTTTGCCTCTTCGTCATATAGCATTACTCGAAGAGTCGGCTCGTAGTGTTCTATTGGAAGAACAGCTTCCGCACCATAAGTTAGGAGGAATGGAGTTTCTCCAGTCGCCCCTTTTTCAGTCGTCCTAATGGCCCAGAGAACATGTGGTAGTTCATCCGCCCATAGGCCGCCTGCTCGTTCAATCTTTTTCTTGAGACCGTCTGAGATGATTTTATTAAAGGCTTCTACCTGGCCGTTTGCTTGTGGACGGCCGACAGATGCAAAGTAGTTTGCAATTCCTTGGTCACCCAACCAGCTTTTGAGAACAGGCGTCTCAAATTGGGGACCATTATCAAAAACCATAGACATGGGAACCCCAAACCGAGTGATGACGTTTTTCCAAATGAATGAAATTACATCTTTCGTCTTTATTCCCTTTACAGCCTCCGCCTCTACCCATTTAGTGAAGTAGTCAACGGCAACAAGTATATACCTTCTGCCGCCTGTAGCAGGCGTATATGGACCCAGAATGTCCATGCCCCACTTAGCAAACGGTAATGGGCTATGAATAGTAGTGAGGTCAGTAGCCGGACGGTGAATTAATTTGCCAAACCTTTGGCACTTGTCACATTTTTTCACCATCTCCATAGCATCAGCTTCTAAGGTAGGCCAGAAGTAGCCCTGGCGCCTTGCCCTTTGAGCAAGCGTCCTTCCACCTATATGTGAAGCACAGTAACCAGAGTGGAGATCGTCTAGTATCTCTCGTCCCTTTTCAGGAGTAACACACTTTAAGAAGGGTTGTAGGTACCCCCTTTTGTGAAGTTCTCCTTTTATCATTTCAAAATTGGTGGCTCGTCTTTTCAGTGCTCCCGCCTGTTGAGGATCATCCGGCAGTGTACCGTTTGTCAGATATGCCCTGATTGAATCCATCCAGTTTGAGCTTCTGTCTAGGATTCCAATAGGGTTTTCCTCGATGCTTCTATTCTCCATTACTTCCCAAAAAACAGTTCGGGGAGTATCGGAGGAGGCGGATGATGCTAATTTTGACAGTGCATCTGCCTGGTTGTTTTCTGATCTCGGCACTTGGATTAGATGGAAATCCTCGAGGGAGCCGACTGCTTGTCGGACCGCCTGTAAATACTTGATCATGGCCGGATGGGTTGCTTCGTATTCGCCATTGTACTGACTTACTATCAATTGCGAATTAGAACAGGCGTCTATTTTTCTTGCCCCTGCCGCCTTGCACATGCGGATCCCGGCTAGTAAAGCTTCATATTCTGCCTCATTGTTTGAAGCCTGAAAACTGAAGCGTAGAGCATACTCGAACCTGTCGCCCTCTGGAGATTGACATACGACGCCTGCTCCACAACCATTTGAAGTAGAGCTTCCGTCCACATATACCTTCCAGACTTGGTCTGGAACTTGAGAGTCAGGAGGACGAGTCATCTCTACAATAAAGTCAGCAAAGGCTTGCCCCTTCACTGCTTTTCTAGGCTCGAAAGTAACTTTGAGGCTCTGAATTTCTATGGCCCATTTGATCATTCGTCCTGACGACTCCATGACGGTAAGGGGCCGCTTGATAGGTTGGTCTGTATACACGACGACTGCATGTGCCAAAAAGTAGGGCTTCAATTTTTTAACAGCCATGAAGAGTGCAAGACCAAATTTCTCCACTAGGGGATACCTCAACTCGGCATTTTTCAGTACGTGACTGACAAAGTAGACCGGGAGCTGACAGCCGTCCCTTTCAGCAAGGAGCACAGCGCTTAACGCATGATCAGAGACGGCCAGGTACATGTAGAGATCCTCTTTGGGCAAAGGGCTGACCAGCCTCGGCAAGGAATGCAAGTGAACTTTTAATTTCTGGAAGGCGGCCTCAGCATCCGGCCCCCATTCAAACCTTGCCTTTTTCTTAATTGCCTGGAAAAAGTATAGGCATTTGTCGCCTGATCGGCTTAGGAATCTCCCCAAGGCCGCCAGACAACCTGTTAATTTCTGAACCTCTCGGACGGTACGGGGCGACTGCATGTCGATGACCGCCTGTACCTTCTCAGGGTTCGCCTCTATTCCTCTCTGATTGATAAGGAATCCGAGAAATTTCCCAGACTCAACTCCAAATACACATTTCTTGGGATTGAGCATGACATGGTGCCGCCTGAGTGTGGCGAAAGTTTCTCGGAGGTCCGACAGATGATCTGTCTGAAGTTTAGACTTGACAATCATATCATCAATATATGCCTCGACATTTCTCCCAAGTTGATTAAAGAACACAGTGTTTATCATACGTTGGAAGGTGGCCGGGGCATTCTTAAGACCAAACGGCATGACCGTGTAACAGTATAACCCCTGATCAGTGACGAAGGCCGTCTTCTCCTGATCTTTCTTCCACAAAGGAATTTGATGGAAACCAGAGTAGGCGTCCATAAAACTCATCAAAGCATGGCCGGCTGTTGAGTCGACCAGGCTATCAATTTTAGGCAGAGGGTAACTGTCTTTGGGGCACGCCTTATTCAAGTCTGTGTAGTCTACACACATTCGCCAGGTACCATTCGGCTTTTTAACAAGAACCACATTTGCAACCCAGTCTGGGAAGTAACATTGCCGAATGAACCCTGCATCAAGTAATTTTTTAACTTCGGCGGCTGCCGCCTGACTTCTTTCTTCGCCATGGTTCCGCTTCTTTTGCCGTACCGGCTTCTTTTTCGGATCCACAGCGAGTTTATGTACTGCCAGATCAGGACTAATGCCTGGCATTTCATGGACTTCAAATGCAAAGATGTCCTTGTATTCTTTCAATAGGTTGTGAAAGTGGTCACCAAGGTTTCTCAGAGCAGTCGTCCCAACTTTGACTGTTCGGTCAGGACGTGAGTCGTCTAAGATCAGGTCCGCATGCTCACCAGCCGGCTGAGGGCGGAACTCATCCGGCCGCTCCTCTGCCAATGATTGCTATTTTCTTGCTTTTCTTGCGGACTCTATCTGGGACGCCTTTCTCTTTTTGTCGCCTGTTTCTTGATCAGGCGCACTCTCCTTGACATTGTCAAGGTCTGTTTTTTCTCCACTTGACCCAGTGGCCATAACAGTGGGCTTGACATCCGAGAGATAACACTCTCGGGCCATCCTCTGATCTCCCCTTAGGGAGCCGACTGTTCCATTATCCCTCTCAAACTTGAGCAGCATAAGAGACGGGATTATAACAGCCTTGGAATTATTCAGGGTTGGTCGACCCAGAATCATGTTGTAGGCCGAGAGTTCCTCTACCACTAGGAACCGGACTACCATGTGTCGTCCTTCCCCTTTTTCGCCCAGGCAAATGGGTAAATCTACTCGTCCCAGTGGGTGGACGACTCCTCCTCCAAACCCTATTAAAGGGTGAGAGGCCGGATGTATGCAGTCCGTCTGATATTTCAGTTTTGACAGACATTTGCTGCTGATGAGATCTGAGGAGCTCCCGGTATCTATGAGGATTCGGCCAACTCTCTGGTTGGCCACTTTACATTCAATAACGAGAGGGTCGTCATGCGGCCCCCTTACCCCTCCTAGATCCTCTTCAGTGATGACAATCTCAGGAAATGTATATTTGGACGGCCGTTCTTGGTGAACGGAATTTACATCTAACCGCCTTATATTATCTTTGTTGCCCCTAATAGTGGGGCCGCCTCCTGAGAAGCCGCCTGCAATGGTGTAGACGACTGCATCATCTGTATCGGAGCTGTCGGCCTGTTGATTCTTTTTGGCCGACTGCTTTTTGGAGGAAGTGTTCCCCGTAGATTTCTTGACATAAGTGTCAAGATCACCTTGCTCAGCAAAGCGGTCTAGGTACCGCATGAGACTGATGCAGTCATTGGTGTGATGACCAACGTCATCATGATAAGCACAGATTTTGTCTTGGTTCCGGTTGTTTGCAGAACCCTTCATGGGGACCGGCTTCTCAATTGAGAACCGTCCCTTTATTTCTTTTAGGATAAACTGGTTATCCTTGTTAAACACATACTTTGGGGAGTATGGTTTGAATTCTTTTTTCTTCTTCTGGGCCGGCTGTTTAGAGGAATCAGCCGCCCAGACCTCTTTTCTTTTCTCCTCTTTGTTAGACGACTGTTTCTGTCGTCCTTCTCTTTTATCGAACCTTTTCCCGTCCGACTGTTTTATCGTACACAGATCAGTCGCCTGTATATAGGCTTCTGCTTCAATCAAGGCCTCTTGAAGAGTCGCCACCCTTTTTCGAACTAAGTCAAATTTGAAGGTAGACCCGTCTTTGAGACCTCTAAAAAAGTCAGTATAAGCTACCTCATCCGGTAACCCTTGAATCTGTATTCTCATCAGGTTGAACCGCCTGATGTAAGAACGAAGCCCCTCCTTCTCGCCCTGCTGAATTGTTCCCAAATCAAGGGTCGTTTTCTTCGCAGGGATGTTCATAGCGAAGTTGGAGGCAAACAAGTAAGCAAGCGTCCTGAAGCTGTTTACACAACCAGTCGGCAGGTTGCCGAACCATTGCTGTGCGATTCCCTTGAGAGTCGCTGCGAAACACTTGCACCAAGTGGGATCATCCAACCCTTGAAGATACATCAGGTTGGTGAATGCCATCAGATGGTCTTCTGGGTTAGTAGTGCCGTCATAGGCGCCTACTAGTACATTTTTTACTTTGGCCGGCTGAGCGGCTTCAGTAATTTCCTTGGAGAAGGCCGACGGCTGTTCACCAAGTCTAAGCAACCGTAGCTGCCAGTCCATAGGTTGGGCGTTTTTTGCTGCAGGTCCACCAAATGGAGGTGGCTGCATAAAATACTGTTGTTGCGGTACAAACGGTAAGTTTGGTACCGCCTGAGCACTATGAAAGCCGGACTGACGGGAGGTACCGCCTGACTGACTCTCATGGTACGACTGAGTATGCCGCATCGAGGTATTTTGTAAACTTTCTTGAAAATTTGAAGTAGAAGCCGACTCTGACAGTCGGTCACTCTTCTTCTGTTCTAACAGCAGACGAGCGTCTGTGTATGTTTTCTTCGACCCGTCCGCCTGAATGTGACGAACAGGTTTCCTATTTCCCGTAGGATAACGGAATTTTGTGAAATCAAGAGCAAGTGGCTCCCGCTTCTTGGATTTAGGATGAGGAGTCGCCTCTCGCCCTTGAACTGGCTTCCTCTTCAGTGAAGTGGAAGGTTTTTTGGCCGACTGCTCTCTGACTGAAGCAGGCGGCTTGTTGTTGATCAACTCTTGAATCTCTCCCTTGAAGTCCCTCATGAAGGTCATGAGTTCGTTCCTTGTGATGGGAGCAGACCCATCAGTCGGCTGTTGCCGAGCAGGCGGTGCGCCTGCTGGCTCGCTTCCTGTTTGAAGATGCTCCCGTTCCCTCCTTTCGGTATGACGGGTACGTCGGGCCCTTAGGGTCCCGTCTGGAGCTGTATGAGTTTCCACTTCAAATTCACTTTCGGTGTCATGGTCCGACTGAACTTGAGGGTCGTTTAGGGGACGCCTCTCTTCAGGAGTCGGTACAGACTTGGATGCCATCTCAGAATTACTCTCCCCACAGACGGCGCCAAAATGTTTCGGGGTTTTCTGATGTCCTGCGGGAGAGTTACAACACCGAGACTGGAACCGGCCGCCTGTACCTGCAAAATAACGGAGACTCCTGAGAGCTCCGCCTCCAACGGTCAAGTTAGTACCTGATTAAGGAGTAATGAGTGCGGAAATTAAAGTGGTTTAGTCTCTCTAGGTGAGAGTGTTTAATGTATAATCCGTGTGTTATTAGAGTTCTCTGTCTTTTTCTCTCTCTCCTCTTAATGAGGATTAAGAGGAGTATTTATAGTCTTGAGAAGCGTGCCACTCTCTAGGTTTAGGGTAAACCTAGGGCTGACCGGGCCTCTAAACAGGATTGGGCCTTGGTGGCCGGTTTTCCCATTTGGCATGGGTGGACACATGGCGTGTCTCAATTGGTCCGCAGAGGACGTATCTGTGATTGACACGTGGCAGGCTCCTATTGGCCTACGTGAAGGACACGTGGCAGAACCTGGTTGGTCCACTTGTCAGACGGTGATTGGAGGATAAAAATCCCCTAATCAGAACTGATTAGCTGGTTAAATATGTACTCTCTCCATTTCTGAAAGTTCGACTCACTTTGCATTTGTGCGGTAGCCAATAAATATCTTTGACCATGAATATTTTAGGCAATGTATAAGTGAAAATTATAAAAAATTTATATTTGAAAACTTAATAATAAGGGGAATCTAATAAGATCCTATATGCTAATTTATTTATATTGTATAAGTCATTAAATGTGGTCAAAGTTATTTTACTTTGACCCCATAAATAGTAAATGAGTCGAACTTTCTGAAAATGAGGTAGTATTTTAAAAGTACGTTGGGGAGGGGATTTTCCTTGCCCAACGTACTTTTATCGTGCCATATTAGGTCCTAAGCTAACTAATCAACATTTATCGTGCATTGCACGGGATTTAAGCTAGCTAATCAGTATTTCAATAATATGGCAATTTTCTTTTGTGAAATAATAACTTCAAAATATTACTCGTAATCATCTATATATCTATGGGTCATTTGCAACGGTTGATACGAGCTTGACCTTATAATAAAATTTTCGCAAACTTAGCATGATCTGAGGTCAGAAATTTTACCAGAGTTGTTAATTTAGCAATAATCTTCATGTCCCCCATTATTTTAATTTTTAAAACATCCTTTAAGAATATATATATATATGAAGTATGGCATAAGAGCACTCCCAGCAGTGAGGAAAAAAGCCCTCACGAGTAAAAATAAAGGTGTAAAAAAAAAAACCCGAGCATTACGTCAGTGAGGGAAAAAACCCTCACCGTTGAGAGGAATGGAGAACGCACAAGAGTTGAGGGAAAATAACCGTGAACAGTAACTGGTGGGGCCCACCACAACACGCAGCAAGCCCTTTTTTTTTTCCTTTCTGGCTTGCAAAACGACGTCGTTTTGCCTTAAAGAAGGGCGAAACGACGCCGTTTTGAGGGGCAAAGAAGGAAAAAAAAAATAAGGGGGCAGCTGGACTGACGCGCGTCAGACCCAACCAATGGGGATGTGACACGCGTCAGCCTTTGTCCTTCCAACCAATCAGATTTTTTTGCTTTTATTACAACGGTTATATTTTTCTAACGTAAATATAACCGTTGTAATTATAAAAAAAAATATCACCAACGGATAGATTTTTTTTTCTCTATAAATAGACATGCATTTTGATATATTTTGATATACTTTCAAAAAAACCCATAAATACTACAAATTTCCTTCTTTTCCCAATTTCTTTGAGTTATTTTTATCATTTTTATTATTATTATTATTATTCGTAAAAAAAAAAACCCAGTTATTATTTAGTATTATTATTATTATAACTATTATTTTTATTATTATTATAATAATTATTATT
Organism: Chenopodium quinoa; assembly: GCF_001683475.1. Taxonomy (NCBI): domain Eukaryota; kingdom Viridiplantae; phylum Streptophyta; class Magnoliopsida; order Caryophyllales; family Amaranthaceae; genus Chenopodium; species Chenopodium quinoa. Next base: position 801,738 of record NW_018744072.1, on the reverse strand, counting down.
ATTACTAGTAGTAGTAGTATTAATTAATTAAAAAAAGGTAGTAGTTTTATTGGTATTCTTATTCTTATTCTTATTATTATTATTATTATTATTATTACTATTATTATTATTATTATAATTATTATGATCATTGTTATTATTATTATTATTATTATTATTGTAATTACTTTTATTATTATTATTATTGTAATTACTTTTATTATTATTATTATTATTATTATTATTAATTTCATTATTATTATTTTTGTTAAATTTATTAATCCTTGAAAAAATCGAATTATTATATTGTCAAAAAAAAGTAGTAGTAGTATTATTATTGTTGTTGTTATTATATTAATATTTTTTTGCTAATGGATCCTAACAACCCAGATTTTTCTAATTATTTTTCTGATTTGGGTGATGATTTTGTCACTAACCCTCGATTTCAAACCTTCCTTCAACGAATAGCTACTCAATATCCACCACAACAAACACCTTCTCAATTTCCACCACAACAAACACCTCCTCAATTTCCACCACCACATTCACCTCCTGTTTATCAAGGGAGCAATTCTCAATATGAAGATGAAATGGAAGAAAGTGTTCCAGATACTCCACAATACCCTCTACCTCCTCCAAGAGTGTTTGTCAATCAAAACCAACCACTTACAAAAGGGAGTCGAATGTGGTCTGTTGCGGAGGATGAAACTCTTATTGGTTTGTATCTGCAATTCAGTGAAGATGCAATTGTTGGTACAGACCAAAAAGCATATGTGCTTTGGAGAAAAATTTCAGCGGCATATGATGAAGCGCAGGCTGAGAAACCTCACATTCTACCACCAAGACCTTTGAGGAGTTTGGAAAGTCGTTGGAGAAGGATGGCAGCTGATTTAATACAATGGAGTAGCTGCTATGACGAAGCAGGAAGGGCTACAGGAAGTGACTACAACGAAGCAGATTGAATTAATAACGCCAATAAGTTATTCTATGCTTCCTCCAAGCCTACTCAACATAATTTTAATTGTCACCATGGTTGGGAAATGGTTAAAAATGACCCAAAGTGGAGGACAAAACTTAGGTGGGCGTTGTCAAGAGAGGAAAGATTAGCTGCAGGTAATGCCGTCGAAGATGATAGTAGTGGCAGTGATAAGCGATGTAGAACCGTAGAGGAAGGTGCTACACCATCCACGGGTTTCTGTTCTGGAGGTCTTCCTCGACCCGATGGTGTTAAAAAGGCAAAGGCCAAGCGTAATAAAGGAAAAGAAGTGGCTTCTGATTCTTCAACCATTGGTGAGCAAATGAAGCAGAATAATGCCTGTAGGGAAACGGAGGTACAAATACGGTTGAAGAAGTTGGATTTTGACATGGAAAGGGAGAGGAGGAAACAAAAACAAGTCGAAATTCAACAAAAACAAGTTGACATACAAGAGAGAAGGCTGAACTATGAAATGCTACAAGATCTACTTTCAAAGGGTACTGATTTAACTCCCGATGAAGAGGCCTACAAGGAGGAATTACGTGCAATGCTATATGGTAGAAGGCACGTGTGACTTGGATATGCAATGTGTTTGCTTATGTTTTATTTAGTTAATGTTAAATTTATGTTTATTCAGTTAATTTAATGTACTCGTGTTTATTTATTTAATGTTAAATTTATTTTTATTCAGTTAATTCACGTGTTTCTTAGTAATTTGAAATTGATAAAGCTGATATCTGATAAAGAAAAAATCTGATAATATTCACATGCACTGTTGTTATTTTGAAACTGATCACAACCATTGACAATCTGTACATACTTCAATGGCATGTCACCTCTGCTTAGGCATCAATAACACTGCACAATCACATGCTAAAGTAATGCAGTGAATTGTCACCTCTGCTCAGGCATCCATAATACTGCACAATCAGAAGCTAAAATAATGCAGTGAATTGTCACCTCGGGTCACATGCAATTTCATTTCCACTTTAACTCACATGCAAACAAACCACTACCATCCAATAATGTCTTTCACCTTTTCTATATATACCTGTGTTATCATAAACGGAAACAATCCCAAACACACCAACTATCTAACCAAAAAAAAAAAAAATGTCTTTCATTTCTTCCACCTCAAGCTCATCTTCTAATGATTTCTCCAAAAATCATGAATTTGATTGCTTAGTTGATGAGTATGTAGCAAATCACCTACCTCATATATTACTTCCTCAAGACCAACCACAAGAACCTCCACTTAATAATGAAACTGAAACATCAACGGAGCCCAAAAGGGATAGGGAAAGAGAAAAAGGGCATGTGCAACTATACAACGATTATTTTGCGAATAATCCAGTGTATAACGACAACCAATTCCGACGTAGATTCCGTATGCAACGGTCATTGTTCTGCCGCATTATGGGCAAAGTGGTTGAGGGGGATCAATTCTTCCAGCAACATCGAAATGCAGCTGGGAAGCTTGGTTTATCACCGTTGCAGAAATGCACCGCTGCAATAAGAATGTTAGCGTATGGCGTAGCCGCAGACGTTGTGGATGAATATTTACGTCTTGGCCAAACAACCTCTAGGCAGGCATTGCAACATTTCTGTCAAGGGGTTATTTCACAATTTGAAAGTGAATATCTACGAAAACCTACAGATGAAGATTTAAGGAGAATCCTTCATCAAAATGATCTGCGTGGTTTTCCAGGCATGATTGGTAGTATAGACTGCATGCATTGGGAGTGGAAGAATTGTCCTACTGCTTGGAAAGCACAATATGCTGGTCGTAGCAAGAGTGCAACTCTCATTCTTGAAGCTGTTGCTAATCAGGATCTATGGATTTGGCATGCGTTCTTTGGAATGCCTAGGTCATGTAACGATTTGAATGTCCTATACCGTTCACCGGTATTTGATGATGTTTTACAAGGTCATGCACCACCCATAAATTTTACGGTTAATGAACATCAATATGAGTTGGGCTACTACTTGGCCGATGGGATTTACCCGAGATGGCCAACTTTTATACAAGGTATAACACATCCTCATGTTAGAAAAGAAAAGTTGTTTGCTGATCAACAAGCAGCAGTTCGGAAAGACGTCGAACGGGCTTTCGGAGTTTTACAAGCTAGGTTTGCTATACTACGCCAACCAGCACTTGCATTTGACGAAGATATTCTCTGTGATATTATGAAAGCATGTATAATAATGCACAACATGATCGTCGAGGATGAACGACACAACTACGCACGTGCAGATGTTTTGAGACGATACTACGAAGAAGATCGACCACAACGTACGGTGAGGCGGGCAGGCCCGAGCACAAGTGCCACGGTGAATAACAACGAGCCATTTGAATTCAACGTCGGGCGACCACCCAACATTGATTTCAACACGTATTTGGAGAGAAGGATTTCCCTTCGTGATAGAGAAATTCATTCATCTCTGAAACAAGATTTAGTAGAGCACATATGGCAGAACTTTCGTCATAATGCGGTTGAATAAATAATTTTTTAGTTTGTTATTTGCAACCGTATCGTTATTTATGTTTTAATACTCGTGTTTGTATTTTATTATTATTATATTATTTTTGTTCAGTGTCAACAGTAGAATAAATATAAAAATATTATTAATAAATAAAACGTAATTGAAAAATAAATAAAATATTATTAATTATAATTGAAACGTAATTGAAAAATAAATATAAAATTATAAATTTTTATTAAATTATTTTTAAAACGTAATTAAAAAAAAATTATTTTTACATATTTTAATTGTATTGGAAAGAAAAATATGTAGTATAAACATTATTTCAAAATAAAGATAAAATAAAAAGATGATGTGTATTATGGTGGGGTATAGTAAATAGTGGAGGAGAAAGTGATGAGAGGTTTTTTTTCTTCTCATTGCTGTGGTGAAAAAAACATTTGATGAGAGAAATTGTATGGGAAGAGTGAGAAAGTGGGTAGAGAGAGATTGAGAGGTTTTTTTTCTCCTCACTGCTGATAATGGTCTAAATATCCCAAATTATTATTCGCAATATCATGGTCATGGTGTATCTTCCCAAAGTTGTTCAGAATTTTTTGCCAAAATTAAATTTATTTTAATGTTAAATGATGGAGTATATAGAATATTTCTAATTAAGATAAATTTTTATTGGTGAGAATGTGATATTTTGGGATTTTAATCAATCATTTATTTATGTAATTATAATTTTAAAGTATTAAAAGTAGGGCAAGGAGTCCTATTCGAGAGTACCATATAATATTTTTTCTACATAATTCAATTTATACTTTATAAATTTTCATATTGATAAAAATAACTAAAAATACTTTTTGAAATAAGTTCCATTAAACATATATCTACACAACCTTAAAATTTAAGAGCATTTGTAAAACAAATTAACTAAAAATATATCGAAAGAGGTTTGAACTCCTTATATGCATCATTGAATTAAAACTACACTTCTTTCCATCTTAACTAGCAATAAATTATACTCTATCTGTTTACATAAATATATTATTATGTAGAATAAAAAAAGCATCCTAACTAAAAACAAAAAACAACCATAAAACTCCTTAAAGTCTCTTTGTTATTTATCATTATAATCCAAATTATTATACTGTACAATGTATTGACAGCTGTTGTACTAATTTATTATTGTCACCTATATTTAATTTCTTCACACTAATAAAAAAAAAATTTAAACCTTTTATAAAAAAGAAATTACTCAAAATAACATCTCAAGGCAACGCTCGTGTCATACACTAATTATATGTCACAAACTCACAATGGTTTAAACTATCCTCCAAATGAGCAAAGACTCAAGAGTAATAATTGCATCAAGAATACATCTATAGCTTTTCAAAGATATTTTTAGGGCTTCATTGAAACTCTTGAACAAAAGTAAATAATGGGCATTCAAAATTTCAAAGTGAAGCAATGCGGTCAAGGGCATGCTTAAACGACTACCTACTTAAAAAAATCATCAATATAATAGAGGCTAAGCTCAGTGATGGTGTAACAATAGTCCTTTAGTCTCATGGGCCTATATTCATGGCACACTAAACTAGTCACATGGCTATGGCACACTAAACTAGTCACATGGCTAAGCTAGGAGGAGGTTAGGGAAGATAGTAAAGGAAAATACTACTTAAATGATCTTACTATGGAATCACCCAAGCTTTTGATAAGGGCCATGTTTGGTAAATGGCTTTTAGTTAGCTTTTGGCTTTTGGTTTTTTTATGTGGTCAAACAGCAAAAAAAAGTATTTGGTATTGGCTTTTCATTTAGCGAAAAAACTGGCTTTTAAGCCAAAATGAAAAAGCTGCTTTGAGTAGCTTTTTTTGTTGGCTTTTGGCTTGTTGACCCACAAATTATCTAATAAATTGCTAACAGCCAACAACTAAATTTACCAAACACTTTTATAAACGGCTAACTTATATAGCCAAATACAAAAGCCATTATAATCAGCCAAACATTCCGGCTAGTTAAACAAGCCAAGTGAACCAGTCAACCGCCAACAACCATTTGCCAAACAAGACCAAGATCTTTCAAATCTAAACTCTAAAGTATTGTTTGTCACTTTTTTCACACTTAGGTTTCACTTCTCTATCTAAAGCACTTTAAACTTGCTTAAAAGAGAAAGTTCGAGCTATTGAAACGATGAGTGTGATCATTCTATACGGCGGTACTTAATAGATAAAGTTTCACAAGTGTTTGTGCAAAAGACATTAAAGGTATGGTATGCATTGCCATAAAAAAGTATGTACAGTTAGATTGTGCATATTGTTTAGAAATTTAAGGTATGGTATGCATAGCCATAAAAAAGTATGTACAGCCAGATCGTGCATATTGTTCTTTGTTTTAATTTACAAACAAATGAAGTCTTAACTTTTGTTATTACATACCATTACCATGCAAATACTTAATTTTGGCTTCTTTTATAACCATGTTCGAACGATGTATTTTGTTTGCAAAAACTCTTACACAGGCCCGTTTATGACATTTTAGTAGCCTAGGGCGAATATATAATTTGGGGCCTATATAGTAAGCATTATAAAAAAAATTTGAGTTTGAAGGGTATACAAAATGAAAGAATAACAAGAATAACAACTTCAATGTTAACTCCAATGTTAGAAAATGTATTTCATATAAGAGCATAGTCAATGGTTGTCCATTTTGGGTGGACATGAAGAGAGAGAATAAAAAAATAAAATTTAAAAATAAAAAAGTTGTACTTTTGGTGAGAAATGATTCAGGATCAGGTCATCGCCATAAACACTTGTTAAGTGTGGGCATTTAGTGGTATGTCCAACAAAGAGAGGTGGTTTAGTTATTTCTTTTTTAAAATTGATAGGGGTTCACGTGGAAAATAGAAGGAATGGAGAATCAATATCCACAAAATTGGAGGGAAACCAATATGAATGCATGGACATAAATGGATATAAGAGTTAGACATAAATGGAGTGGAAAAAAGAGAAAGTAATAAAAAATATGATGATCACCGTTAACTTGGACATCGATTGGCTATGCTCTAACAATATTAGTGATTGATAAGTTGTTAATTAGTAGCAAATTCTCTTACCAAAAAAAAAATCATGATTTCTTTTGATTAATTACTCCGTAACATTTAGTCTTAAACAGTGGGGAAAATGTCAAATCACTTGTTCGTTGAAGTGGCTTACAAAACCCATCAAAGTCATTGTTTCCATTCATCTCCACATCAAAAAATAAAATAAAAAATAATAACTAAAACTACTCTTTTGATGAAAATAAAACAAAAAAAATTCCTCTTAATTTATTCCCTGAAGTAGTTTACAAAACTTAAACAGTCGAGCACAAATAATACTTCATAATAATTTCTTTCAAAAAAAATTGCAGATATAAAAATTTAAATAGGAAAGAAATTATAAAGATTGAACCCTAACCTTTCATAATTGAACAGCTTCAAAGCGATTCGGTGAAAAGAGAAAAGTTTTTTACTCAAAGTACAGATCGTCTAATAAAACCCCTCACAAATCAAGAAAATTAAGTAGATATAATAAGAAAAAATAAGAATAAGCAAATTATATACGAAGTGTGTGAAATCGGAAAATTGACGAGCTATATCAGCCTTTAAATTGTTTTGATTAGGGATGTAGCAATAAAATAAAATTCATTATGACCTTGCTACGGGCCTGCTCTTATATAATCAAAGTTGGGGAAAACCGAGCTTCAAGATAAAGCTCTTTCATCCACAAGGAAATCTCTCTCTCTAACAACTTTTCCTCTCATCCACATCACTTTATTCACAAGGTATTTTGAATTGCAAAATTCTTCCCATCGTCAACGAGCTTGCCCCAATTACTCTCATTGATGAACAATTTTTGTTTATCACATGACATTCTCGTAAATAAATTAAAAATTTATCCAATTATCATCAATCGTGGAGCCCACATTCATAAAAAAGTTGTTGATTTATTTACAAAAACGCCGTGTGATAAACAATTTTTGTTTATCATTGAGAGAAACTTGGATTTACTAGTAGAAAAACATAAATGAGCATCGAGAAATAAGCACCGGTTATTAAGAATCGGTGCTAAAAAAAAAAGGCGGGAGTTAATTAAAGAGTAATCGCACCGGTTCGAACCAGTGCGAATGTTAATGTAAAAAAAAAAAAAATCTCGCCCCTGATCTTCTTTCTTTCTCTTTCCTCAATCTCTTGATCTCTCTCATCTCTGGCTCTCAGTCTCAACCATTGCTGCTCTCCTTCGAAAACCGATGTCAATTTGAGCCAAGGACAACCATCATCGCCGCCGTCGTCTATTTCTTGAATCTACAACAATGGAGGCTCTTTCCTCAAACTCGTAGTCACATGCAATCGAAACCACCGCCGGCCAGATCTCGAAGCCACAGCAGGCCAGATCCCCCAACCACCGCCGCTTTCCCTTTCCTTTTCTCTCTCCTTCGATCTCTTTCTCCATAACTGCGCCGCAAGCAACGCCATCAATGGCTAGGGTTTTCTGAAACAATTTTCATTCAATTTATGCAATTTATCTCCTTTTTCGTTCACTTTTTGTGAAATTTCACAATTAATCCTGCTTTCCTTTTCATATTCTGTAAGTCGATGTCAATTTTTTGCCGGTTTATTGATTATTTTTGTGGTACTTTGTAGAGGATTGCGACTCGACTGCATGTTGATGTTGCTGCCTTTGCTTTGTTTCAATGGCGTTGTCTGCTTCAGACCTTCCGATGATGTATCAATTGCTCGCTAATTCTCTCATCGGCGACCAAACTGTGAGCAAACCGGCGGAAACTGCGCTTTCTCAGTCTGAAAGTCGGCCTGGTTTCTGCTCTTGGTTATTGATATGTATATACTTTCCTTTTTCTGATTGTTAATTTGATTTATTTTTCAATTTCTAGGGTTTTTGTTGTCTGTAAATGTTTGTTGAATTTGCTTAGTGATGGAAATTTGGTTGCATGAATGTAAGGGTTTGCGTGATTGTATTGTGTATAATGTTGGAGGTGATGACTGCGCAAGATTTGGCTGCTCAGGTTGATGTTCGTTTGATGGCTACTGTTTATTTTAAGAACATTATTAATCGGTATTGGTGCAAAATTAGGGTATTGTTTGATTGTGGTTGTTTTGGTTGTAATGATGATGATTTTGTTACTTGATGCTCTGAATTTCTATACTTTTTTAACAGAAATATGGTGAGCTCGATGATCTTTTGGTGTTAATTGATTGATGAGCTCGATGAATATGCTGAACATGTTGTTAATTGATTAACTATTTTTTTGTGGGTACTCTAAATTTTTTATAATGGGTGAGATTAAATTAAATTATATAGTGTTGGTGGATTGATTAGTATGATAATTGATTGCTCTTTGTTTTTGGTGTGTTAATTGAGGTTCTGCGTATTAAGATGAATTTATAGACTTGCTCTTTGTTTCCTCTACGTTAGTTCCTATATTTGTCTGCTTGTTTAGTTTGTTGTTGGTTTTGATCAGTCTGCTTTGTCGTGGGGGCTTGGGTTGAGGAATTTGTTTAACATATCATGAGCATTGCATTTGTTTTCTCTTTTCTGTTTCCATGTTCATGTAGCACAAATGTAAATAGAAGCACCCTTTGTTTGCTATACACTCATATTGATTAGGCAATAGGAATGGTTTGATTGTGAATTTGATTATTGTTTATGCTATCTATATGATTAGAATGTGAATGATTAGAAGGGGAAATAGATGATTTTGAAATGCCTAGGAAAGGTGAGAGTGATATATCTAGTCGTTAGATATGCTTCCCCTATCCGCAAAGATTGATAATCCTTTATGTTGGGTTTCGTAGTGTCCGACACTACGCGAAAGAGAAACCCACCCAAGACCTGCCCACTAATTAAAGCAACTAAACATGCAATCACAGAATTAACTACATAAGAGAGAGAAGGAGAAAAGACATTCTTAACCTTGACGCATGCTTCGCTTGATCCCGAGCTCTTACTTAAAAGCTTAACCTCGCAAGTGCGACGACCTCCTACGGCTCGCACCCTCGACCCGACCCGAGCGGTCTTAATCCCGAAGGTTAGTCGGGACTTGACCAAATAAAACTAGAGTATTACGAACTTAAAGGTTTTCTCACTAATGATGAGATGCCTTATTGAGTTCAACTCAAGTGATTTTTCCCAACCCTAAAACTTGGGTATTTATAGGGAATGGAGACTTGATCTCTCTTCTTCCACCATTGTGGGAGATTTGCATTTTTCCTCAATTTTATTTTAATAAAAAAACAAAATAAAATGCAAGACAATCAACAAGTTCCAAGTGTCATATGGAGGGTAAGAGTAGGGAGGACCATTTAGGGGGGGGGGGGGACCAAACCCTTGTTCACCAAGCAACCCCCTTAATTTCGGTCCCCACACAAAACCGGCACACACATCCGCCACTTGGCTGGCTGGCAGCCTGCCTTGGCTGCCAAGGCTGCCAGCTGACGCCTAGCACCAAGGCTGGGCAGCCCAGCCAGCCAGCGCACACGCATGCGAAGCTGTGATGCTGCTGCTTGGTGCGTGCTGCTGTGCGATAGGCGAGGCCAGGGGCTAATGCTTGGCGCTGCCTCGCTAGCAAGCAGCACAACTACATACACGCACACAGAGCACGCTGCCAGCAATGCATGTGCTGTGCGAGTGCGATGTCGCTGCTATGCGATGCCCAACATTCACAACCCATAGCACAAGCACGCATAGCGAGCTGCTGTGCGAGTGCTATGCGATGCGTGGCCCAGCACACTAGCACGCTAGCATGCGGTAACTGCTAGCATGCTTGCAGCCTTATGCACCAGCCTTGCCAGCATGCTTGGCCTAGCATGCAATCCACGCTAGGCTTGCGGTATGGCTTGCGATGCGCATGGTAGCTTGAGCTAGCCTAGTACTCACATGGCTAGGCGAATGCGAGGCTATGGCCTAGCTCGAACTTGTCGCTTGTTTGATTTCTCGTCTTGCGAATTCTAAATTCGACTCGACTTATGACGCTCGGTTTTGACGCTCCAAGCTCGACATCCGACGTCTTTGTTCGTAATACTCTAATGACTCATCTAATCCTTCGGATTGGTTCGTCGTCTCGGATTGGTTATTCGATTGGGGTGCGACCCGAAGGGTTCAGTCAAGATTAAACTGTAATATTAATCATGCATTAATATTACTGATCGGAAGCGGCCTCCACCTAGGCATTCCGATCACTTGACCTTACTGAAGAATTAGCTTTCTAATAATTCTAAACCCTCTATCGGAATAATACACTTATTGGAAGGTACTATTCCTTTCACTTTATTTCCCCATGGTTGAGCAGTTTGTTTGTGTGAATAATTTAAGTTTTATAAAATTTGCAAATAAAGCTATAACACTTTCATTTTCTCATCATTGTCACTTGTTTAAAGTAATATTGCTTTTTGTTTTTTCTTGCTCTTGTTATGTTGGATATGATTGCTTTATTATATAGCAGCGGGTTGGATACTGTAACTCTATAAGAGTAGTTGTGCACTCGACTTTAGAACTAGCAGTGTTGAGGGTAGCTGTCTACTTAGATTAGCTTACAGTTCTGACATCTTAATATTTATCTTATTTATTCATCTTTTCTCAGAAATTCTAGTCTAGAAGATGCTATAAATTGGATAGTTAAGCATGAAAATGACTTAGAATTTGATGATATTCCTTTGGTATTATGCTGAAATTCTCCTAACTTTTTATTTTATGAAGGTACAAATCATGCTGAAATGCCTAATAGGTTAGTTGTATTTTGTCATGTTTTATGATAACATGAAGAATATGTTCTAATTTCCTTAAGCAAGTGATTGAATGTGCAGCCCCCAATTTGCTCAAATAATAGAAAATGATGTATTGATGTGTAATCAAGTGCAATGAGAAAGCTTCAATATATTAGTTCTATCAGTTAGTATCTTCAGTCAGCTTGGTGACTAACTTATTTTGAATAGGGAGAAAATTGGTGAACACCTATAGTGCTGATCATTTGGTGAATTTCTGAATCAGAATTGTCTTTGATGCCTGTTGCTGCTATTCTGCTGTTCTGCAACTGCATATGTTGCTCTTTGTGTGTAGGTGGATTTGGTGAAGTCTAAGGGTAATTTAGATGAAACTTTCCCATAAACAGAATTTTATTTGTGTGCAACCTTGATTTTATTTTATTTTATTTTTTTGGACGAAAATTGTAATATTATAGCCTTTCTTTAATGAAAATATGTAACTTTATATATATGTTAGTGTTTATATATCAATTTAAGTGAAAAAAATGCAAAAATAAAAAAAAAATTTATTTTATTTTTTTGGGGCATTAAGGGCACCGGTTTTAAACCGAACCGGTGAATAACAAGTTATTAGCACCGGTTAACCGGTGCCAATTGTTATTAATACCAAAAAAAAGCGCGACAATGTTTTTTTAAACCGGTACCAAAAATATTACTTTGCATCGGTTAACCGATGCTAAAACTAAGAATTGCCACCGGTTTTGAACCGGTGCTAAAGTTAGTTTTTTTTTTTTTTTTTTTTTTTTTTTTTTTTTTTTTTCTGACATTCCTCAAATCTAAACCGGTTCAAAACCGGTGCGATAGGGGGGTTTTGAATCGACGTGCATTTGTGTTTTTCTACTAGTGATTTTCTCATCATCAACGAGGATAATAAAACACTCTAGTGAGATACTTTATTCATCAATGAAGTGTATGCAATTTTCCCCTCTCATTCATGGACCCACATGTGCATCATACTCTATTATATTTATGGAGCCCACTTCGTATGTTTTGCTCATGATTTTCTCATAAGGTGAGAAGTTTCAGTTTTCTCATGTCATATGTCAACTACGCTATCTAAAGATTAAAAATCTTATGGTTGTGGGCTTGTGGAATACAAGTCCATAGTCAGGGACAGATCCACCCTAGTGTAAGAGGGGTCATTTAATCCTACTTGATTAAGTATACAAATTAAGTATACAAATTGAATAGGTCCTAAATTTAATATTAATTGTATGTAGTTTAATGGTTAGAGAAGCTAATTTTAACCCAAAGTCACAAGTTCAAATCTTAAGAAATTCATTAATATTTTTTAATACATTTGATTGTAAAAAAAAACATTTCTCTATTTATATACTTTTTATACGAAATTTTAATATGTTGCACCCACATAATAATCATATAGTACACCACACTCATTTTAAAAAGTTTTCTAAATCCGATACTGTCCATAGTACGTGTTATTTACCCATAAATTTCTCATAATTTAAAACTGTTTTTATCTATCTTATAAATGACAATATTTAAAAGGATTAAAAGTGAAATAAAAGTCACTCATCTTTGTACCCCTAAAACCCCCTATATTTTCCGGAAAAAAAAATGAAAAAAAACCTACATTCCATATTGTATATTTCCAACAGTCTCATTGAAAATTATTGCGATTTTAACAATTGTTAACATAGTGTAAGTTACGTTATTTTACCAATCATTTAAAAGAGATAAATCATAATTGAACTGTCAACGTTGAGAATCCATGTTGTGGGACATCACACGACCATAAAATGACTCCCTCCACATACCACATTGGTTGCCTGCCAGTGGAGCATAATAAACTTATATTCCGTGTTAAAATTTGGTAGCTTGTCATATTTATTAAGACCATACCGTATGCTATAATTATAGTTTAAAATACTTTCTTTTAAAATGGGGTTAGAGGTTGTTATGAGTAGACCTGGTAAATGGTCATTCGGGTCGAGTATAGGTCGGGTCAAGTTCGGGTCAAAAAGTTATCGGGTCAAGTTCGGGTCGGGTCATTTCGGGTTTCGGTTTGAGTTCGGGTCAACTGATAATCGGGTCGGGTCGGGTATTGGGTCACATACTGCAGGTCGAGTTCGGGTCGGGTCGATTTTGGGTCGGGTCGATTTCGGGTCGGGAAGCGTTTTTTTACTCAAGTGGCCTAGAAGATTTTGTATTCCAAGAATCTCAAAATATGTAAAATACTTACACTGTTACACATTACAAATTAATAAAAAAAATTAAGTTAGTTTGATTGCGGTTATTTTCTATTTCAGTTTGCTCAGGTCAAATCGTTAGTTTAAATAGATTCTGGTCATTTCAGATATAAAGTAATTTTAGTTCGGATCACTTTAGGTTTCGAGTCTATTTGGGTCAATTAGTTCAAGTTAAAGGTCGGGTCACTTTGGGTATCGGGTCAACTTCGGGTCGGGAAAACTTCGGTCTCGGGTCACTTCGGGTCAACTTTGGGTCGGGTCATATCGGTTCGGGTCGTTTCGGGTCGGGTCATTTCGGGTTTCGGGTCAAGGTCGGGTCAATTCCACTTTGGGTCAGGTATGGGACGGGTCGGGTTGATTTCGGGTTTCGGGGTCACTGTTTTCGGGTCAATTTCTGGTCATGGGTCGGGTCATCGGGTCTGGGTCAAGATTGCCAGGTCTAGTTATGAGTATAATCAAGTGGGCCATAAGCTTTAAATAAAGGTAATAGTACATTTTCACTATAAAAACCTTCCTTTTATAGTGTGTCGCACATATTATGACATTTTTATTTTAGGAAAGTATTGCAACTATAAAAAAAAAAATCGAAAAAATTAGTAATTTTAATTACAAAGTTATAATTAAGATGTCATTTTCGTTACACAGCTGGTTTGTAACATGAATCGTGAATTTACCTAAATTCAAATGTCAATTGTTAGTACAATTAAGCAGTAAACTCACGTGTACACATGTGCCATGTGTTCATGTGATTGCATTAATACGAGAAAGAGTTAAAATTGATGTCACAAACATTACAAGTACCTACTTACCATATTTATAGTAGTGGATCACCCTATTATTCTTTAGATTACACAGTGTATGACTTGCTACTCCCAGCGATTTTCAATCATTTTTTTAATGGTTAGTTTGGTTATTTAAAAGCGAGTTTAACTTAAAATTTGTTAGCCTTTTCTAGCCTCTCCGTTGTTGTTGCTATTTACTTGTATGAAACAGATGGAGCATTTTAAAAGTTTGGCAAAATTGATCTCAATAGCACTACTTACGGCTTGGATGCAGTCAACAATAAGACCTTAAGTAGGTGCAGCCCACACCATGAAGCATAAGATTGGGTGCATATAAAATGATATACATGACACTAGAGGTGAAATAAAATACAAGAATATGTTCTCTAATCTATGTCATTCCTTGCACCCAAGCCCCATATACAACAACAACAAAGTCTTAGTTTCAAAATGATTTGGAGTCGGCTAACATGAATCGTTATAAGGAACCGTACGATATAAATAAAGGGACATAACAAGATAATCATTTGAAAGTGTTTGAAAAAAAGGTGAATAAAGTGAGCAAAAGAAAAAGCATCCAAGCAAACTTAAGGGAGTTTTAAAGGAGAACCAAAAATAAAATTCAAGAAAGTTTTAAAGGATTGATTAAAACATTGGAGTAAAAAAAACATAAAAGTTTGAGAAAACTTTAGCAAAGAAAATCAATACATTTCATAAAATATTAGTGGGATAAAGTAAAAAAATTAAATACGAAAATAAATTTAGAAAATATATATATAAAATTACGACACGTCGTTGACGTGAATTTTCTCCCTCCACCCGTCCAATTCAACACCATATTTTCCCCAATCCCCAAAGTACTCATGTCACTCTCAATCACCCTCCAAATTTTCTTAGGTGTTTACTAATCTCTCACGATCCCAACACTTTGCAATTTTTTAAACCTCCTTAGCGGAGTAACAACCCAAGCCCATGTAGTTCATAAAATTGACATAAATCATCAAATGTGAAATAAAATATTGGGAAATTATCATTGGCACACCTCTAGTATTGACTCGAAATACCAGAAGTATACCAATGACAATTTTCCTAAAATATTTGATAATACTCCGTATTATTTATTGTAACAAACCCATAAATTGTGTGGTGGGCTATATTCAAGCTCGTAATTCATAGTGTGAGTTACACCAGCTTAAGATCGTTGGGTGCACCTCAACTATAGTTAGTATTGTTAATACCAATTTTGCCTAGAATTTTTGCTATTTGTAGGTATAAAGAATAAATTGATACTATGTCTGTCATGCAAATTAAAATCAATTGACATATTGAAGATACACTTGTAATTAACTTAGGTGTATAAAAGGAATTACGGTGCTTTTTCTATGTAGCTGGCCATACCGTATGATCGGGGTTACTTACTCTCTCCGTGTTTTAATAAGTGTTACACTTTGACCCATAGTTTTAGGCAATTTTATTGACTTAAATAAAATAAGAGGTAAGTGGGGTGGTTAGACTATTAAAAAATTGTAAAAGAAAGATAGTAGGGTTAATAGTTTATTGAAAAGTAATGTATGTGGTGGTTAGACTATTAGTTTATTGAAAAATAATAAAAAAAAGTAGTAGTGAGTTTGGGCGGGGACAATGAGAGGATAGAGATATAATATTAAAATGTAGCTTTTAGCCAAAAGAGGAAGTGTAACAGTTATTTAAACACAGACACATTTAGTAAGTGTAACAATTATTAAAACACGGAGGGTGTATAAGAATTACTTATTCAGGGGTTACTCAGTCGGTTAAGGGTTACTTATTTTGTGGTCACTCAGTCGGTTAGCGCATTTTCGCCAGGGTTACATATTTAGGGGTTACTCAGTCGGTCAAGGGTTATTTATTCTAAATTTATTTAGTCGATTAACGCGTTTTCTGTATGAGAGTAACCCTTTACCGACCGAGTAACTCCAGAATAAGTAACCCATGACTGAGTAACCCTTAACCGACCAAGTAACCCCTGAATAAGTAACCTCAAAAAATCTATTAATTATTATTAAAACAGGTCATGCTTACATTGATCATTTTGGACATATGTCAAGTTATCATAGAAAATTTCCCGCCAATACAATATATGATGTCAATTTAATTTTAGTTTTTTTTTTTTTTTTTCTACTTAGCTTATTTTTTAGAAGTACATTCTATAGTTTTTATTTATTTATTTATTTATTTTTAATTAGCTAAATTAATTCATTACTAAAAAGCCGTGCGGCATCTACATTGTATTGTTTTATTGGGAATAACATGCATCATTAATGTAATATAATGTATACTATTTTAAAAATATTTTCAATATAACTAATCAACAATAATATATTTTTTTTTTCTCAATTGTAGTTTTAATAATTTTTGCTTTATTATTTCTTATATGCATTGCATTTGTTTATTCCACATGAATTGCCTCATTTTTATATTATATCACAAATTAATTATGGGAAAAAAAATTATTACTACCATACATCGCACCGACACTAATCTAGTCTATTATAAAATAGACATTTAATTTGGTCTTCGTAACTTTGTTATTTTCCTCAAAATAAACCCACTTCACGACAAGGGGAAAAAAAAAATAATAAAAAAAAAAGAAGAAAGCGAATGTGACTTGTGAAGTCATTTATCATTCAATTAGTCATACTTTCTCAAATCTGAAAACATTTTTGCTGGTTTGACAAAATATACTCAAGAAGGCCATGCAGTCAAAGTTAAACCAGAAGTAGGCATAATTAATCAATTGAGTGATGATTTAGCAAATTCTGCAGTAAAAATGATTACAACATAAACTAGAATTCCCGGCACGGAAGAAATTGAACTCTACAATGAAACACTAAGAGCAAAATGAATGGATACACTTTACAAACATCTATGAAGATCTTAACTTCACTGATATCAAAATCAAGCAGACTCAGTTTCACCGGCTGCTGCTGCTCGTTTCTTTGCAAAGTATTCATCAGCACGAGCAAGGTTTTTCCTTACTGATTCCTTGACGTACTTCTTTCTTCCAGGTAGTACAGTGATAGAACAGCCTGCAGCCTCAAGCTTTTCTTTTGCTTGACCTGAGAAAGCACGGGCCTTTATTTGCAGCTTCGTGCTTAATTCTCCTTCACCGAGAATCTGAAGAGAAGGTGACACAAATATTAGGTTCCAAAGAGAATCATGATACAGTATGAGATAGATGACTGTTCATTAATTAGAAAAATTAAACCATTTGGTTAGTCCCATATTGAAGAGGAGGGAAGCAGTTGAACAACCATAAGAACTAAGGACAGAAGCTCAAAATGAACATAATTCTGAATAATTTATTGTTTTCATCACTGAAGGCCTGAAGCTGTAAAATCAGGTCTAGAAAAGATCACTACTAAATGTCAAGCAGTCCTCAAGAAGAATAGACAAGTCAAAAACTCATAAGCATACTAGTGATAAATTCTTCATACAAAAGACCAAGAAAATGAAGCTACTTGCTTCTTGTGCACTTAGAAAGGGAGTGTATGTTCATGACTTAGCTAATGATGGTAAGAATGCTTTGTAATGCAATTGCTAATTGAATGGCCCCCAAATGCAGTCTTCTACTGATTGGTCAAAAGTACACTATAAATTAAGTAATTGGTTGCACCAGGTTAGCCCAGTCAGCATGACAAGTTAAGTTAATTGGGTGTCTCAGGAGACTTGAGGGCAACTCTTGCTACTACCACATCCAGCTGCTGTTTACAACATTTCAGCTGAGAGGATCATAGCAAATATTATGCTAAAAGGATTTCAGGATAAATTGTTATCTGGAGAATTATTCAAAAGGCTCATATAGGGGAGAGTCTGTTACCAAGTGGCAGTGTCACCCACACAATTCAGGAAAAAACTGTCATCTGGAGCCTCTGTACAGTGTAAATTATGCCTTTTATGTATGGCGGGGGACCGAGAGTTAGAAGATGTAGTCTCTGTTACCATTCCTAAACGGCTGGCTCTAGGTTTGCCCTATATATGTTCACAACTTAGTCCTACCGTCTTCTGTAGAACTCTTCTACTAGGCAATTTTATGACTACACATTTCATCAACCTCTTGCAGATTATACAGAGTATAACAGAAATTTCGCGGACAGATAAAAAAAAACTTATTTTAAATCATCGGTGCTGATAACTCTGCAATATAGTTCTATAAATACTCCTCAATTGAGGCACAACCATAGAATTGTTAGCCAACAGAGGTTCTTAAGTCAGAGAGGACACTAAAGCTAATTTTCTCTGCTTGTCACATATCAGGTGATGAGTTGCAGAGGCAGATTCAAGACCACACTTTATCAAGTCGCAACTGTCCTCAAAAAAAGTTGCAAACATCTAATATGCATAATGAATGAAACATCCAACCTATACTGGAGTAGTGGAGTTCCAGATACAATTTCAACACCATGATTGTAGTATCAGACCATGGCCTTGACAAATAGCCATATCTCAAATATAATCCTTGTAAATGCGAATGCCAAACTCTCACATGCATACTACTTGTTAAGGTAAGCTGGAACATCAATAGAATATTGCTAACATTTAAAGACTGTTTTTCAAGCTCCATAGGAATCAATGGCACAGAGTCAAGATCACAGAAAGCAATAATTATCTCATCTTCTTATCAGTCTTTTTCATTTATAATTATGGTAAAGATGAATCGACCTATTTACTTCAGCTGCTATTAATTGTGTACTTGGCATTTATTCACAGATAGACTACATACTCAGTAACAATGTGTTCTTATTCCTGTAACCAGGGATCATTTATGATACAGTATAAAACAAGAAGATAAGAATGATTCAGAATGTCTTGTATGCCTAAGGTATTTTATTTTGCCTGTCAAAAAAAAAAAAAAAAGGGTATTTTCTTTTGACCTGAAAACACCTGAGCTTATTAGTTTATTACACCTGATCTAGACTTATCAATCCTTATCTAAACATAAGACACAAAGGCAAATAATAAATTTCCAATATGAAGCAACTATAGAGCAAAGGAAGATAGATGACCGATTGACCGGACCTTGAGTAGTAAGGCTTATGTTACTAGCAGACTGCTGGAGTCAAGCTTGGTTATTATATGTATTGAATGGTTAACCCACACTGGATAATCAAGACTAGTAATGTCCAAAATATCAAATAGCTCGGCATAACAACTAAGGGGCAAAAGCACAAAACATCAATAAAAAGTGTTCCATGGGTACTACGAATTAAGTTTCCATAGTTCTACACTTCTACAATGTCAGAATACTAATGATACGGTGACAGTAACTAACATGATACCTTGAGGGAGGATAAGAAGTGTTACCCTGGACCCAAGGTAGTTATCATTTTGGCAAACTATGATCTAACATTATATGATCAAACATGGTTCACAGCTTACAAGTCACATGGAGGTATTAAAGTGTCATCTCATCTCTAATTCTCTAAATAAGACCAGCAGTTGGAAATAATAATAACTCTTTCTTCAGTTCTCAGCATATAATATACCCTTACCTTCAATGGCAACCTTCTTTCTCTCCCTGATGGATTGATTATACCCTTCTCCTTCAAGGACTTTATTGATACTTCTTCACCTTCCTTAAATCCAGCAACCTCTATGTCTCTCAAGTTTACAGGCACGTACTTTGGCAACCCAGCACGCATTCCTGTTGAATGACAGTGCCATTAATGTACATGACTAGCTTAGAAATAGTTCCACCCGCAAAACAGGTTGAAGCATGAGTAATAGAACTCTGAACAGAACATCAGAATAAAGATCAAGAGAATAAGATCAAGAACCAGAAAAAGGAAAGCCGTCAAAGGTTAAATGATAGAGTATAGGATAAGAATTCAAAAAAGCTCAACTAAGTTAATTAACAAGAATACAGTAACTATCCATTGAATGCACTTCTTTCACAGCAACTGATAGACAATGTTGAACTTGAATGATCTCAACATGAAAATAATCTTCTGAAGTAGTATACAAAAAAATACATTGAGCAATTGAAGCAACTAAACAAATTCACTGAAAGACTAAAGTGAACAAGCAATTCCTTTTTCCAAGCATACAGCAGTTCAATGATAATCACTAATAGTAAAAAGCCAAACACAAGCCATTTAATGGCGTAAGCCTAAGGTTATAAATGTAATTGTGTAATGATATTGTTTATTATATATATGAGTGTCAGGGTTACCCCATTACACAGTAACTCATAGAACTTATGTTGCATAAACAAATTATTTTACACAAGTAAAATTGTATAAAATTTGTTTTAACGAGTGCATGGCCATCATTTTAACTAGAGCAACCTATAATTAGGTCCACTAACACCATAACATGAACGTCTAGTTATCTAGCTTAAGCATCATTTTTCATTATGAGAATCCTCACGCTACAAATTTAGAAATTTAAAATGGAGAATGAAAGATTAAATATGTATACTTTCTTATAGAAACTCTATGTACAATTTGCTGAAAGTATGTCTTTCATTATGAGAATCCACCTCAATCTGTATACTTTCTTAAAGAAACACTATGTACAATTTAGGTATATCTGGAACTCTGGAAGTAAGAGTGGGGATATGTTGGTACTGAAGACACTAATTCATTGTTGGGATTGAAGACATGAAGTCAATGTGGATCAGAAATTACAAAAGTCAATGTTGGAACTGAACTCAATGAGAGGCAATACACATGCAATTCATTGTTCGAACTGAAGTCACTGATTCACAATGGACATCAATGTACTATATCTTTACTAGAGCCTTAATCAAAGAGAGGGAATATGCTCCATTCTTGTTGTTCACCCAACGCCTCAACAGATTTTCATGGCAACATATCTGTCAAACGAGTTGTGGTGATTTCTTTTATCTAATCACAAAACTCATGGGTAATATAAATAGGAAACTACACTAACAATAAGAGGTTTATGCTCCCAGAAAATAACCAATTCTAGCATAAACTTCTTGTTCGAGTAAACACTCCTTACTCATGAATATTTCAACTTTTCACCAAAGTTTTTAACTTTCTTAAGTGTCCTCACTTCAATGAGGTGCACCAAGGCACAATGAGGCACAAAACAGCGCAAAGGGATCTTGCCTGAGTGCACCTTGAGCCATTTTATACATTGAAGCGGATACATGCAAGCTATGAATGTGAGAAGCAGATGCATGCAGGCATATTCAAACTAGTTAAATGTTATATGTTTCCACGGTAACATTGTCAACAGTTTTGACTTCAGTGTTCCAATTTCGATGGGCTAGCTTATTCTTTTAAATCGTGTTTCTCAAATATCATCTATACATCAACACTCCCCATGCTCATATTTCAAGCAATAACTAGGTGATGATAAATCATATGATATTTGATGTTAAACTAACTATTGTTTTACTAAGTAGCATAGCCATAGGTTAATTCTCCATACATATATCATACTTCCCCCGTTCTTTAATTATTGCAACAATTGAATTTTACAATATTCACACAATACCATGTGATTATCTATCGCAAATTTTACATACGGAAAAATATAGTTGAGTCTTGTTAAATTTGTCTTGATGTATACTTTCATAGTATCAAATTTTTTTATAACTCTTACTTACACATATTTGAAGATATGAATAAAATAGTTAATAACTTGGGATGCGTATAATCCCAATTATTGCAATAAATAAAGAACGGAGAAAGTATTAAGTATGTTTCTACAATGAGTTCTATGTTAAGACTCTTACAAGCTTCTTAAATAGGTTCTTCTATCATGTTATAGAGGAATGTGGGGGTTGGGTTGTGCTTTCATGATGTGGTAAATGGAAATACAAAGTAGGATGCCAATTTTCAGAAGGAATAAGCACCATAAGCCTGAACATAGAAGACCGTAATCATCTTATAGGTTATCTTCCAGGCTTCAGTATCATTTTATTCATTCGGCTGCACATTCGTACATGCCTTTTGTTATCCTAAGTTCACATAAGACTTGTATACGTTAGGTTCAAAATTAAAAAAACTAGATGTTCAATTCTGCAAAAATATTTCCACCTTCGCTAAAGACATTGAAAAAATTTAACTAGAAATGAAGCATACTATTATTGCAAGGCAGTACCCTAAGGATGTCCTGAACAATAGCTTTCCTTGAAATCCTCTCCTCATTGGATAAAAGTTTATTATCAATCAATCAAAGCCTTAATCCCATAAGGGGGGCCGATTGAAATAAAAAAAATATACAAAATGGGTGTCAGACTACAAAGTCTAGAAATGACTAAAGGAGCCTTGTCCGAGGTGGGTAAATTTGGAAAAAAAATATTAAAATAACTTTGAACTCTCAAATAAGTGTATGAAAAATACAAGAACGATTTGTATCAGCCCAAGAGATTTGTATGAAATAAAGAATGCATTATTGACCCATGATGGACTAAAAATGAGTTTGCATGTAGTTTTACAAAGGAAGCTCATGCAAATGTCCACGAAAAAAATGCTTCTCCACCCCATGGATCTTTCTCCATATAAATAATTAGATACTCCCTTCGTGCCAATTTACTCGCAACATTTTGAGCTTTGCACTATTCACACACTTCAATTTAACCATCTTATTTTGCTAATATATAAAACTAATAAAAACAAATATTATTATGTAAAATGATGTTGAATCCATCTTAATGTATATTTTCCAAGGATATTGATGGTCAAAGGTGTGAAATGGCAAAGCTCAAAATGTTGCAAGTAATCTTAACAAAGGTAGTATCCATTAGCACTCAATACCACCTCAAAAATGGTATTGAGATAGATAATAAAAATTTACAAGAAAAGTAAGTACTTGGGAAATACTCGGGGCTAGAGTTGCATTATCAAGGACATAAAGAGTCAATTGATCACCAACATAGGTCGTGCACATTCAGCATATTGGATAAGAATCATATCTTAATTACACGAACCATCATTCATAACTCTCAATCTCGGTATATTGTCCACTACATACCAATCCATATCTCTCCAATCTCAATTCCGAGTTCCGAGTATTATATACATTTATGCCTTATTTATGGACATTCTAATTTGAAATTTTGAATCCCACCTCAGAGCTGCTCCATTAGAGCATTTAAGTAACTAATAAATTAAATTCACAAAATCTCTAAATTCGCAATACACCCAAGAAAAAGTAATCACATGAACTCTTACAACAAATAACCAAATGAATGTGAAATCTACAAATATTAGAGGGTAAAATAAATCCAAATAGTTGTTAGAATAATTAGTAAAGATAATTACTTCCAGCAACAACACACTATTTAGGAATTCAAAGTATGTGGAGGTTGGGGTTATGTCTTCATGGTTTGGTAAATGTACCACAAAGTAGGAATTTTTTTTTTTTCTCCCCCTCCTGAAGGAATAAACACCATATACTTGAACATTGAAGACCAATGATCATATTATATGCTATCTTCTAGGCTTTAGTATCATCCAACTTATTTGACAAGAACCATCCGTGAAAAATGAACAAAAAAAGAAAAGTAATAAAATGAAAGTGGACGAAATACGAAAAAAAACATAGTGAGCAAGGCAATGTAAAGTGAAAACTACAAAAGAGGATATATAAATAATGTTAAGAAAAAATTATAAAACAAGGCTAAGGGGAGATAAAAGAGAGAGGAAAAAAACTCAAGTAAAAATCCAAAGGAAATACATAGTTTAGGTAAAAGAAATAAAGAATAAAGCATACATATACATATATTTAAAGTCATGACACATCCTCGATATGGGTTCTCTCCCTCCAATCTGCCTATCTAATACCATATTTTCCTCAATCACCATGACATTCATATTATTCTTAATCACCCTCCATGTTTTCTGAGGACTTACCCTACCCCTCACAATCCCATCACTTTGCCACTGTTGAACCTTACTTTTAATAGGGATCAATAAGCTAAGGGGCCGTTTGGTTTGCACGGGGTAAACAGAATAACAGAATAGAATGAACAAAAGGAATGAAGGAGAATGGAATGAAAATCCTTTAGATGTAGTATGTTGTTTGTTGTAAAAAATACAATGGAATCACAACCACCACTACACCACCACCACCACACCCACACAAACCCATCTTTCTTCATTTCCCACTTTTACCGGCCACCCCACCGCCTTGCCGCCCATCCCTAACCCTTCGCCGAAACTCGCCGCCCATCCCTAACCCCTCGCTGGAACTCGCCTCTCGCTCTTTCTTCGCTAGGGTTTTGAAGGTCCGTCGCCACTCTTTTTTCGCAGCTCGGAAGAGGGTGCCGGGGAGGGAAGGTCCGTCGCCGCCCATCTCTAACCCCTTGCCGGAACTCAGCTCGCCTCTCGCTCTTTCTTCGCTAGGGTTTCAAAGGTACGTGAGTGTGCGTTCTTGGTCTCGCTCTTTTTCGCAGTTGGGAAGAGGGTTCCGGGGGGCGGCGAGGGGCAGTAAGGGATTAGGGAGGGGCGGCGAGTTCTGGCGAAGGGTTAGGTACTAGGCGGTGCGACGAGAGGATGGCCGGGATTAGGGAATGTCTTGAGGGATAGTCAGCGAGGGATAGGTGGTGGAGGGGAGGGCCGACTAGGGGTAGGGGAGGCGCGGCGAAGGGTAGGTGGTGGTGCGGTTTTCCGGTGATGTGTGTAGGTAGGAGGGTGGTGGTATGGTGGTGGCCTAGGAATGGAATGGAAATACCTTGGGGGGTGGGGAAGGAACTTGGAAGGATTTGGGGGAATAGAGACTATAAAGGGAATGGGAAAAAAGGTCTAGCAAACAACAACAAAGGGAATGATTCCTGTTGATTCCCATTCCTTTTGATGAATACCCCCAACCAAACGGCCCCTAAAAGCTTTCCAAAAAACTCTTAACCAAACAAGGCCTTAACATGTTGGATAACAATCATATCTTCAGTACACAACCCATCATTTCTTATTCAACTTTTCAACCTCATTGCCCTCATACCACAATGCAGCTAAATTAAACATCTCAATCACAGTATACTGTCCATTAGACCATTACACAATACACATCCACATCTCCCCAATCTCGATTCTGGTTTCCAAGTATCATATCATACACATATCCCTCATTTAACAACATTCTAATTCGAATCCCACCTTAAAGCTGCTTCATTAGAACATTAAAGTAACAACAAAAAAAAAAAAAAAAAAAAAAAAAAAAAAAAAAAAAAAACAAAAGAGAAAAATCCAAATTCATAAATTACTTAAATTCACAACACCCAAGAAAAAACAATCACATAAACTTGAATTTTATAAAAATAATCGCATGAACTTGAAATCTACCAAAATTAGAGGATTAAATAAAACCCAAAAAAATTCCGAAAAATTAGAAAAAATGATTACCTCCAGCAATACCACGCAATTTAGGAATTCGACGATAAAGGGGCATCTGACCACCTTCAAAACCCTTCATAACACCTGGACCAGACCTCGACTTCTGACCCCGCATTCCGAACCCACAACTGCCACCTTGACCAGCAGCATGACCTCTTCCCTTTCTTTTTGCCTTCTTCCTCGAACCCGGTTGCGGTCCGAGGTTATCTAGCCTGAACCGGGTCTCAGAACTCGACCCACTACTCCGAACCACATTTGAAGAAGAAGAAGTAGCAGCAGCAACAACAAGAGGTTTCCTGATAATGGTCCTCAAATTGAGTTTTAGTGAAGTGAAATTAAATGGGTTTATTCTGAAATTGTTGATGTTTCCTTTGAAATTGGAAGATGGGTAGTTGTTACAATTTGCAGTTGAAGGAGGAGCAGAGGAGAGAGAAAGGAGAGAAGCCATTGAAGAAGTGAGTTTGAGGGAGTGGAGTTTAACGGATAGGATAAAGGAGATTGCAAAATTTAGAGGTTCCTTCTTTTTAAGGTATTTTTGGGCTAAAATTAAAAATGGGTTGAAACCGGAAGATGAATGTTGTGTGTGTAACTAAGGGTGGTATAATACATTTTTTTTTTTGGGCCCATAAGTAGAATTGAGGCTTGGTAAAATGTTGAACTTTATGGAGCTGATTAAGAACTAGTTTTTGGTTTGAACGATGTTTATATAATTGTTTGTATTTTGAGAATAAAGTGAAATTTTTTTGAACCTTATTTAAAGTTGCAAATCGAGGTAAAAAAAATGTTGCAGATTGAGAATTGAAGGTTAGAAAGTTGTGGATTTGGGACTAAAATCGAATTATAGATAGGATAAACCATTGCAACCGGTTCTATAGCAAAAAAGAAAAAAAAAAAAAAACTCTACCCTTGTTTTTTTTTTTATTTTTTCCTTCAAATTTTAACATGTATCCCCGTTTTTAAAGTTTCTACGTGGCACCCTCAACTTTTAAAATCATACCAATTGTATCCCTGTCGTTAAATTGCCATTAACTTGTTGTTAGCTTTGCGTTAGTTAACTAACCCTTTTTTGTTACTAGAGCGTACCCGTGCTAATGCATGAGACGTCTTATTCACGAAAGAAAACATGATAAAGTAAAATGTTAATTGGTAGTTATTAGTAGGGTGAGCACGGTCTGGTTTGGTGCGGTTTATGATGAGACGCCATTTTTCCCTAAAAAATGCCAAATAATACATCATTAACTTACAATAAAGTTTAAATAATTAGCCCTAACATATTAATTGTATTACAAATTTACAATAATAATAACAATCCAAGTGCTAACACATAATACAATAACAATCATTTATCATCATAAATTCATAATACATTATAGTCATTATTATAATTTATACATATGTCTAATTAGCAGCAATATGACAAGATTAACAACATCAGGGGCTTACAGCAGGCCAACAGTATTACCACATGTCCAAGCACTCATCCAA
The DNA here is from genome assembly GCF_001683475.1 of Chenopodium quinoa. Taxonomy (NCBI): domain Eukaryota; kingdom Viridiplantae; phylum Streptophyta; class Magnoliopsida; order Caryophyllales; family Amaranthaceae; genus Chenopodium; species Chenopodium quinoa. The sequence goes on along the minus strand of NW_018744072.1, from coordinate 774,669 downwards.
CAACAACATATTTTTATTCACCTACTGACCGTATAGTCGTATACTCGTATACCCTGTTGTATTTTGATTTTTCATATTTTTATTGTTTTTTAAAATTTATAATAATTATTTTAATTTATTTAAAAATTATATAAATATTAAAATACGGTTTACTGGTTTACAGTTTGGTTTGGTTAATAACTTTTGAAAAACCAAACCAAACCGTAAACCGTATATACAAAAAAATCGAAACCAAACCGTATTTTTAGAAACCGTAAACCAAATCTAACCGCTAAAATGCGACTTGGTCCAGTTTGGTTACAGTCCAGACCAAACTGTGTACAACCCTAGTTATTAGTCCCTTGAAAATATACAAAAAAAAAAATACTGGGATGGTGGGGTAGGGCGGGGACAACCTAAAATCCACCACTGGCCAGTCCATCATCCATGGCGGGTATGATTTTTATCCCATTCCTGCCCCACCACCTTCCTCGCCCCACTAGGGCAGGGATGAGGCGGGTCTCCTACTTGCCCCGCCCCACTGACATCCCTATATCCAACTACTTAGCAAATAAAGAGATCAAGCGAATATCTCTTGATATTAATAATATTATCAAATCCTTTTAACTTTGGTATAATACGATATCTTGTTATGTGAATATATTTGATATTATATATTGTAATCACTTACGAAGTATTATATTATTTGATTCTTGTGAATTATAAAGATTATATTAGGATTATTCTCTTGTAGCACTATACAATACGAACCAATCACCCAAACACACCCAACCTAGAAATCTCAGCCTATTAATATGCCAGCCATACTCCAAATGCAGTAAAGAACAACTGGGAGTGATGACGGCTATGCTTACCAATTTTGGTAAGGGAGATGGTTCAGCGCCAGTCGCTGCAACCCCAGAGTCGTTAACCAAAAACCCTGCGTCACCAGTTCTCGCCCCGGAGCAAAAAGAGCTAATCCAGCTGAGAAAGAAGGTTCTGGAGCTGGAGGCTTGCAACCTGAACCACGAGTGGGGAGATGAAGAAGCAGTTGAGAAAGGAAGTCTAAAGGCACGAGTCACTCGCAGCAGATCCCCGATCTCAGAGTGAGGGCCAAGCTTGGGCAGGATGAAGCGTGCACGACTTCAGGTGATTTTAGATGATTCCTCATTTTGTAAGGCTGGAAGAACAGATGGAGAAGATCAAGATGCCGACCTGTAAGTACAATGGCTTCACTATCCCAAAGAACCATGTCTCGGAATTCGAGAACCACATGGTACTATACACCATGACAGACTCAGTCTTGTGCAAGGCTTTCCTTCCCACATTGGAAGGACTGGCAGTTATATTGTCCAACTCGATTCTAAGACTAAGACTTGCTACTATCTTTGCCTTTATAGGTTCCAAGTTTAATATTATTTAGTTATAAATAGAAACCCGCAGTAAAAAATGTGGGTGAGATGAAAGATAGCGTGTTAAAGTATGCTAAATCTCTAGGCTACACTGTGATTCCACTCAGTGGGGGAATGGTGCGGATCCATCCCTAAAGGCTCCGTGTATTCCTACAGCCAGCTGAAAAGGATGTTCATGGAGCACTTTGTCATCCTGGTGGATGGCACCAAAATGACCACTGAGTTGATGTCATTTGTATAGGGAAAGGATGAACCCCTTTGAGATTTTATCACTCGGTTCAACAAAGAGGCCACCACAATTCCGGAAATGAGCCAGGAGGTAGCCCTTCTGGCCATGCAGAGCGTGCTCCTGACTGGGTCGCCTTTTAGAGCGTATATGGGGCGAAAAAACCTCAAGACATTAGCATAGGCATTGGGAAAGGCTCACGAGTTCATCAAAGCAGATGAAACAGACAGAGAAATGCTAAGCAGGAGGGTGGCAAATGACCCAGCTAAGTGGACTAATATAGCACGGGCTGAGCAGCCAGCCAGAGTGGATCAGGCGATCGAGCAAAGCAGAGCAAGGTCGAAGAGACGCTGGCATATTAGTGGGGGTCATAAATCATGATCATAGGAGAGGAGCGCAGGCTGGAAGGTTTGAACAATATACCCCACTCACTCGCTCGAGATCTCACATTTTCAGTGTGAACAAATCTGAGGACAAGTGGCAGAGACCACCTCGCATGGCGAATAGAAACTGTGACCCCAGTAAGTGTTGTGATAGGGACCGTGGCAACACCACTGATGAGTGCACACATCTCAAGGACAAAATTGAAGATCTAGTCCGACGAGGGTACCTAAACTAGTTCAAATAATACTTTGATTATAGCTGATGCAGAGAGGTAGATAAGTTGGTATACACTGCAGGAGGGGTCAGAATGATCGGGATGAAGGCAGAGACCATGACAGCAAGCCAAAGGGCAGTGTGCTGGTCATCAGTGGTAGACTAGTGCATGGTGGCACGGTGAATAGGGCTCGAGTCGACCTGCGCGAAATGATTCACCAAGTGAACCATAATGACAAGCACAACTAGCCACCTTAACCACCTCAGCCATGAGCCGTGTTTGATGAGTACGATCAGAAGGGAATAGTCTACCCTCATGAAAACCCCCTAGCAGTCATCGTGAGGATTGCGAACTCGGAGGTAGACAGAGTGCTGATAGATGCCGAAAACTCAGCCAATATAATCTTCATCAGCGCTTTCAAGAATCTCAAGCTAGACAGGAAATACCTAAAAAGGGTGAGCTATGAAGTCACCGGGTTTAATGGGTCAGGTCTAATTCCAGAGGGAATCATGGAACTATCAGTTTGAGTGGGAGAAGGGTCTAGACGTTGAGACGTCAGGGCCGAATTTTTGGTGGTAGATTCACTCTCACCTTACAATGTGATAATGGGCAGACCGCTGATCCACAAGATAAGCGGGGTGGTTTCCACCTATCACTTGGAAATGGCCTACACGGCTAATGATGGAAGGTCCGCCAAGCTGGGAGGAAGTCAGAAGACAGCACAACAGTGTTATATAACTGCTCTTAAGCAGCCAGCAAAGGCGAGATCTCAGTCAGGCTTAGAAGTCAAAAAAGAAGTTCAAGATAAGAAGAAATCCAAAAGAGGAAGAGGGAAGAATACCGCAGTGAAAAGGACAAGCAAAAGTTAGCCATGGAGAACTTCGAGCCTGCAAAGGAAGAAGTTGCTAGACCAATCCCAAACGGTGAGCATGAAGACATTGAGCTCACTGAAGGAGATAGTTCTAGGCCGGTGAAGATTGGCAAGGGCATTGAGCCCGAAGTACGAGTTAACCTCAAAGAATTGTTAAGGAAGAACAAGAGCATCTTTGCAATCTTTTCATAGACTTCAGACTCTAAGGCGGATTCTGACTTGACTCTACTTCACAAGAGCTAACTTTTTCATCAGGGAAATTTATGTGTTTTTTATCAATTTCATCCTGAATGTTATTCTTGAATATTATGCAATCGCTAGTTTAATGAGTAAAAGCATCTTTCCATTTACAGTAATTCTTTCCTTTAACCTTATCAGGACCTTTTGTTTTATGTCTCCTTGTTAATTTGATCTTTTTATGACTTAGAAGCCAATCAAAGATTTCATCACATCTCCTAATATCGAAGGTGTATTCCCTCGTTTGAGACCTCAAATCTTTCTTAAAAGTAAGCTTTTTTTTAGTTAAAGGAGGACACTGAAACGAAGGACCTTGTACAAACTCAGCTATCGCTACTTCATACATGTCATCTTCTTGATTGCACTCTCCATTCATACTGGCATAGTATTTATGTTTAGACTTGGACTCCTCTTCTAAAAACCTTTCATAAGCCATTACATCACTAGATAAAGCAACAAAATAAGGAAAATACTGTCCTTCAAACTTTTTCTTGAAAGAAAAAGACAAACCCTTTTGGACGATAGACATGAATTCTGACTCAGGTATATATAAGTGACATCTAATCTTTGAAAGGAATGGTGTCCTTCCAACAAGTGTATTATTCTGATAGAGGGTTAGGAATTATTCAAAAGCTAATTATTCAGTGAGGTCAAGTGAGCGGAATGTCTAGGTGGAGGCCGCTTCCGATCAGTAATATTAATGTATAATTAATATTACAGCTTAATCTTAACTGAACCCTTTGGGTCACACCCCAATTGAGTAACCGATCTGAGGCGATGAATCAATCCAAAGGATTAGATGAGTCTTTAGATTATTACGAACAAAGACGTTGGATATCTAGCTTAGAGCGTCGAAACCGAGCATCATAAGTCGAGTCGAATTTAGAATTCGACAAGACGAGAAATCAAGCAAATGACAAGTTTAAGCTAAGTCGAAGCTTCACATTGGCCTAGCCATGCGAAGACTAGGCTAGCATAGGGAACCAACCGCATACTTGGCTGTGCCGCAAGCCCAGCATGCTTGCGGGGCTGGTGCGCCTAATCGCATGCTAGCTAGCACCAACAGGCATGGCTGGGATAACAAGGGCGTGGCAGCAGGTGCCTTATGGGTAGCGAGGACTTAGCAAGCATGCTAGGCCATGCGAGCAGCAATGCCGCACAGCACAAGGCCCAGCACGCAAGCTGGCCTGTGCGTATGCTGGCTGTGCCGCACAGCACGAGGCCCAACACGCAAGATGGCTTGTGCGTGTGCTGGCTGTGCCGCACAGCAAGGTTGGCAGCCAGCCAGGCCTTGCGCCAATGCCCATCCTCATCATGTGCGTGTAGCACATATGCGTGTGAGAGACATGTGAGTGTGGGTTTGCTTGGGGAGCAAGGGGAGAATGGTCCCCCCTTGTGGTCCTCACCTAACCCCTTGTTCACCACTTGACACTTGTCATTTGTTGATCCACTTGCATTTCAATTTGATTTTTGAATTATAAATAAATTGGATAAAATGCATTTTACCAACACTCCCACATTGATGGGAGATTGAAGTTCAAGAGCTCCCTTCCTTATAAATACCAATCATTTGGCATTGGGAAAGGACACTTGAGTTGAACTCAATAAGGCATCTCCCTATAGGTGAGAAAATCTTTAAGTTCGTAAAACTCTAGTATTATCTTGGTTTAGCCCCGACTAACCTTCGGGGTAGAGGCCGTTCGGGTTGGATCACGAGGGTGAGAGCCGTTGGAGGCTTGTGCATTTGCGGAGCTTAACGCTTTCAAGTCCAAGCTCTAAAAGGAGCGAAGCACGCGTCAAGGGTATGATCGTCTTTCTCTCTCTCTCTTAGTTATAATTATGTGATTGTTAATTAATATGCATGTTTAGTTACTTTAATTTGTGTGTGGATTTTGGGAAGTTCATTCCGCGTAGTGTTGGACACTACGAAACCCAACAGCGGTATCGGAGTCGCGCTCATTTAATTATTGTAACTAAATAATTAATTAAGGTGGTTTAAATGGATTTAGATTTCTGGTTTTGTTTTCTGATTAGATTAGAAGCTCGTTTTAATTAGTTTTATTCTCGTATTTATATGAATTTTGGCTCAAGAACCCAGATTTCGACCCAAAAGTAGTGAATTTTGGGTGGAATCGATGTTCTAAATCGTTTTTGTCCCTTTTATAAGAACTGTCCGGAAGCCAAAATCCACCCAGAAACATGTTTTTCGAGAGGTTTTTCGTTTTTGACGAAAAATTTTAAATTTTTAAACCTTGATTAATTATGACATGTTAATGTTAGATTATGTGTATGGTTGCATCATTAATCTACTGCAATAATAAACCTTATTAAGCATATTTATGAAGTCATATTTGGTGCTTAATTTGGTGAGTTCATTTTTCACACAAACTTGCAATTTCACATTTTTGCAAATTAATTGCTCAAGTGTGAATGTTTATGGTAAATTTACAATTTTGAAGTCCCTAAAAATGTTAAAGTTCCAAACTTTAATTGTTTATTTGGTTGGAACTTTACTTTCTAAATTCCATGTGAACTAATTTTGGATTTAATCATTTTTGAGTTGATTAAAGTCCTAAAAGTTCAAAAATTGTGATTGAAATTTAATTAATCTTCATATTGGAAGATGTAATTTTTCAAGTTTACACAAGTTATTGTTGGTAATTTTTCATTGGATGAATATGCTCATTTTTCCAACCCCTTTAATTTTGTCAAATCTCATTATTAATTTATGTTTGGTTAAATTAATTGTGAGTATAGCCCTTCAATTTTGTAGCTTCAAGATGAACCAAAAATAATTTAATGAATGGTTCTTGAATTAATTTTGGTTTGTGTACTAAAATTGAATTTATTTAAGTTGGACTTGATTTATTTTAATTTTTACTCAAAATTGGTTCTAAAATAAATTTAGAATTAATTTTTATATCACACATAAAATCGGGATTAAATCCCGAAGTAAGAGCACGTAAATCGAGGCACAAAATGCCCAAACACACCCTTCATCTAGCTGGGTTGCTCACGCATCCCACATGTGGCTGCTAAGGTGCGTGTGTGGGCTGCTCATGCTACGAGGTGCGCTAGTGTATGGTGTGTGCAAGCTTGGTGCTGCAATGTGTGGCAGTGGGCAACTAGGCTTGCAAGTGCTAGCAGGTAGCCACACGCTGCCAGCGCCAGCAACATGCAAGCATGCCAGCACCCATGCGCGCAAGCCAAGGCCTTGGTGCCTAGCAAGCCTAGCCCCATGGCTTGGATGCTAGGCACTCGGCCGGTTGGTGGGCTATTATTTTACGGTTTTTGGGCCATTTTAGTTATTTTATTTAATTATTTTAAAGAGGCTAGACCTCGGTTCCTCTGGCACTTGCAAAATAATTTGGCAAATTTTGGGTTAACTGACTTAGTTAATTGGATTAATTAAGTTGGATGCGGAATTTAGTGGGAGCTTCGTTAATTACTTGAGCTAATTTTATTGCGTTTTGATCACATAATATGGTTACAACTTTGACTAGTTTTAATTTGGCGTGTTAATTGGATTAACCACCTAAGTTAGTTACTAGTTTGCGCGTGTTATGCATTGTTACTTGTTTTTCGTTGTAAAATGCATGGGCCATTCACATATAGTGAATGGATGAATGGAATGTATATTCTATCACAGGTTTTATGAAAATTGCAACTAGTGGATCCCGATTAGGATAGTAAATACGGACTGCGATCCGTTATGTATTTTTGTAAATCTAAATACGGTCTACGTACTGTTGCGTATTTTTGTACCTTAACATTTAGATTAGTCCTAGTCATAATAACTACTAGTTGCATATTTGGTGGAAATGTCTCGAAAACGGCGTTTCTAAGAAGACTACCCAAGAGGATGCATCGAAGACCCTTGAAGACTCAAGGGGTCATGCTAGTTGCCAAATGCATCTTTTACTTATGTTTTTATGTATAATTATGCTTATATATATGAATGATATGTTAGATGCATGTCTAGGATTTCGAATGTTGTGATGATTAATTAAGTTCACTTAAATAAACCAACATAGAAACCCTAAGTCCCTGTAATATTAAGCCAAATTTGCCATTCCAAGAACAACACTTACCGAACTAATGCGCATAGTGATAGGCTACGCCAAAGCGAGACATCACTACTTCTCTAGGAACGTAAGGTATACTAGGTATACAAATTGGTCTTGATTAAGCTCAAAGATATCAGTAAGGAGTCCTTAGATGTTATGGCAATGGAGATAAAACGTTAAGGAAGCATTAGATGCGACGTCTTGTCGAACCAAGAGTAGCTTAGAGCTATTAGCAATTAGATTGCTTACCTTAAAATATTAAGTGTTAAGACAAGCCAAACCATGCTTAATCACTTTCTGATTTTTGGGATCTTGGAATCGTTTTATTCTCGCCTAAAAGGGACAATTATGATGCGTGGATAAGACACTTAATAATATTGAAAATTTGCATGTATGCTTTAAATTTTAAACTTATTATGTTATTATCTTGATAAATGGTTATACTTTACACTTATATTTGTAGAATTCTAAATCAAATTATATTATTTTCAATGATTTGTAAAGGAAATCTTTGAGGACGGTTCTCAAAGAAAGGAAAAGCATTTCTAAAATACAACTCTCATAAATGACTTTTATAACTAAAGTCCGAAAGGACGGTTGGATATCATGTATTCAAAATACTAGGTAATTTTGATGAACATGAAATATGGAGTTGAAAAACTCAAATTGTTAATAGTTGACAACCAACATATCTTTTCGCTTCATACACTAATGAGTAGGACTCATTGATGTAGTAATTCAAGTACGAATTAAAGGAAAAGATGGATCTTAGTTTTACGGCGCATTAGATGCTTAATTATGCCTAACAAAGTGTAATAGTCAAAGCACTTAAAGAAATGTTTCTTAAAGTTATGAGATGATGTATGATAAGAAATATAGAAAACAAGGAGCAAAGAAAAGGAATAAGATTCCTTTTCTACCCATGAGTTCATGTTATTGAAGTTAACTTAGCAACTCGTTATCTTCGCAAGTATCAGATACTGCTTGAGTGTTCCACTTTGAAAGTGACCTCAAACCATTGAAGTTAAGCTAAGTTATTGACTTACAAGCTTAGAAGGAAGCAAGTAGTGCTACATCAGTTGTAAGGTCATTTGTTTGTTTAAAGACCTTTTAAACCTAAGGCTGGAACAAATAATGGTTATTGTGTTCCATAATCAGCAAACGATCTGTTTACACACGGAAAGACTCACATTCAATAGTTGCGGGTTTTATTTGAATGACATGGTTATCTAAGCCATGAGTCAAGAATGCATGATGATAAACTAACATTTCCCTAACATGAAAACTCACAAAGTTGAAGTCATGGATATGATTTGTGTTCCGAACATCTTTAGCAATGTCACATAGACAAGAACGTACTCAAGGCTCTATTAGATAGACTCTTGATAGTTGATCGATTCAGAATCGTACTAAGACAAGCAAGTCTTACTTGTTGAAATCGACAAAGAAAGGAGCTATTGTGCTTGGTATAGACAATTGACTCCGAAAGCTAAAGAGGATTCCATTACTTCAATGTCTCACAAGAATTTGAAAGAATGTGGCTATATTCATCAAATGTGAACAAACTGGACCTTGAGTAGCTCAAAAATTCAGTGAAGTATAGAATCAACTTGGCAAGATATCAAAACGTCTAGATTAGATCGAGCGATGTTTGCTTGAGCTAAGAGTGATCATATCAAAGTTATGAAATTGGAATTTTATAATTGGCTCCACAAAGAATATAGTATGTCTTTATAGAGATCTCGATGCCATTTGGAAATGACTCGAATGATAATGGATCACATCCTTTCCTATAAAGTTCTTAAATATTTGCATAAATGACTAGTGTTACACTAAGCAAAAAAAAAAAAAAAAAAAAAATTGTCGAAGCTAAGAAAGGACACCATATTTAGTTATGGATAGAAATAGTTTCTAGCGTCTTTTTAGGAATATGTCTAGGGCTCTTAGCACAGTGGGAGTTCATTGGCTCAGTGGGAGCTAAGTGGCTCAATAAGGGCTAAGGTAGCTCGAGTGGGAGCTAACTGTTTGTTTCGCAACGAACTTTTACCCAAAGACAATATACATGTCTCTTTGTAAGCATTCAAGTGAGACTACGGGCATTACTTCACAACCTAATTAAGAACATAGTATTTGTTTCTCTAAGTGGTGTCTTTCTGGAAAGTAACACATTTCCAAAACGACAAGTGGAAGGAAAATGAACTCGATGACTATCGAGATTAGCAACAAACTTAAACTGAGAATCTCCGAAGACTTTAGAAGCGCTTCATGAGAATGATTGATCCAGAATACTCAAAGGACTTTACAAGTGCCTTAAATGAGAATTCAGTACTCACAAAACTTTAGAAGTATGGGAGTAAGATCAATATAATCAAAGGGCTTTAAAAGCACCTTGAAACTCAGTGTTTGACGCAATTACCCCGTATAGGTATAGAACTCACAAAAGGCTTGGATTGAATCCTATAAATTTCTATTAAGTTATAAATAAACCTAAGACTTACAAGCATACTATTTACTATTAGATGGTAAGAGAATAGTGTCTTGTAAATTAGCTACGACAAATTCAATTTTCGAATAATGGTTAGAGGCCATAAAATCCGAAATACACTCCATGTTTGAAAATCATGTTTGAAACTTGATTAATTTTCATGAAGGGTGAAAGACCCATCAATCGCAAATAAGTTTTCAAGGAGAAAACTGACAAATGTGGAAATATATATGCATACATAGCTAGATTGGTTGAAAAGGATACAATTAATTCACGGCGTTGATTTTAATAAAAACTTATTCCCCAATCGAAATGCTTAAGTATTTTTGTGATTATTCTAGCAAAATTGCTCATATGAAATATGACAAAATAGATACCAAAACCGCCTTCCTAAAATGGGATTATGGAAGAGACTATGGAAATAGTTTAAGGGTTTTAAAAATCTAAATAATGCTAGATTTGAAAGCAAGCTCAAGAAATCCATTGTGGGATTAAGTGAAGCATTGCATGTAGGAATTGGAACGTGTATTCTCATAAAGTTAATAAAAGGTTTGGTTTATGGAGAATCATAAAAATTCTTATGGATAAGATGTTTAGTGGGAGCATGAGTCAATCTTGTAAGGTCCAACAAGAAGTTTACAAATTCTATTGTGAAATGACCATCAAATGCTAAATGCTTATATTTGAAAGGATTTTTGACAATGGACCAAGCAAAAGGCGATACTTAGTACATAGTGGAATTAAGATCTATTTTATAGACTTAATAAAATGTTTGAACGAGTAAAGGAATTTACCATGTCAAACATGAAGGACCTGAAAAGGCTTTCGACCCATATGTTTAAAACTAAGTAAATTTTTTAACTAAGTATAAGCTAGGCTAATACTAAATCAAACAAGAAAGACTCTAGTAGAGACTTTCAACTGTATCACATAGCAAACTGTTTAACAAGACCCGATGAAACTGGATGAGCTAAAAGGTCACATGAATGGAATAATATTGGGAATAATTATGCAATTGAAACCATCATGTATGCTATGATATGGAGTCGTCACTCAACTTACATGATTAGAGCATGAGAAGTATAAAATACCAATCAATTTAAATCTAAGTAATGGATCGTTACATTATGATAAAGAACATCCAAAATACTTGGATAAGTAAAAGGGATGAGTTCTTGACGCATGGAAACAAATGTAATTTGAGAATTGATGTTGTAAGCACATCCTTAGCAAGGATTAGATCCTTAACAAGAAAGCCGTTTATAAGCTTGAGCTAAAATGCGTCGTGGCTTGAGAATGGTAACATGGACGTGAATCCATGTGTAATGTGCGGAAATTTAAGGTAAATTTCCATGATCACATGTGATTAGGGTATCCCAAATCATTGTAAGCCGTTTGGAATGAAATCCAAGCAAATCACCAATAGGAAGTCTACTGAAATATATGTTGAGAATATTGTTGTCTTAAAAGCAATAATAAGAAACTTGTTCAATGGAAAGTTCGTTGTTAAACGTTGATGATTGTAGGTTGAAGATCTCAAAATCATGAAAATGAGTGGGAGCCATCACTTGGACAATAAATCCTAAATCACATAATCCATCACACTCTCAAATTTTATCATCTTATTATGAAAGTATTCGATAATGAAGATGTTAAGATTTGCAAAGTAATCATAACTAAAACTATGCAATAAGTGGACGACAACATCCACAATTGCATGAAAGAAATCAAGCATATTAAATATGGGTGTGATTTCTATAAATATTTTGTGAAGAGTATTACTCTTAAAACATTTGAGGAAAACCATTTATCATTAGATGAAACGTTGAAAAGTTTCATAGTGGAATAAATTTTTGACCAATAATTCCACAAACAATTTAATTGTGGTTTAGAATTAAATAATGAGTCCATTCGATTTCTGATAATATTCAAAACACCTATTAAGTGAACATTGAATATTTCAATAGAAAATTATCCCTAATCAAGGTCATTTAAATCATGGACGATTAATGACCACTTGAGATTTGTGTAGTATGATTTATAGCACCGTTTCTTGTGCTACAAGGACATGATTGTCATAAATCATTTGCACATGTATTGGTTTAGAGCTATACCGGATCAACCTATGAGAATACTTTAAGAGATTTAAAAACGTCATAAGTATATTTCTCATTATAGCTATCAGAACATTTTTCCTCGACCATGAGTATTGTAAGTTCTCTTGTTTGAGTACTAGTCTGTTTTGATGTTGTCAAACGTCTGCCGTAAATGGAGATTATAACGGCAACACTCGGGCGGCTAGGTCCTCTTAGTAAGGGAAGCTAACAATACAAGACTGGAAATGTCCTCCTATTAACAATAGGGATCATGTCTTTGTTGTTTACAAGGCCTCTCGAAGAGTGAGACTGTGAAAATGCATGGCCGTGCTCAGATGGATTTTAGAAATCATCTGTTTATTGACAGTCGAACTCAGAAATCGAGAAACACTTCTGGACGTAATAAAGATGACGAAGAATCTAACCTTATAGTTTATGAAAAGATATTAAGTGACATAGGAAATGGGTTGTACACTAACTACACACTTGTCCGGAAGGACAAGTGGGAGATTGAAAGGAATGGTGTCCTTCCACAATTTTATTATTCCGATAGAGGGTTTGGAAATTATTAGAAAGCTAATTATTCATTGAGGTCAAGTGATCAGAATGTTTAGGTGGAGGCCGCTTCTAATCAGTAATATTAATGTATAATTAATATTACAGCTTAATCTTGACTGAACCCTTCGGGTCACACCCCAATCGAGTAACCGATCCAAGGCAACGAATCAATCCAAAGGATTAGATGAGTCATTAGAGTATTATGAACAATGACGTCGGATATCGAGCTTAGAGCGTCGAAACTGAGCGTCGTAAGTTGAGTCGAATTTAGTATTTGACGAGACGAGAAATCAAGCAAATGACAAGTTTAAGCTAAGCCGTAGCTTTGTATTGGCCTAGCCATACAAAGGCTAGGCTAGCATAGGGCACCAATCGCATACATGGCTGTGCTGCAAGCCAAGCATGCATGTGTGTGCTAGGCTTGCTGGTCGACCATGCTTGTGGGGCTGGTGTGCCTAATCGCATGCTAGCTAGCACCAACACGCATGGTTGGGCTAGCAAGGGCGTGGCAGCAGGTGCCATATGGGTAGCGAGGACCTAGCAAGCATGTTAGGCTATGCGAGCAGCAATGCCGCACAACACAAGGCCCAACACGCAAGTTGGCTTGTGCGTGTGCTTTCTGTGCAGCACAGCACGAGGCCCAGCACGCAAGCTGGCCTATGCGTGTGCTGGTTGTGCTGTACAGCAAGGCTGGCAGCCAGCCAGGCCTTGCGCTAATACCCATCCTCATCATTTGCGTGTAGCACATATGCGTGTGAGAGGCATGTGAGTGTGGGTTTTCTTGAAGAGCAAGAGGAGAATGGTCCCCGTTGTGGTCCTCACCTAACCCCTTTGTCACCACTTGACACTTGTCATTTGTTGATTCACTTGCATTTCAATTTGATTTTTGAATTAAAAATAAATTGGATAAAATGCATTTTACCAACTCTCCCACATTGATGGGATATTGAAGTTCAAGAACTCCCTTCCTTATAGATACCAATCATTTGGAATTGGGAAAGGACACTTGAGTTGAACTCAATAAGGCATCTCCCTATAGGTTAGAAAACCTTTAAGTTTGTAAAACTCTAGTATTATCTTGGTCTAGCCCCGACTAACCTTCGGGGTAGAGGCCGTTCGGGTCGGGTCTCGAGGGTGAGAACTGTTGGAGGCTTGCGCATTTGCGGAGATTAACGCTTTCAAGTCCGAGCTCTAAAAGGAGCAAAGCACGCGTCAAGGGTATGCTCGTCTTTCTCTCTCTCTCTCTTAGTTAATTAATTATATGATTGTTAATTAATATGCATGTTTAGTTACTTTAATTTGTGTGCGGATTTTGGGAGGGTTTCATTCCACGTAGTGTTGGACACTACGAAACCCAACAATCTTAGCATATTTAAATCTGTGAATGTAGTCCCTTACGGTTTCTCCTTTTTCTTGCACTATCTTGGCTAGATTATTTATAGTGACCCCTGCTTCGATTCTAGTGAAATGGCGAAGGAATTGTGTTAGCATATCTTACCAATTTTAAATTAAATTTGGTGGTAAGTGAGTAAAACAAGAAAGGGCAGTACTAGTAAGAGAACTGGAAAACATTCTAAGCTTAAGGAATTCATTATCTGCTGCCTCCCTACACCGACAATTGAATCTAACCAAGTGTTCCTCAGCAGACATTGTACTGTCGCTAGAGAAGAGAGGTGAGAATTAAGGAACTTTGAATCCCCTTGGTAAAGGATACATCCTATCAATCCATTCAGGGTATGGACTGCAGGTTCCCCTTCTAGCATATCCACCATTCTAACCCATAGCCCTCTGGATCATCTCCTCCACTTGTCTAAGTAGGGGCTCTTGTCCCATTTGTTGAGGTTAACCTTGCATTAGGCCATTAGGTTGTTGTACTGGTGTATCTTGCATGTGAAAAAGATTATATTGGTTCCCTTGAGGATTGTGAAAGCCTTATATCCAACGCTTGTCCCTCCTAAAGTATTAGGATTGGGTTGAGACATCGCTTGATACCTGTCTCTAAATGAACCACTGGCCAGACCCTGATTCCATGAAGAACCTTGTGTAGGGTGGATAGGGTTTGAGTACCCATGTGGATAATGGTTCTAATTCCCAGGTTGTGTAGATGACTGTTCCGTTCACGCCAATAGGTTGAGAGGACATCTTTTGTGCAGATGCAGCAGCTTGTGCGTGGCATGCTGGATCTGGCAGATTTCCACTACCATAATTGGCATAATTGACACCAATCTTTGCTTCTAAAGGAGGTATATTACCCATTGAAGAGGTTAATGGGTGTGAGGTAACCAGTGGAGGCAAAGGAGAAGAAGATGGACCCTGGCCATTATGGTTATAGCCTGACTCGTAACATGGCCCTGAACCATTAATTCTTCCTTGACTCCTATACCCCTCATTATAACCAATAGAAGGGATGCTTCTTGGAACTGACGGAGGGGGCGAATTTGCATGAGATAATGTCATATTTTCTACTGTAGGGTTTCCCAGAGGGACGTTATCCCTTTATTTTGCTTTAGTAATCCCACTACCTAAAGCGGTTAGAACATTCATCAACTTCTCATTAAGTTGGTTATGTTTTTCCACTAATGGTTCAAGCCTTGTAACCATCTCGTTGCTACACTTTTTGATAATGCAATGTTAGTAGCGTTCAAAGTATCATTAATATCTAGAATAATCCTATCTACCTGTCTGGTAATCGCTTGTTAGGTAATGGAGTCAAAGTTCCTCAACTCGACAGTTACCACTATGGCGGTTTCTTCTACCATGACACGATAGTAATTATCAAACTGCTCTCTGTTATTTCCTTTTAGATCCTCCATCAGACCCTTCACGATTTTCACATATTTCGTGTAAAGTGTAATGAGTAAGTGTCTGGTATGCACTGGCTTTCCATTCCTTCTAAAACCGATTCATCTTGCCTTTGTGTATGAGGCTCAAATGGTTCGAAAGAAAGTGCCATGTGTTCAGTTGGCAATTGATTTTCTAGATTTATTTGATCCTCTAAAATAGTTTCAGGATTGTGTTCAGATGAATTAACATCTTTCTGAGTATTTCCTTTACGTGTTGAACGCTTAGGAGCCATGGGAAAAAACTTCCAAATCAACAAGAGTTAAATGGATTAAGTCTAGTATTCTCCTACTGTGGTCGCCAAAAAACTTGTTGAGGTAAATATTGCTCTTTACCAACAAGTTAAATACACTATCTTGTTCTAGGGTATAAGGTGGCTGCCCTTCGAGTTACTGGTTTCAAAGATTGATAACCTTACTAACGTAAAACAAACAAATAAGAAAGCTTTCCCAAAAGAAGTAAAATAAGTTAGATTGCTCAAAGAAGCTAGTAGATAAAAATATGAAAAAAGATACAAATGCACTCCATTAATGAAGGGATAGGGTCAGGTCTACAATTGTACAAGTTGAAGGAGAGGTTACCTCCATGGTCATAAAATTGGAAATGACGAACGATCTTCAATAAATGCTAGATGATAAACTACACTATTGATATAGCCAAGGGAAAACTACGTAAGTTAAGAAGAAAGCTTAAAAGAAATGAAATGCTTGTTGTTAAGTTTTTTGTTGATGCCTTCTTTCGGTCCTTGCACTTCTATTTATAGGCAAAATGGAGCGGTTATGGCTGACTCCTATAACTGTTGTACGGTTATACTTCTTAGCGCCAACTCTATTTTAAAAATTAAAATCATCCATTAGCCTTCTAATCCGGTCTATATATAATTGGGCCTTAGTATGATATCAACACAATAGTTGTTATGTTTTAATCAAACTAGCCCAAAGATGCTTCACTAGCTTTAGGACTTTCCCACTTAATTAGACTCAAGAAAGTCAATTAAAAGTCAAAAATCTGATTTTTGGGTGTAACAGAGGAGGAAGGAAGCATTGAGCTAGGGTTTAGGATCACTATGCCATAGCCCAACGGGTTCCTCAAATAAAATTACGAAAATCAAATAAACAACAATAGCGTTCTAATGCAAAATAAAGCAGATTCTAATAATTCCAGCTGAACCCTCACCCACCCGGGTAAGGAAACATTCAGCCAGAGAAAGAAGGAGTATGAAGTTAAGCTAGAAGATACCTTGCAAGTACAAAGAAAAGGAACCAAATTAAGCTGGACAGGCCTAGCAGGATGAAAATAAAAAGTGTTAAGTACAAACACATATATAACAGAATCTTTGGCGGCTATACATCCCAAAGACAAGCACAAATACTACCTAGTAACTACTGATCTAGGTGAGGGAAATTTAGAGGAACCACTGGAGGATGAGGGAGACAGACGCCAGAACCTTTATTGCTCTCCAGCTATGGTTTCGATGCCGATGGCAGCAACAATATCAGACCAGTGAGGTACAGCCAAGTTGAGCACAACATGACTGGGAATCTTACAATGAACAAAACAAGGATGATCAGCAGCGCAAGTGGATTATACTGCTCAGAGTTCCCAACATTTTCAGCCATGGCCCAAAAAGTCTAAAAGTGAGTCTGCTGCTCTACACTAGGCCCATACAGAAAGCTTACACAGCGAGCTGCGGCCTCCCAACCCCCATCGTGGTGATTAGATAGCAAAGTAGTAAAAGCAGGAGAAAGCACAAAAGTTTTAAGTGCTTCCTTCTTGGTCGCATCAAGCTCATCCTCCCGTCTAGCTTGAAAACGCGAAACCTCAGCCTTCAATGACTGCACCTTGGCCTGGGAAGTATCCATCCCTCTCGCAATCCTCGAGCTTCCGCCTGAGGGGCTGAAATTCCTCAAGTTGTAGTTAAAGACCGCTCGCTCGATTCTTTTTGAGGCCAAGCTCACCAGCCAGAGAATCCTTTTCAGAGCGAAAAAGCTCAGTCTCCTTATCCTTCCCAGCCAAAACAGCACCCTGCGCCTGGTATTCCCACTCCACATATAGTAAACCATTAGCCAAGTCCCCAAAATACTTGGTGAGCTGAAAATAGAAAAGAAACAACAGAATGAGTAAACAAGAAAGCAAAACAAAGCAAAAGTTACATGAAAAAACTATGACAAAAAGGTTAAGTAAGAAGACGAACCTCTTGAAGGTTATGGTAGGCCATGGTAGTAGGAAGAGTAACAGAGCTGCTAGTGGAGTCAGCATGCAACCTGATGCCCTGAGTAAGGCGATATCCAAGAGTGCCACCAAACTCATAAGAGGGTGGAAGGGTTCATTCCCAGCCCCCAGCTGGGCAAAGGATAGGTTGAAGAATGGCATCAATGGGCACCTCTCCAAACTCTATCATCCTAGTGGGGCGCAAGATGCCACCTGCTGATCTAGATGTCGTAGACAAAGGATTCTCAATGGCATCACCCAGAAACTAGTGGACATAGCGGTTGAGATCAATGGAGTTGTGAATTCAAGCTCCCTCGTGGCTTTATCACCGGGCTGATCGGAGTTGGCTGAGTGAGAAGCAAGGGGATCTAAAGTGGAAGAGGTGTGAGCCCTCTTAGTAGTTTGCTCTTTAAGTGGAGCCAAGGAGGTAGAAGGAGCCTCTAAATGAATGAACTGGGGAGCTCGCTGCTGCGTCCTATAAGGCTAGGAGTGCCCACCCCGGCGAGCACTTTGTAGGCGACTTGGAAGCCCAAGAGAAATGGGAGTAACTTTGGGAGGCTCCCTGATCACATCACTAGGCAGCTCAAGCCTAGTAGGCTGAGTAGGTGAAGTAACGGATTCTTTAGTAGCAATGGTAGTGCTAATACTAGTGGCAGAGAGTAAAACATGCTTAGTAGAAAATGTGGGTTGCTCACCCACTGGAGCATCACCCACAACCTTGTTTCAATGGGAAAGTTAAGAACGCTGTCAGCGAAATCATCAACATTATCATCCTTAGCTTCAACAGAAGCTTGCTTACTTGTCTTGTCTACTTGGGGTGACTGAGGTGCCACCTGGCCGGAAGCCGCAACAGAGACCTTCGTAGTAGACGAAGCACCCTACGCCACTAACGCCTCAGATCCCGAAGTAGCTTCCCTGAGCCTGGTGCTGCACGCACGATGACTCCCAACAGTCGAGGAAGAAGGCTTAACTTTAGCCCTACTGGAACCAGAAAGATTTGTGGGAACAAATATTCTAAAGACAGATCTTAACTCGGCTGGGGCAATGCGAATTTCACCTTTTAGCATCCCAACATTTACCTCTAAAGTCTTGAATAACTCAAGAGGATTCTCAGGAGTAGGGGTGAGAGGATCCTTCCAGTTATCTTTCAGCCTAAGCAGTCGCTTATGTAACACCTCTAAATCTCCCTCTACAGAAATACTAGTATACTACGTATAATTATACCATAGAAATAGACTTAGGCATAAAATCGCCGCGTGATTACGCAAGGCTACTCAAAACTACTAATAAACCAATACTTTGCAACGGAAACTCAAACTCTTTCTTTATTAATACTTAGTCCAAATAGTAACCATTGTTATGAGTACTCAAAAATAGAAACAAAACCAACATTTCTAAAACAAAGTGAAGCATATCCCGGGACTCCCAAATGCTCATTTATTAACTCCACTAAAAACAGTCAACACTGCTTACCATTAAGGTAAACAGGGCGAACAAAAATAAATAGGAAATATGGATTAGAAAAATATGCTAAGTACGATAAGTGCAAGATAATGTAAACTAAATTTATTTGCAAACATGCTTTTTAAACCAAATCCAATAATCACTCTAATTATTCCAAAACCAATAATTCAAAACCAATTCTCAAGATTCTCAAAACAATTCTAATAACTCAGTAATTCAAATAAAAACGATTTATAAAATCAATTCCTCTTTTTAAAAAACCAATTCCTCACCCAAGTGTGCAATTATGGTAATTTTGGCTTAAGGCATTACTTGGAAAAGAGAGTTTAAGAATTAAGGAAGGTTTACTTTATGGTGATTAAGGAATAAGAAAATAAGGTAAGTAGTTTGATCCTGAAATTAAAGATGGCAAGTGAGCTGCTTGGAGAATAATTAAGAAAGATTTAAGGCTAGTAAATTCCATGATCATATCTTTGTGAGATGTGAAAAAAAATAATAAAAAATTAAGGAAATAAGGAATTTAAGAAAGATAATTAAGATACAAAACTAACAAAATAATTAACATAGGGTGGCCGAAATTATTGATCATATCCATGCTCATATTTTCGGACCTCCACTACTAGTTTTAAGGAAATATTTGCTAGATTTTAAGGATTAAAAATGATTGTGTAAATAATATATTTTGTAGAAAATAATTAATTAGAAAATATTAACTTAAAACTAACTTAATTAACTAAGAAAATACAGAAATCTTATTATTTAATTTAGGAATTTTGGCCCTTTAATTTATAAATAGGAAATATAATTTTTTTTGTTAATTAAAATATCCGAAAAATATATATAATTCCGTTTTTATTAAAATAAATGGATAATAAATCTTATCCAAAATCCAAAATAATAATTTGAGTTTTGAAAATATTTTTGGTGCCAAAATTCAAATATCATTTTGGCTCCAAAATTCAAATAGAAAATAATTTATTAAAATACCCGTTTTAGAAAATAATAATAATTAATAGATTAATTAGAAAATACATCTCAAAAATACGGGGTATTATAGTTTACCCCCTTTAAAAGAAGTTTCTACCTGAAACTTAGCAAAAGAAATACAAAAAATTGTTTTAAGTTCTTAGTTCATGCACATCCTATGTAATACCCCGTATTTTTATACGTATTATAATTTAAATAAGTATTTCTTAGAGTATTTAAACAATTCAAAATGAATTATTTATGATTTTTATTAATTTAAAAAGAATTATTTTAATTAAAAATTTATTTTTAATTATTTAATAATCTTAAAAATATTTTATCTTATGATTTGGAAATATTGGGGCATATTATTTTATAAAAAGATAATTTTTAAAGTCAATGGTATTTAAGGAAAGTTAAAATACTATTTTGACTATGAAAGAGATCATTAAGGGTAGTAAAGTAATTTTAAGTAGGAGGGATATAAGAGGGGGTATAAATACCCATCATATGCCTAAGGTGGAGTGCACCCAAAGGTAAACTCTCTATTCCTCATATTTTCTTTTCCCCTTAATTTTTCCCTTTCCTAGTCAAAATACTTTGTATTGTTTAAAATACTTTGGGTGCACTCCACCTTAGACTTAAAAATCATAATTAATTCATTTCGAATTGTTAAAATGTTTTAAGAAATACTTATTTAAATTAAAATACGTATAAAAATACGGGGTATTATAGTCTACCCCCCTTAAAAGAAGTTTCGTCCCGAAACTTGGGTAACGAAATTCAAACTTTTTCCTCACTTTGTATATATATTGCTATACTCTTTTGTCATACCACTAGTAGAAAAACAGAAATTCAGCATAAGTGGGAAAAGTTTGAATTTCGTTACTAACTTTAGTTAGTCTGCAACCTAGGGTTTGTTGTTGATTTGATTTTCAGTTTAGTAATTTTAGGGTTCTTGTAATCTAGGGTTCTTTTTAAATTATCGAATTCCATGTTTTGGATATCCAGTACAGTTTATTTTCGTATATCATGTGAGTAAAAGGAATGTGGAGGTTCCAAAAGTATGTGTTCGAAACCTGTTTTGGAGAGAAAAGCTTAGTTTTAAGCCTTTCAAGGAATGAGTTAATGTTTGTTATAACAGTTTATGGTGTAGATTTTATATGGTGTCATTTTTCTGCTATAGCATTGCACTACTGTAGTAGTTCTCTTTTCTGTTTCCGCTTAGAAGGTAAATTTATTAAACTATGACGGAGCCAAGGAGTAAGAATGTTTTATTACTCATTGTTTAATCAGTCATAGATAAGCAGCGATACCAGAGAATTTTTTCCTCCTGTATAGTCTCATAGTTTTGGCTTTAGACTGTTAATGGAGAGTGTGTTCGTTATTC
This sequence comes from Chenopodium quinoa, assembly GCF_001683475.1. Taxonomy (NCBI): domain Eukaryota; kingdom Viridiplantae; phylum Streptophyta; class Magnoliopsida; order Caryophyllales; family Amaranthaceae; genus Chenopodium; species Chenopodium quinoa. The sequence goes on along the minus strand of NW_018744072.1, from coordinate 753,268 downwards.
AATTATAGCTGAATGAACTTTTTAATGCTGCATGCAGTTTGAGGAAAGTAATTTTTGGATTACTACGTGTTATTTTTGGATAATATAAAGATAATTATATGTCTATAAGGATTTGATAGGACCTCTTGTACTCCTGATGTGTTGAGAACTTGAATTGTGTTATTTTCTCTGTTCCGTAATAATTTATAAAAAAATAAAAATATGAAAAGACAATAAGGGGATGTCGTTCATTATATGCTAATATATGTATTTAATTCCAAACTTAGATATTTCTTGGTTTGTATGAATTGTATCTAGTGACTAGTATTACTATTATGTATCCTAAAGCAATGAGTGTAGTTGGAAGATGCATTGTCGTATTGAGTTATTGCTAAATGATAATTGCTAATTTGATTGGGAATTTGAAATAAAATGATATATAATCGTTGTCTTGTTGAATAATTGATTATTTGATTGAATTAGAGTATTGCAACAATTAGTTATTTAGCTAAAAAGTTGGATTTGAATACTTGTGGAGTTGTTGATTAATAATTAATTGATAGACATGATAGATTGATACTTTGACAGTTCATAGTTTCCAATTGAGAAATGATAGTTCATACTTACTAACTTTTGTTTTTTGTTTTTGTTTTTTTATAGATTCATATGTGAATTGAAGCACAAGTTTAGCTTGAAGACTACATATTTAGCTTAAGTGGGAAGTTAGAAAGAATACATCCATTGTACTTGCTATATTGGTATGAATTATAAACTTTACTAAGCTATATTTCTTTCTCTTTATCCATTTAATAAAAGTTTTTTCATGCTATTACAACTTGTGTATTGTTTAATGACAAATAAATACAACAATTTATAAAATGCTTGCATCATCATATGCCTAGATACCCGTTCAAGGCTTTTTGATTAGGAGAAAGTCTTGAATAGTCCCCGATTGGGACTGTTCTTGAACGTTTACTCTCACTTAGGTGGTGAATGTATGTCTTTTTTTTCGATTTTAAGGAACATCTTGGCTTACCATTTCCTCACCCTGTTCTCTGGGTACATATGTGGGTAAGTAATTGTCTATATTGTGTACTTGGAGAACTGGGGGTAAATGCTGTCAGATTTTCCTTAAAATTGGAAAGTCGACATACATTCACTAGTGAGATTAGACGTTCAAGGATGGGTTAAGTTGGAGTGATAAGGACCCTTTGGAAGCATATATGCATTTTTTACTATATGAATGGTATATGCATGGTGTGTGGTTGAATTTGATTTACATATATAATACATGTAGCAATTATACATTATTCATAATATGTTGCTATGTTTAGAGACAATTTACTAAATGGAGAAGGATCGTGGTTGGATGTATGGTAGACGTGATACATTGGAATTCTTTCATGGGGTTCAAGAGTTTTGCGAGAGGGCTTCATCTTATCAGCGCAGAATGGCTGTCGATTGCCTCTATTGTCCTTGTGTTGATTGTAATAATGTGAAGGTGGTCAATAGGAAGATCTCGAGCAAGTGTTAAATCACCACATGACTTGGATGCCAAGGTGGCATCAATTAAGGAACTGGTACGCAACGAGATGCGAGATGAATTTAATGCTTGGGCAAAGCAAATGAACTTGCCGGGCTTGCCGTTCCCCTTGACTACACCGGTCGACTCATGTAGTCACCCACAAGGACAAGGAGAAGATGAGATACATGAGGTAGTTTCAAATCTATTAGTTTTGGCTTATTGAGTTACGTGGGATCTAAGGTGGCATTATTAATTTACTATTGCAGGTTGGTACTCCTACACATGCGGAATCGAGGGAGCTTGATAATCCAGCACCTCATGAATTTCAAGATTTATAGCTGATTTTGTTTAGTTCTAGCGTAGTGAATTTCGTTACATTATCAATTGTGTAGGAAGAGACCCCTTGTGATATGTTTGGTTCTTATAAGTGATCTTCCAAATTGGTGTAGGAAGAGACCCGTTGTGCACTTCTACACCTGGGGCTATCAAACAGTGGAGCTTTGCATTTGGTTGCGTATGCTAGTGCACAACCGACCTGTGGTACGGTCCATTTGCGACCTCTTAGGCCACAACATTACTCGGTCGGGATCAATTCTGTGATTGCGGGGTTCGAGGAAATCCTAGTACCGGTGCCCGTAGAGTAGGATGGGATTACTACACTTTGGGAAGCAAAAGGTAGCTTTGTGCAATGGCCATGTGCTTGGGTAAGGTTGATCAACGAGGTAAGATTTTAGGTTCACTCTTTACTCTATGCTCGGTTGTCTTCCCAAGAGTTGGATAGATTTCTTTTCTAACTAATTGCATGATTTGTTTTATCAGATTTCGAATAAAAGCCAAACTTCAAAGAGAATGAGGGTGGAGAAGCCTAAAAGCATTGATCAACCTACAAAGAAGATGAGTGAACAACGGTCGGAGATTGAAAATGCGTCGAAGAAGAACTCTTCAAGAGGTTCAGCCATGCAAGCTACTCCACTTGTTGGAGACACGATCCTTCAATCGCTCTCTAAGGATTTTACTTTTCTACACAATGTTGTTAGTATGTTGCCTAGTGACACTCCCATTGAAATTGCACTACCTAAGGCATTGTTCTACTATGATGAGGATGCAATTGCATGGATTAACAAAGAAGATGTGAAGGAGTTTCTAAGGGGTCCAATGCTTAACATTTCCCCCATTCAAACATTCATGAGGTAATTCAATGCCGCTTAAATTATGTTATTCAGATTAGTGGTGATTGTTGTTTATTTTTCCATTAATATTCTATTATCATGCATGCAGAGCACTACAGGAGCACTTACGTGACATTGATTCTCCTTGTCAAGTTGGGTGGTTATGCCCTGAGCAGACCTCCACTACTAGAATCTTAGGCAATCACCCTGACGTGTTATACTATTTTAAAAGGAGTATCAAGGAATCATTGCGTGCGGGAGACAAGTTCATATTTGCCCCATGTTATGAGGAGTACGTCTAACCATGTCAAATTCATTTGTTTCCCCTGATTATGTGTTGAATCCTAATTATTGATTTGTTTGTCTATTGTGAATTTACGTAGTTTGCATTGGACCCTGCTGGTGATTTGTGTTTCCAATAACATAATCTTCCTATTTGATTCAGCTTGATTGCCTCATCCAAAAAAGCTCCCCGTGAAGGCCATACTGCAAAAGTAAATATAGCTACCTAGTGTTGATTATCATTACCTAACTCATTTATTTGTCATACTAATCAAATTTGAACTTACTTTTCTATAGTGTTATGAAGAAGCTAAATTGTCGAGCTCGGACGGTCCTACATGGAAATCACCGATGGTAATTCCACATGATATTGTGATTTTCGTAATAAACAATGCGTAAGATGTTGCTAATTTGCTATGCATGTTTGATTCATGTACTTTGTTCCTATGCTAGTGCGCACAACAAGATAACAGAGTTGATTGTGGCCTATACGTGATGAGATTCATGTTTGACATAGTGAGTCGTTGTATGGACACACTACAGCTTGATGAGGTATGCCGTTGTCTCAGTTAATTTTCTCTTCTCATGTGATTTGATAAAAATGTAGGAAATAGGCATCCTAGTAGTCATATAGGCCTTATTTGGGCCATTTTGGATGAAAATCCATCCTAAAACTCTTGAATTGCTCTTTTCATGTGATTTCAAGCCTTAGCTGCCTATAACTAAGTAATAATAACATGTTATGAGAAAGAATGTGTTGATTTGATAAGAAATGTAGGAAATAGGCATCCTAGTAGTCATATAGGGCTTATTTGGGCCATTTTGGATGAAAATGCATCCTAAAACCCTTGAATTGCTCTTTTCATGTGATTTCAAGCCTTAGCCACCTATAACTAAGTACTATTGACATGTTATGAGAAAGAATGAGTTGATTTGATAAGAAATGTAGGAAATAGGCGAAGTAGTAGTCATATAGGCCTAAGTAATAAATTTTTGCCTAAGTGAACTTGTAAATGTATTTCTACATGCATAACCTAAGTAATTAATTCTAACATAATTTGTTTATTCCAAGTTTTGCAAGGTACAAAGGGGAGGTTCGTTGACAAGAAAAGAACTTAATGAAGTTCGAGACATGTTGGCGTTTTTCATCACCTTTAATTTGTAAATGTCATTTCTATTTGAATTAGTATTTTGTTAACTTTTTAACTACATTATTAATTAGTATTGTTTGTAAATATGACACTTCTTTTTTCTTGAGGAATTGTAAATTTGACACTACATTGTATTGCATTTGGGATTATTATCTATGTATTGTTGTTATTATTTCAATTTAGAAATTATTATTATTATTTTTAATATAAAAATAATAATAATAATGATAATTATTATTGTTATTATAATATATTATAATAATGGTAGAATTAATGCAGGATGTACAGTTTTTTTTTTATTTATTATTATTAGTATTAATATTATTATTTATTGCTAAAAAACAAAAAAATAAAAAAATAGTTAAAGGCACCGGTTAACCAGTGCCAATAATAAGAAAAAAAAAGCGCGCCAAGTACTTTTAGCACTGGTTAACCGGTGCCAAAGGGGACTTTTAGCACCGGTTAACCGGTGCAAATCTTAGAATTGGCACCGGTTTTGAACCGGTGCGAAAGCCTCTGTTTTTTGGCATCCCTAAAATCTAGACCGATTCAAAACCGATGCTAAATGGGCGTTTTGAACCGGTGCTAATTTACATTTTTCGGCATAGTGTACTTTTTTCTTTAACATCTCTTTGAAATCAAAGTTACTCGAAATAACTGTTAAAAATGTGCAAAAAGCACAAAAATAACAGAAAATATAGGGAAAACGCGAAATTCTATCGCATTCAACCCCCCCCTTAAAGAACACGAGTTACGTCCCCGTAACTCAACATACCTCAAACAACTCGGGATACTTCTTTTTTATCTCATCCTCGGCTTCCCAAGTTGTTTTCTCATACTCTTGGTTATACCATAACACTTTAACAATCTTTGATCTAACTCAATAGTTTCAGGTTGTAGCACATGTGACTTATCAGGGATATACCTTCTTAACCGAGATACATGAAATACGTCATGCACTTTACTTAGCTCCATAGGTAAGGCCAACCTATAAGCTACTTTGCAATACTTCATATGGACCAATATACTTTGGGCTAAGCTTTCCTTTCTTTCCAAATCTCGTTACACCTTTCATTGGTGACACCTTTAACAATAGTTTGTCACCGACCTCAAATTCCTCCTCTCTACGCTTCAAATCTTTGTAGCTCTTTTGGCGATCTTGTGCCGCTTGAATCTCCTTTACCTTTTTAACTGTATCCTCAATCATTTGAGGCCCTAAAATCATTGTTTCACTTATGTCGTTCCAACAGATTGGACTGCGACACTTCCTTCCATATAATGCCTCAAATGGAGCCATGCCAATGCCTGCATGGTAGCTATTATTATTGGAAATTTCAATTAAGTCCAAGCTATCTTCCCATCCCCCTTGGCAATCTATAACACAAGCCCTCAACATGTCTTCCAAGGTTTGAATAGTTCTCTCAGTTTGCCCATTTGTGGCAGGGTAAAATGCTGTACTCATCTTAAGTGTTGTACCAAAGTTTTCTTGCACAGTCTTCCAGAACCTTGAAAGAAACCTAGAATCTCTGTCAAACACAATATCTTTTGGAACTCCATGTAATCTCACCATATTTTTGATGTAAGCTTTTACAAGTTGTTCCATCTTCCAGGTCTCCTTCATTGGTATAAACACCGCATATTATGTAAGTCTATCCACCACAATCCAAATGGTGTCGTTTCCACTCTTTGACATTGGGAGGCAAGTCAAAAAGTCCATTGAAATACAATCCCATTTCCTTCCAAGAATTTCCAATAATTGCACAGTTCCTTGCGGTCTTTTGTGTTCTATCTTCCCTTTCTGACAAGTTAGACACTTTGCCACAAATTCCGCAACTTTATTCTTCATTCTGGGCCACCAATACACCTTTTTCAATTCTTTATACAGCTTGTCCCCTCTTGGGTGTACTGAGTGTGGTGTATTGTGACCCTCTTCCATCAATTTTCTCTTTACCTCCTCACATTTTTGTGGTACACACCAACGACCTTTGTACCTTAAACTCCCATCTTCATGAATCATGAAATCTGTAGCTTTTCCTTGCTTTATTTTCTCACGAATCCTATCCAACTTTACATCTTCTGCTTGATTTTCCCTTATCTCATCAAATATTGTTGGTTGAATACTTAGGTCCGCAAGTATGCCTGCCAGCACTCCCCATTCTACCTCTTCCACATTCCTTTTCCTCATTTCTCTACATAACTCATCAGCCACTATCAAAGTGTTTAGTCCACGACTGGTTTTACGACTTAGAGCGTCTACGACTACATTTTCTTTCCCCTCATGGTATTATATGTCTAAGTCATAATCCGTCGTATATTCTAACCATCTCCTTTGGCGTGAGTTTAAATCCCTCTGAGTGAAAATGTTTTTTAAGCTTTTATGATCTGTATAAATTCAACATTTCACTCCATATATGTAGTGCCTCCAAATCTTTAGCGCAAAAAGGATTGCAGCTAATTCCAATTCATGAGTAGGGTAATTTACTTCATGAGTCTTCAATTGTCTTGATGCATACGCAATCACTTTTCCGTTTTGCATAAGTACACATCTTAGACCATTCTTGGATGCGTCACTGTATACATCATAAGTACCACTATCATCTGGCAGTGTAAGCATTGGCGCTATGATTAGCTTTTGTTTCAAGAGTTGGAATGCCTCCTCACACTTGTCATCCCACACAAACTTCTTGTTCTTTTTCATTAAAGAGGTCATAGGTTTAGCCATCTTCGAGAAATCTTTCACAAAACGCCTATAATACCCTGCTAAACCTAAGAAACTCCTAACATCAGACACTGTTTTTGGCGTAGGCCAACCTTTCACTGCTTTGATCTTTGCGAGATCTACTTCTACCCCATCTTTGGACACAAAATGGCCCAGAAATGCTACTTTCTCCAACCAAAACTCACACTTAGAGAACTTTGCGTAAAGCTTGTTTTCCCTTAGTGTTTGTAGAACTGCCTTTAAATGTTCTACATGTTCTTCTTTACTCTTCGAATACACCAGTATATCATCTATGAACACTACCACAAACTTGTCCATAAATGGATGAAACACCCTATTCATCAAGTCCATAAAGATTGCTAGAGCATTCGTCAATCCAAATGGCATTACTGTAAACTTATAATGTCCATATCTTGTTCTAAATGCCGTCTTGGGAATATCTTCATCTGCAATCCTAAGTTGATGGTATCCAGATCTTAAATCAATCTTAGAAAACACGGTTGCGCCTCTCAACTGGTCAAATAGGTCATCAATCCTTAGTAATGGGTACTTGTTCTTTATGGTGACCTTATTTAACCCCCTATAATCAATACATAATCTCATACTTCCATCTTTGTTTTTCACAAATAACACTGGCGCTCCCCAAGGCAATGTACTTGGTCTTATATATAACCCTTTTCTAACAAATTCTGCAATTGCTCCTTTAACTCACTCATCTCTGCAGGTGCCATTCGATATGGTGCCTTGGAAATTGGTGATGTTCCTGGAACTAGATCTATTGTGTAATCAATTGCCCTTTTAGGTGGCGTTCTAGAAATCTCTTCTAGAAACACATCCAGAAACTCGTTCACTACTTCTATTACCTCAGGCTTAGTTATCTCCTCATGCTCCATATTCCTCACACTACAAAAATACACTAGATGCCCCTTCTTAATATACTTTGCCAGATTTAACACAGATATGATCCTTAGGCACTTGGTTTCACCATGTATCCAATATGTCACCAACTCATTATCAGTTGTAGTCATTTTTACTTTCTGCGATCGACAACTAATCTCTGCACTGTACTTGCTCAACCAATCCATTCCCAAAATGACATCGAAGTCACTCAATCCAAACTCAATGAGATCCAACAAAAACACTTTTCCTTCGATTTCTAAAGGTACATCTCTAAAGGTCTTGTTACACTTTACTACCCAACCCGTAGGTATAACTATAGACAAATCTACCTCATCTATGGTTTTCAAACAGTTTGATAATTTTGAAACAATAGCCTTGAAATGAAAGAAAAAGTTGCACCTGAATCAAACAAGACTTTAATAGGAATAGAGTTAATAGAAAAGGTACCAGTGATGATATCTTTCGTGGAATCAGCCTCATGCCTACTCATAACATTCAACTTTCATGCAGCGTTTTGTTTTTGTAAGAAGCTAGGGTAAAACTTGTCCCTAATCTTCTCCTGAAACATGGTCCAATTAAATCCAGGTAATGCCTTAATGGTAGCCTCATTTTGCTGCCACCGAAGGTCAGCTTCACCCCTAAGGTAATAGGTAGCACAGCCTACTTTTGAGTTCTTTGGACACCCTATTGCCCCGAACAGTTTCTCAAACTCCCTCAACCAGTTTTCCAGTATCGTTGGATCAGGCTCTCCTTGATAGGTTGGTGGCTTACTCTGCGCCACCTTCTTAAACAGCTCTCCCTAAGCATCAGCACTATTAGTTGAGTTCCTTGCCAATTGTTGGGCAACAGTTGCCAATTGCCTCACAACTTCACTCAACTCTCCTCCATCGTTGTTATTACCACTCCCTCCTGCCATCTTTCTTCGCTTGAATTAAAACGAAGGGGTCTTTATTAAGTACGGTCTTGGCTAGCTCTCAAGTTAGACACTCATCCAACTAACTTACACCCTTGACTAGGAAAGGGAAAAATTAAGGGGAAAAGAAAATAAGAGGAGAGAGAGATTTACTTTGGGGTGCACTCCACCTTAGGCATATGATGGGTATTAATACCCCCTCTCATATCCCTCCTACTTAAAATTCGTTTACTACCCTTAATGATCCCTTTCCTAGTCAAACTAGTATTTTGACTTTCCTTAAATACCATTAACTTTTAAAATTATCTTTTTATAAACTAATATGCCCCAATATTTCCAAATCATAAGATAAAATATTTTCAAGATTATTAAATATTTAAAAATAAAGTTTTAATTAAAATAATTCTTTTTAACTTAATAAAAATCATAAATAATTCATTTTGAATTGTTTAAATACTTTAAGAAATACTTATTTAAATTAAAATACGTATAAAAATACGGGGTATTACAGTCTACCCCCCCTTAAAAGAAGTTTCGTCTCGAAATTTGGGAAAAGAAATTCAAACTTTTTCCTCACTTTGTATATATATTGTTGTACTATTTTGTCATACTTTTGCCTTTAACATCTCTTTGAAATCAAAATTACTCGAAACAACCGTTAAAAATGTGCAAAAAGCACAAAAATAACTGAAAATATAGGAAAAAACGTGAAATTCTACCGCATTGTTTTGACTAGAAAAAGGAAAAACTAAGGGGAAAAGAAAATAAGAGGAGAGAGAGAGTTTATTGGGTGCACTCCACCTTAGGCATATGATGGGTATTTATACCCCATCTCATATCCCTCCTACTTAAAATTCGTTTACTACCCTTAATGATCCCTTTGCTAGTCAAACTAGTATTTTGACTTTCCTTAAATACCATTGACTTTAAAAATTACCTTTTTATAAAATAATATTCCCCAATATTTCCAAATCAGAAGATAAAATATTTTCAAGATTATTAAATAATTAAAAATAAACTTTTAATTAAAATAATTCTTTTTAAATTAATAAAAATCATAAATAATTCATTTTGAATTGTTTAAATACTTTAATAAATACTTATTTAAATTAAAATATGTGTAAAAATACGGGGTATTACATCCTAACCCGACTCAAGACCACAACTAACTCAAGAGATACTAAAAAAAACTAAAAAAATGACTCGAAAAGCAAACACGCGAAACTCTATCACACTCTGCCCCCTTTAAAAGGAGTTACGTCCCCATAACTAGACCAACATATTAACTCATTAAATTAATTATATTAACACTTTATCAACGAGCATCAAGCCAACAAATTTCTCTAACACATTACTATATATTAAATTCAAACATCCAGAAGAACTTAGGTTTTAAAATGATTTGTTTACAAAGGTAATGAGAAAAACTCGTAAAATATTTTTATACATCATTCGAAAAATTTAAAATACTTACTTTTGGAGAAATCGTTGAAAACACTGTAATAGTCTCATATATTTAATTATAAGGTATGAACTGAACTCAAAATATTAAATGAAAGATTTTACAAGATTTATGAAAGTTTTCAATCTAAATAATTATTTAAATACAAGGAATACAAAACTTTACTTTGAAAATTGTATATCTGAAAATTCAATTTTTTTTGTATACTTGTAGTAAAATACTTATTTGAACAAAAGTCTTACTTTTTCATAAAAAAACTTTATAATTACAACAATCACATATTCAAATTCATAGCAAAGATTGTCACAGGTACTAAGCATAAATGGAACATTTGACCCTCTTATAGCTCGTAGATTAGTGACTTATTTCAAGGTAACTTCCAAAAGTATTTCACAATTTTCCCACAAATTCACGAATTTTGGTAATACAACCTTAAATTGTAATCATTCACTCTTGGTCACTTCAAATAACACAATACTTCGCCTTTAAAACCTTCAAAAACTCGATCATCTTTTCTCATAACTTCGAATTCCTCAATTCGATTGTTATATTGAAAGGAATGATGTCCTTCAAACAAGTGTAATATTCCGATAGAAGGTTCGAAATTAATTATAAAGCTAATTATTCAGTGAGGTCAAGTGATCGGAATGCCTAGCAAGAGGCCGCTTTTAATCAGTAATATTAATGAATAATTATTATTACAGCTTAATCTTGAATGAACCCTTTGGGTCACACCCAATCGTGTAACCAAACCGAAGCAACAAATTAATTCGAAGGATTAAATAAGTGGATAGAGATTTTACGAAAGACGTCGAATTTCGAGCTTAGAGCGTCGTACGTCGAGTCGATTTTTGGAATCGACGAAGACGAGAAAAATAATCAAATGTCGTATCATGCTAAAATTACAAGGATAGCACGAGCCCTAGCCACGCTTCGGATGGAGGCAAGTGGCTAGGGGCCGCAAGCACCAAAGCACCAAGCCATCGTAAGGCCTAGCTAGGCTGGCCGTTGTGTGCAGGCTGGCTGGGCAGCCTGGTGCACCTACATTGCAAGGCCAACAAGCAAGCCGAGCTTGTGAGGCTGCTATTGGGCTTGTGCTTGCTGCTGCGTGCTTGTGGTAGGTGCATGGCCTGGGTGCTGCTAGGTGTGGGCTTGCGACATCATAGTAGGCCTAGCTTAGGGCAAGGCTGCTAGCTAGGCGAGCCATGAGGCCTAGGGCATGTGGCCAGTCTTCCTTGTGTTGACCAAATATGTGAGTTGGTGGGTTTATGCTTGCTTTCCAAGGATGGGTATGTGTTCCTTACCTTCTCCTTCCTTTATGTTAACACTTGTCAATTGATTATTGTTTCATGGGTTTTTAATTTAATCTAGAATTAAATTAAATCTTATATTTTCTTTTTACCAACTATCCCACATTGAAAGATGATGAGAACTCTTGAGGAGATTTCCCTATAAATACCCATCATGTGGTATTGGGATTTTCACTTGAGTTGGTGAACTCTAAGGGATCTCCAAAAGCGAGAAAATCTTTACTCGTAAACTCTAAGTTATTTTTGGTCTAGCCCCGTCTAAGCTTCGGGGTAGGCACCGGTTATGGTTCGGTAGCGAGGGTATGAGCCGTTGGAGGTTCTCGCACTTGCGGAACTTGAAGCTTTCAAGTCCGAGCTCAACGGTTGAGCGAAGCACGCTATAAGGGTTAACATTCCTTCTCTTCTCTCTCTTCTCTTATGTTTATGTTTATTTTGCATGTTTTTATTTATGTTGTAATTCTTATGCATGCGATCCAGTTATCGGGTTTTACAGTGTCGGACACCGCAAAACCTAACAACGGACACCGCAAAACCCAACAACGGTATAAAAGCCTCTTAGATTTAATTCTTACAACTAAAATTAATTAATGTGATTTAAAATGGATTTAATTTTCTGGTTTAGTATCCTAATTAGATTAGGAGCTCGTTTTTAATTGGATTAAAATCATATTTATGCTGATTTTGGATTACGAACTCCGATTTTGACTCAAAAATAGTGAATTTTGGGTGGAATCGACTTCTAAATCAAACTTTACCCACTTTGTATTTGAAAATGGCCTTCCAAAAGTCAAAATCCACCCAGAAAGTGGTTTTTCGAGGGGTTTTTCGTTTTTGACAAAAAATTTTAAATCTTTAAACTTTGATTAATTATGGCATGCAATTGTTAGATTATGTGTTTGATTATACCATTAATATTCTGCAATTTTAACCCTTATTAAGCATGTTTATGAAGTCATAATTGGTGTTGAATTTGGTTAGCTCTTATTTTCACATAAACTTGCAATTTCACATTTTTGCAAATTAATTGCTTGGAGTGTGGATGTTTATGGTGAAAATGTATTTTTGAAGCCCCTAAAATGTTGAAGATTCAATCTTTAATTGTTTATTTGGTTGGATCTTAACTTTCTAAATTCCATAATGAACTAATTTTTGGTTTTAATAATTTTTGAGTTGATTAAAGTCATAAATGTTCAAACTTGTGATTGAACATTTGATTACTCTTCACGTTGGAAGAATGTAATTTTCCAAATTTACACAAGTTAGTGTTGGAGAAATTTTTCATTGGATGATTGTGTTTATTTTTCCAACTCCTTTTGTTAAATCTCATTGCTAATTTAATTTGGTTAAATTAATTGTGAGAATAGCCTTCAATTTTGTAGCGTCAAGTTAAGCCAAAAATAATTTAAAGAATGGTTCTTGAATTAATTTTGGTTTGTGCACTAAAATTGAATTTAATTAAGTTAGACTTGTTTTATTTTCATATTGCTCAATATTGGTTCTAAAAATAATTTAGAATTAATTTTTATGTCACACAAAAAATCGGAGTGAAATTCTGAGGCACAAGCACGCAAGTCGAGGCACGAAGCCTCGAGCATAAATCTCAGCTAGCTAGGCTGCTTGCGCAGCCCACATGTGGCTGCTGGGAGTGCGCAGCATGCTAGTGCATTGGTGTGTGCGAGTAGCTCCCTTTGTGGAGCAGCTTGGTGCGAAGTAGGCTTGCGTATGGTGAGGTATGGGGCTGTTGGGCAACACGAGCCCGCATAGCAGCATGGCCTTTGAGGCCACCATTTACGTGCATTACAAGCATGGTGCTAGGGCAGCATAACGCGTGAGCGATGCTGTCAGCCACTAGCATGTGGCTTGGCGCAGCAGTGGTTGTGTGGGGCAGCACCCACGCATGGCCGCCCAGGGTTTGGTGCCTAGCAAGTCGAGCCTTGTGGCTTGGATGCTAGGCACTTGGCCGTAAGGGGCTATTGAATTTTGTGATTTTGCGTTTTTTTTGTTTAATAAAAACGAGGCTAGGCCTCGGTTTTTCCTGGCATTTGCAAAATAATTTGGCAAAATTTTGGGTTAAGCGACTTAATTAATTTTAATAGGATTAAATTTAATTAAGTTGGATGTGGAATTCAGTGGGAGCTTCGTTAATCGTTTTGAGCTATTATTATTGCGTTAGCTCACATAATCGGATAACAACTTTGACTAGTTTTAATAAGGCGCGTTAATTGGATTAACCACCTAAGTTAGTAACTAGTTTTGCGCTCGTTTTGAATTGTTGCTTGAATATTTGTAAAATGCATGGGCCATTCACGTTAGTGAATGGATGAATGGAATAGACATTGTAATGCAGGTTTTACAAAATGACAACTAGTGGGGCCCGACTAGGATAGTAAATACGAACTGCATTCCGCTTTGTATTTTTGTAAATCTTAATACGGACTGCGTTCCGTTAAGTATTTTTGTACTTAATTATTTAGATTATTCCTAGCTTTTCTAGTAGTTGCATAATTGATGGTGATGTCTTGAAGACAACGTTTCTAAGAAGACGAAGCCAAGAGGATGCAACGAAGGCCCTTGAAGATTTGAAGACTCAAGTTCAAGGGGTCATGCTAGTTGCCAAATGCATCTTTAATTATGCTTTATATATTTTGCTTATATATAATTGCGATGTTAGATGCATGTTTAGGATATCGAATGTTGAGTGATTAGTTTAGTTCACTTAAATCAACCAACATAGAAACCCTAAGTCCCAAAGAAAATTGAGTTAAATCTACATTCCAAATGACACTTACGGAACTAATGAGAATAGTAATGGGCTATGCCAAAACAAGGCATTACTACTTTCTTAGGGAGGTAAGGTATGTTGGTGCGCTTGCCAAAGAAAGACATCGCATACACGTTAGTTTTGGTTAAACTCAACGATATTAGTAAGGAGTCCTTAGATGTCGTGGCAATAGAGATAAACGTCAAGGAAACATTAGATGCAAAGTTTTATCGAACCAAGAGTATCTTAGAGCTATTAGCAACTGGATTACTTACCTTAAAATATTAAGTGCTAAGACAAGCCAAATCATGCTTAATCACTTTTTGATTTTTGGGGTCTTGGAATCGTTTTATACTTGCCTAAAAGGGATAAATTTTAAATGTGTGGATAAAATGCTTAATAAGATTGAAAGTTTGCATGTATGCTTTAAATTTCAAACTTAATATGTTATTATCTTGATAAATGGTTATACTTTGCACTTATATTTATAGTATTCTAAATCAAATTATAATGTTTCCAGCGATTGGTAAAAGGAAATCTTTTGAGAATGGTTCTCAAGGAAAGAAAAAGCATTTCTAAAATATAACTTCTCATAAATGACTTTTTTGGCTTAGTCCGAAAGGATGGTTGGACATTCAGTAATCAAAATATTAGGTAGTTTTGATAAACATGAAGTATCGAGTTAAAAAAACTCAAATTGTCAATAGTTGACAACCAACATATCTTTTCGCTTCATACACTAATGAGTAGGACTCATTGATGTAGTAATTCAAGTACGAATTAAGGGAAAAGATAGAATTTTGTTTTACGGCACATTAGATGCTTAATTATGCCTTACAAAGTATAAATTCAAAACACTTAAAGAAATGGTTCTTAAAAGTTATGAAATGATGTATGATAAGAAATATAGGAAACAAGGAACATTGGAAAGGAATACGAGATTCCAATTCTACCTAAGAGTTCATGTTATCGTAGTTAAACTTAGCAACTCATTATCTTCACAAGTATCGAATACTACTTGAGTGTTCCACTTTTAAAGTGACCTCAAACCATTGAAGTTAAGCTAAGTTATTGACTTACAAGCTTGGAATGAAGCAAGTAGTGCTACATCAGTTGTAAGGTCATTTGCTTTGTTTAAAGAACTTTAAAAGCTAAGGCTGGAAAAAATAAATGGTTATTGTGTTCCATAATCAGCAAACGACCCGTTTACACACGAAAAGACTCACATTCAAAGTATATGAGCAATAGTTGTTGGTTTTATTTGAATGTCATGGTTGTCTAAGCCATGAGTCAAGAATGCTTGATTATAAACAAACATTTCTCTAACATGAAAACTCACAAGGTCCAAATCATGGACATGGTTTGTGTTCCAAACATCTTTAGCAATGTCACATCGACAAGAACGTACTCAAGGCTCTATTAGATAGACTCTTGTTAGTTGATTGATTCGAAATAATTCTAAGGCAAGCAAGTCTTACTTGTTGAAATCGACAAAGAAAGGAGCTATTGTGCTTGGTATAGACAATTGACTCCGAAAGCTAAAGAGGATTCTTTTACTTCAACGTTTTCACAAGAATTTGAATGAATATGACTATATTCATCAAATGTGAACAAACTGGATCTTGATTAGCTCAAAAATTCAGTGAAGTATAGAATCGACTTGGTAAGATATCAACACGTCTAGATTAGATCGAGCGATGTTTGATTGAGCCAGAGTGATCATATCAAGGTTATGAAATTGGAATTTCATAATTAGCTCCACAAAGAATATAGTATGTCTTGACGGAGACCTCGATGCCATATGGAAATAACTCGAATGATGATGGATCACATCCCTTCCTATAAAGTTCTTACAGATTTGCACAAATGACTAATTTTACACTGAATAAAATGTCGAAGCTAAGAAAGGACACCATACTTAGTTATGGATGGAAATAGTTTCTAGCGTCTTTTCAAGTATATGTCTAGGGCCCTTAGCCTCAGTGGGCGCTCATTGGCTCAGTGGGAGCTAAGTGGCTCAGTGGGAGCTAAGTGGCTCAATAAGGGCTAAGATAGCTCAAGTGGGAGCTAACTGTTTGTTCACAACAAACTTTTACCCAAAGACAATATACATATCTCTTTGTAAGCATTCAAATGAGACTACGGGCACTACTTCCACAACCTAATTGAGAACATAGTATTTGTTGCTCTAAGTGGTGTCTTTCTAGAAAGTAATACATTTCCAAAGCAACAAGTGGGAGAAAAATGAACTCGATGACCATCGAGATTAGCAACAAACTAGAACTGAGAATCTCGGAAGACTTTAGAAGGGCTTCGTGAGAATGATTGATCAAGAATACTCAAAGGACTTTACAAGTGCCTAAGAGAGAATTCATTACTCACAAACTTTAGAAGTGTGGGAGTAAGCTCAATATAATCAAAGGGCTTTAAAAGCGCCTGGAGACTCAGTGTTTGATGAAATTACCCCATATAGGTATAGAATTCACCAAAGGCTTGGATTGAATCCTATAAATTCTATTAAGTTAGAAATAACCTAAGACTTACAAGCATACTATTTACTATTGGATGGTAAGGGAATAGTGTCTTGTAAATTAGCTACGAAAAATCCAAATTTCGAATAATGGTTAGAGGCCATAAAATCCAAAAAGACTCCATGTTTGAAACTTGATTAATTTTCATGAAGGGTAAAGACTCATCAATTGCAAATAAGTTTTCAAGGAGAAAACTAACAAATATGGAAATGTATATGCATACATAGCTAGATTGGTTGAAAAGGTTACAACTAAATTCACAGCGTTGGTTTAATAAAACCTAGTCACTAATCGGAATGCTTAAGTCTTTTCGTGATTATTCTAGCAAAATTGCACATATGAAATATGGAAAAATAGATATCGAAACCGCCTTCCTAAAAAAGGGATTTTAGAAGAGACTATGGATATAATCTAAGGGCTTTGTAAATCTAAATAATGCTAGATTTGAAAGCAAGCTTAAGAAATCCATTAGTGAATTGAGAGAAGCATTGCATGTAGGAACTGGTATGTGTTTTCTCATAAAGTTAGAAAAAGGTTTACCTTATGGAGAAACATAGAAATTCTTATAGATAAGAAGTTTAGTGGGAGCAAAAGTCAATTTTGTTAAGGTCCAACAAGAAGTTTACGAACTCTGTTGTAAAATAACTATCAAATGCTAAATGCTTAGTTTTGAAAGTATTTTCGACAATGGACCAAGGTAAGACGACACTTAGTACATAGTAGGAAATAAGATATATTTGATAGACTCATAAAATGTTTGAACGAGTAAAGGAATTTACCGTGTTAAACATGAAGGAATTGAAAAGTTTTCGACCCATATGTATAAAACTAAGTAAATGTTTGAACTAAGTACAAGCTAGGCAACTACTAAGTCAAACAAGAAAGACTCTAGTAGAGACTTTCAACCGTATCATATAGCAAACAATTTAGCAAGACTCAGTGAAACTGGAGGAGCTAAAAGTCACATGAATAGGATGAAATTGGGAATGTTTTAGCAATTGAATCCATCATGTATGCTATGATATGGAATCGTCACATGACCTGCATGCTTAGAGCATGACAAGTATAAAATACCAATCAACTTGAATCTAAGCAATGGATCGTTAGATTATGATCAAGAACCTCCAAATTACTTGGTTAAGTAAAAGGATGAGTTCTTGATGCATGGAAACAAATAGAATTTGAGTATTGATGTTGTGAGCACAACCTTAGCAAGGATCAGATCCTTAACAAGGAAGCCATTTATAAGAACGAGCTTAGATGCGTCGTGGCTTGAGAATGGTAACATGGACTAGTATCCATGTGCAATGTGCAGAAATTTAAGGTAAATTTCCATGATCATCAATGGTTAGGGTATCCCAAATCATTGTGAACAGGTTGGACTAAAATCCAAGCAAAACATCATTAGGAACTCTACTACAATATATGTTGAGGACATTGTTAACTTAAAGGCAATAATAAGGAAGTTGTTCAATGAATAGTTCGTTGTTGAACTTTGATGATTGTAGGTTGTCAAGTTGACTCAAATCATGAAAATGAGTGGGTGCCATCACTTGGACAATAAATTCTAAATCGCAAATAATCCATAACACTCTCAAATTTTATCATCTTATTATGAGAGTTTTTTTTTTTTTTTTTTTTTTTTTTTTTTTTTTTTATAATGAAGATGCTAAGTTTTGCAAAGTAATCATAACTAAACCTATGCAATAAGTGAACCACAACACTCATAATTGCATAAAAGAAATCAAGAATATTAGATATGGGTGTGATTTCTATAAATGTTTTGTTAAGAGTATTACTCTTAAAACATTTGGGGAAAACCATTTATCATAAGATGTAACGTTAAAAAGTTTCATAGTGGGATAAAATTTTTACTAATAATTCTGTTTCGGGGTTTTTTCTGTGTCCTGCGGGAGAGTTACAATTCCGAGACTGGCTTGTTGACCGGCTGTGTACCTGCAAAACAACGAAACTCCGGTTTGGTGGAGTTCCGCCTCCGACGATCAAATTAGAATTCGTTCGAAGTGAATAGTGCGGAATTAAATGGTTTTCTCTATGATTCAGAGAGAATAAATGCTTGTTTGGCTTTTGTGTTTTTGTGTTTGAATTTCTGAATTTTATGAATACCCAATAAATGAGGTATTTTCCTCTATTTATAGGGTTGGGAAACTGTATCCCCACTAGTAAGGATGTGCCACGTGTTAGCCTGGGATTGGCTCCCACTTGCCCTCTCTGGGACTGACACGTGACACTCTCTGATTGGGCCACGTGGCTAGGGTATTTTTTACCCTAATCATTTGCCCCTCACAGATGACACGTGGCGTGCCACGTGGCATCTGTGACATGGCATGCCACGCAACATCAATGTGACAGTTGTCACAATGCTGGGAAGGGGACGGTTGGTCTCCTTCCCTCAAATTTATTTATTTATTTTTTTTTTGGAAGGGGAGGTGACGGTTCGTCATCCTCCAACTTTTTGAATTTTGAATCAGGGAGATGGCGATTCGCCTTCCCTGACCCCTATATAAGGAATCCTTCCTCAATCATTTACAACATTTGCAAATTTCCAAAAAATCTAGAAGAGAGCTCTGATACCGGCTGAGAGTAAACACCAATCATCCCTTGCTTTTCACATCCGGCTTTGCATCATTTCCTGACTCAAGACACCCGCAATTTTCCGGCTGAGGTAACTTTCAAACCTCTTTGCATACTTATCCGGTGGGGTTAGCTTGCCATAGATTAGGGTAGCAGCCGGATTTATTTATTTTTGAACAACCGGTGATTCTTGGAAAACTGGTTATATCTGCTCAATAGACCCCCATCCGGTATAAACCGCATGGGGTACTGTTGAGGAATTTCCGGGTTGCTTCTCAAGGCTCTCAAAGGACCCCCATCCGGTTATGACCGGCTGAGGGATCTTTGAATGACCCCATTTTTTCCAAGGCTCCTCAATGTACCCCCAACCGGTTTTAGCCGTCTGGGGGCATTTGGGTGGATAAAGGCCTTTCATAAGACCCTTTGATAAGTGATGAGTGACATTTATGTTACCCTTAGGGTAGTTATTGGTCTCTTTTCTCCTGTTTTTCTTAGGTTTTTTCTACCTCTTTTCTCCTCTTATGGCTTCCTTTTTTTATGGATGAAAAGTATGCTTATTTGCGCTTGTTTTGATAATCTTTATGCATTATTTTATCATCCCCATGCTCTCGTGATCTTTGCTATCTTTTGCAGGTTCCATGGCGGTCCTAAGCACGGTAGGAGGCCCCTTGGCCAAGTATGGAGGCATGGACAAAGACAAGAGGAGCAAAAGGGAAGGAGAGGAAGCAAGAAGAGGAAGTTCAAGAGGAGGTGTGGCCGAACCTCTAAGAGGTTTGGTCGAACCAAGGTGTGGTCAAACTTTTGAAAAGTTCGACCGAACCTCCAAGGCAGTTTCAACCAAGTTTTCAGCATGTTTACAGGAGGGGTCAAACCAGGAAAGTTCGACTAAACAAGGATCAGGGAGGTTCGACCGAACCTACCCTGAGTTCGACCGAACCTACCCTGAGTCCGACCGAACCTACCCAGAGTTCGGTCGGACCTTTTCCCGTTTCAGCTGACTTTTTGCGGAGCTTCCTTAGCAATTTTGTAAGGGGTATAAATAGATTTTTTTTGCTCATTAAAGGAGGAGGATTTTTTAGTTTAGAATAGATTTTAGGTTAGTTTTAGGTTTTAGAGAGAGAAACTCTCAAAATTTTAGAGAGAGAAAGTGAGGAGCACAATGGTTTTCATGGATTTTGGATAATCAAATGAGGAATTTGAAGATCTCCATCTTATATCAATGAGCATTTCTTACTTTCTCTTCTCTTATTGCTGTATTTAGTTTCTTTCATTATGCTTGAGTAGTTTCCCTTCTACTAGGTGTTGAGTGAGGCTTTGTAATGATTATTTGAGTTATTTGAGATAAATTTAATGATAACTGTGTGATTAAATTGATTGAATTGATGTTGGCATGTTGTTTGTTTTAGATTGGATTGATCTCCCATGATAGCACACTTAATTGCATATTGGTTTTAGTTTGACAAGGGATTGTGAATTAGAATTGATATATTTGATTGCATTTTGGGTAATTTTCTTCTATGCACCTAGTCAATGAGGGATCTAGGCTAGGAATTTGAGAGATTACTTTTGAGTGTAGTTAATTCTCATTATAATTCTTTCTTTGCATGATTGATTATCAAATGGATTCTCATTAGCTTATTAATTGTTCTAAGTGGATCTTTTCCCCTAGTAGACTTTATCATACCTTGTTCTTTATATGTGTTTTAGTGTAGTTGTAGTGTCCTTTATCCGTAAATCGACTTCGGCATAGCTTAGGCATTAGATTAAGAACAATCTAGCATTACCGTTCCTTATGGTTCGACTCCCAACTTACCACTAGACTTGTTTAGGGGTTAGTTTTAGGATTTATAAATTTATTTGATTGAGTGTGGAATGTGCGACCGTTCTAACGCCCATCAATAAGCCCTCATCCGGTTTTAACCGTCTGGGGAGCTTTTGGAGGAATTCTAAATTTTTTCCAAAAGCTTTCAATAGACCCCCATCCGGTTTTAACCGTCTGGGGTACTTTTGAGTCGTTGTATTTTTCTCAAAAGCTTTCAATAAACCCCCATCGGTTTTAACCGGATGGGGTGTTTTTGGATAAGTTTGACCAAAAACGTTGACCAAACCCGGATGGGGTGTTTTTGGGTAGGTTTTACCAAAAACGTTGACCAGAACCGGATGGGGTGTTTTTGGGTAGGTTTGACAAAAAACGTTGACCAGAACCGGATGGGGTGTTTTTGGGTAAGTTTGACCAAAAACGTTGACCAGAACCGGATGGGGTGTTTTTGGGTAAGTTTGACCAAAAACGTTGACCAGAACCGGATGGGGTGTTTTTGGGTAGGTTTGACCAAAAACGTTGACCAGAACCGGATGAGGTGTTTTTGGGTAGGTTTGACCAAAAATGTTGACCAGAACCGGATGGGGTGTTTTTGGGTAAGTTTCTGAATTCTGATTACTTGGTCATTTTTTGCAGGTATTTTGTTGAGACCGTCTACAGCGCTACCAACCAGCCTTCAACTTTTCAACTTTCAATTCAGTACCAAGGTACCGCCTGTGACCCTTACATTCTCTTGTCAATTTTCTAGCTGACTAGGTAGTTAGAAATGGACTCACCCAACACACACTTGGCACAACCTAGAACTGATGTTAACCGGTCACCAAGTACGGCTGAGTCTAGGACTGGGGATGCCGCCTGGAAGTGTTTGGTCCATTCTTGTGATAAAAATCCGACCATCTCTGCTCATGTGCAGGACAGAATGGCCCGCACAAGATGGACGGCGGTCGATCCGGATTACCAGTCTGAAGGTTCAGCTGGACTTCCGGTTGAAGATATCCCCTACGACCAACCGGGTGTACCCAGTACACCAAGTGATAAAATATTAGAGGGGTCTGAATCTGGTGAGGAGGATGCTGCTCAGAGATCCACCTCTTCTTCTTTTGCGACAACATCCGGGGAGCCGGATGTCCAAGAGGTGGACAAGGACGCCTTCAAGTGGCCGTCCATAAATAATCCCACTGAGGCGTCAATGAGCGTCCGGGATATTGTCACCCTAAACGCTACCTTGCCGGCTTTCTTGGCAAAGAAGCCAATAGGGGACGGCTGGGACGTAGTAGTGCCGCCGGCTGATGCGACGATTGTCTGGGATGACAACCGGGATCATGCGGACAACTACTTCGGCTGCTACGAGGCGGCCTTCAAAGCCGGCCTCCGGTTCCCCCTGCATCGAGCAATCAGGGCCATACTTAGGGGGTATGACCTAGGCGTTTGGCAGCTTACACCCAACTCTTGGGTTAATATTCTGGGATACATTGCCGCCTGCGAGATGCAGGACGTGACGCCTAGCTGGGAGGCGTTTGCACATATGCATTACCTGAGCCGTGCCCCAGGCGGCTGGAATGCGTGGTATGCCCTGACCACGCATCTGGAGTTCATGATGACCCTAGACAAGCCGTCCAAGTGGTCAAGTTGGAAGAGTAAATTCTACTTGGTGTCATCACCGTCTCTCCAACAGAACCGGAGGCTGCGTACCTACAACACGCAGCCGTTAATTCTTGGGAAGAAGTGCGCCCTCCCAAAGATACCGGGAAAGGCCTGGGATCAAATTATGGAGCCGGGGCTCTTTAAGAAGACGACCATGCCCCTGGATGACGGGACACATATCATCGTGCCCAAATTTTGGGTTCCTCATCCGGAGTGGTTTGGAGACGAGGCGTTTCTCTCCGCCTGCGGTCTGAGTACCATGTTTACCAACCGTACGTCATAGACAACCGGCCTTTTCATCCGCCTATATTATGCTTGGACGATTCTAACTTTCTTCTTTTGTTTTGCAGAAAAAGGTAGAGAGATGGTTTCCCCGGACATGACCCCGGCTAAATCAGCGGCTGAGCTCCGCAAAGAAAAGCTCGAAAAGAAGAGGGCTCAAGTTGCAGCCCGGAATGAAGGGGTAAGTAACGGATGCTTTCTCTTCTTTTTACCGGATGTATGAGTTGTAGCTCATACTCTTTACTCCGGATGAAAATTAACTTGCTAATATTTGTAACTTTTTCTTTTGCAGTCTGGGAGCAGGGCGGTTCCCATGTCCCTCCGGCAGATGACAAAGAGGCCCGGCGAGGCTCTCTCTCAGCCGGCCTCCTCCCGCCAGAGAACCATCCCCATTCCTCCTCCCGTCTCCGGAGCCAGGCCGCCTGCTCAACAAGAGCGGTCTACTTCTGGAGGAAAAAGGCTTAGAGGCTTCACTCCCAGCTACCAGACGGGAGGAACTGAAACTGAGGAGCCAGAGGCTCTTTCTGGCCGGGTGCTTGCTGTAGCATCCGGCTCAAATGCGACTGGGGGTGTTTCAACCCCTCAGCCTCAATCTCAAGGTATGGCCTCCCCTTTTGAACACCCCTGGTCGCTTGGACCTGTCAGAGTCAAGTCCCAGGCTTCTCAGTCGGGCGATTCTGCAGCCAGCCGGCAAAATATAGACGGTGCTTATGCCCGTTACTTAACCGGTAGATCTGTTGATGCAGAAACTTCTCGTTGGCAAGATTTGCAAAATTATGCCAATAGAATGGTCTGGGCCCTCACCCGTTCTGAAAGGGAGGCAATCCCGGGTGTAGGGTAGGTCAACATTGACCAACTACAATCACTTGCGGCTGAGGTAAGTGCCGGCTGGGTTACTTTTATGCAAGTTTTCTTTTTACCGGATGCTAACTCCTCCTTTGCCGGCTGTATTGCAGCTGATGTTAAGGATTGATGGACTCCGTGGCCCTCTCCGCCGCAAGCAAGAGGAGGTAAGGGATGCCCAACGAAGGGCAGCCGACTTAGTAGACGTCCATCAGTATAATTCTCTTATGTATGAATTTGAAACTAAAGCCCGAGAGATGAAACAGGAGGAACTTCTCCGAAATGCTACGGCTGCTGCTGAGGCTGCTAATAAGAAAGCAGCCGAGTTCGAGAAAAAGGCCTCTGAGGCCAAGCTGAAGGTCAAGTCCCTTGAGGCAGACGTCCAAAAATTGACGGATGCTCAAAAGGGGTATGATGAGCTCAAAGAGGAGGCTGATAGTGCTAAGAAGGAGCTTGCTGAAGCTCAAGAGGCCTTCAAAGGCAAGCTGGAGGCTGAACAGTCCCGCCTGATCGACGAGAACGAACGGGACTGTGAGGCCCGGATGAAGATGGCCTGGGAGATGCTCCACCCGGAGACAGAGTACGCGTGCTTCGACTTGCGTTATAGATACGCGAGTGAAGTATACGACGCTCAGGTACTCGGGTTGGACCAGCCGACACCCTTCGACGAATGGATGCAGGCGGAGTTGGAGCAGGAAGAAGAAGTGCTGGATGAGGGTGCTGAAACCCAAGGCCAAGCCAATGAAGCTCCCCCAGCCGGTGATAGCCAGCCGTCTGTTGATCAGCCTCAACAACCTCAACCTCCGCAGCAGCAGCAACAGTTTTTCTTTTTTGTTTTGTTTCATCTCCGGCCTGTGTGCCATGTACTGATTCAACTTTGTTTTTACCGGACGTTGATCCGGGTAACATTAATATATATATATTAACCGGTATAACCGATTTTCTCAAGATCTATTTTTGCTTTCAATTATTTCAATTTTTGTAAAAATTTTACAAGTGTTTGGTACGTCTGCCCCTGGACGGGTGCATGCTTCAAGTCGTTCCAACTTGAAGGAGGCAGCCGTCCATATTGCTACCCGGCTACTTTAAAGTATCTACCGGGTGCGATTCCGTCTACACTGTCTATGTAGAGCACCGCCTGTAGGGTTTTTAATTAAAGACCGGCTACAGGGGCTTTGCGTAAAACACCGCTTGTAGGGTCTTCAAATAAAGACCGGCTACAGGGGCTTTGATGAAAACACCGCCTGTAGGGTCTTCAAATAAAGACCGGCTACAGGGGCTTTGAGTTAAATACCGCCTGTAGGGTCTTCTAATAAAGACCGGCTATAGGGGCTTTGGGTTAAACACCGCTTGTAGGGTCTTCAAATAAAGATCGGCTACAGGGGCTTTGGGTTAAACACCGCCTGTGGGGTCTTCAAATAAAGACCGGCTACAGGGGTTTTCGGGCACTAATTGGTGCATAGAGTTATGGCTTCTTTGGAAGCCGGCTGTCTGTCTCTTTTGGACAGACGGTTTGTAATTGATGCTTTTTTGTTATGCGCGTGCCCCTGTAGGGCTTCAAGATTTTAGACGCCGCCTGTATCACCTTTGGGTAATAGGCGCCTGTATCTTGAATTCGAAGGATCATTCAAGTGGCGTTGAGTTAAGATCGCTAGAACAATGTACCACCCGGATGGGAGATGTTCTCTTCGACGATTGAAGCCAAATTCAGATCGTCGGATGCCTGCCTTTTTGGACAGACGGTTTAAAGTAGTTTTAGGCAACTTATGCGCATGCCCCTGTAGGGCTTCAAGATTTTAGACGCCGCCTGTATCACCTTTGGGTGATAGGCGCCTGTATCTTGAATTCGAAGGATCATTCAACTGGCGTTGAGTTATGATCGCTAGAACAATGTACCACCCGGATGGGAGATGTTCTCTTCGACGATTGAAGCCAAATTCAGATCGCCGGATGTCTGCCTTTTTGGACAGACAGTTTGATTTTATAAATGCCCGGTTGCGTATTACGCATGGGACTTTGAAGTATCCGGGGCGTTTCCGGCTGTGCTATGCACAATTACAATCGAATATATGAAAGTATTTAAACAAATAAGTGTCGGTTGTGCATTGCACAGCTGCGACATGATACAAATTGAGAATAAAGCTTTTTATTAATACTTTATTACAAATTATCAGAAGTAGTACTTTTTTAAGTTATCTACATTCCATGTTCTGGGTAGCTGTCTACCGTCTGGAGTTTCCAGGCGGTAGGTACCACCTCTAACTTCTTCGGTAATCCAATAGGGCCCTTCCCAATTTGGGGTTAGTTTTCCTTGCTCATTTGCCCTACCGGTTGCCTCCATTTTTCTTAGAAAAAAGTCACCTACTTTAAGAGGCCTCTTGTGCACCCGCTTGTTGTAGGCTCTCGTCATTCTCAGACGGTATAACTCATGACTCAAGGCAGCATTGCCCCTGCGCTCCGGGAGAATCCAATGCTAGCCGCATGGCCTCCCAATTAGCCTCTTCGTCATAAAGCATGACTCGAAGTGTTGGCTCATATAGTTCAATTGGCAGGACGGCTTCAGTGCCGTATGTCATGAGGAATGGGGTTTCACCGGTTGCCCCTTTCTCAGTTGTTCTGATGGCCCATAGAACATGTGGCAATTCGTCTGCCCATAGACCACCAGCCTTTTCTATCTTCTTTTTTATGCCGTCTGAGATGAGTTTGTTGAAGGCTTCAACTTGGCCGTTTGCTTGAGGACGGCCTACTGATGCAAAGCAGTGGGTGATTCCTTGATCCCCTAGCCAACTCTTGAGTATAGAAGTTTCAAACTGAGGTCCGTTGTTAAAGACCATGGACATAGGCACCCCAAACTGGGTGATAACGTTTCTCCATATGAAGGAGATAACGTCCTTTGTTTTAATGCCCTTGACCGCCTCTTCTTCCACCCACTTGGTGAAGTAGTCTACAGCCACCAAGATGTACCTACGCCCGCCTGAGGCTGGCGTGTATGGTCCTAAAATGTCCATGCCCCACTTTGCAAATGGAACCGGGCTGTAGATGGCCGTCAGGTCTGTTGCCGGACGGTGGATGAGCCGGCCAAATTTCTGGCACTTGTCACACCTTTTCACCAAATCCATGGCATCTGATTCAAGAGTCGGCCAAAAATATCCCTGCCGCCTGGCTTTCTTGGATAGGGATCTGCCGCCTATGTGGGATGCACAAAAGCCTGAGTGCAGATCTTCCAAGACCTCTTTTCCCTTTTCAGGGGTTACGCATTTTAAGAGCGGCTGGAGATAACCTTTCCGGAAGAGTTCTCCTTGGAACATTTCAAAACTGGCAGCCCGTTTTTTCAACAAAGCCGCCTCAGCAGGAGCCTCCGGCAGGATGCCGTGTGCTAGAAAATCCCGGATGGGGTCCATCCAGGTAGAGCTTCGGTCCAAAACTCCAATGGGATCATGCTCAATACTTCTTTTTTCCATGACCTCCCAGAAGACTGACCTAGGCGCATCAGAGGTGGCGGATGAGGCCAGTTTGGATAATGCATCCGCCTGATTGTTTTCTGACCGGGGCACCTGACTTAGTTTGAATTCGTCAAGTGTCCCGGCCTCTTCTTGAACCGCCTGCAAATATTTGATCATTGCCGGATGGGTGGCTTCGAAGTCACCATTGAATTGGCTGACGATTAATTAAGAATCTGAGCAGGCGTCAATCTTTCTTGCCCCTGCTGCCTTACACATGCGGATACCGGCTAGCAGGGCTTCATATTCTGCCTCGTTATTCGAGGCTTGAAATTTAAACTGTAGTGCATATTCATAAGTATCCCCTTCTGAGGATTTGAAGATTACGCCTGCACCACAGCCGTTCATTGTAGAGCTCCCGTCTACATGCACCTTCCAGACCTGATCTATGTTATCCGGCTGGGGTGGTCTTGTCATTTCGACAATGAAATCAGCAAACGCCTGACCCTTCACTGCCTTTCTTGGCTCGAAGGTGATTTCTAAGCTTTGAATGGCGATTGCCCATTTCAGAAGCCTACCGGATGAGTCCAGGGTTGTCATTGGCCGCTTGAGGGGTTGGTCGGTATAGACCACCACCGGATGTGCCAAGAAGTATGGTTTTAACTTCTTGACAGCCATGAACAAAGCGAGACCAAACTTTTCAACCATGGGATACCGAAGTTCTGCATTCCGGAGGACGTAGCTTATGAAGTAGACCGGGAGCTGTGTGCCGTCTCGCTCAGCTAGGAGAACGACACTGAGGGCATGATCCGAGGCGGCTAAGTACATGTACAACACTTCACCGGTTAAGGGGCTAACCAGCCGGGGTAACGAGTGAAGGTGTTCTTTTAGTTTCTAAAATGCCGCCTCGGCATTCTCCCCCCATTCAAATCTGGTCTTCTTCTTGATAGCTTGGAAGAAGTAAAGGCATTTGTCACCCGACCGGCTCAGGAATCTTCCCAAGGCGGCCAGGCAACCGGTAAGCTTTTGGACCTCCTTGACAGTGCGGGGTGACTTCATGTCAATCACCGCCTGTACCTTGTCCGGGTTTGCCTCTATTCCCCTTTGATCAATCAAGAAGCTTAGAAACTTTCCGGAATCAACACCAAAGACGCATTTCTTGGGATTTAACATCACTTTATGCCGCCTGAGTGTTGAAAAAGTCTCCCGGAGGTCAGCGAGGTGATCCGCCTGCTGCTTGGATTTGACTATCATGTCATCAATGTACGCCTCCACATTCCTCCCGATTTGATTAATGAAGACCGTATTAATCATCCGTTGGAAGGTGGCAGGCGCATTCTTCAACCCAAACGGCATCACCGTATAACAGAACAACCCTTGATCAGTGACGAAGGCCATCTTTTCTTGATCTTTCTTCCACAAGGGTATCTGATGGAAGCCGGAGTAGGCATCCATGAAGCTCATCAAGGCATGACCGGCTGTTGAGTCAACCAAACTGTCAATCTTAGGAAGCGGATAGCTATCCTTCGGACATGCCTTGTTCAGATCTGTGTAGTCTACACACATCCGCCAGGTACCATTCGGCTTTTTGACAAGGACAACGTTTGCTACCCAATCCGGGTAGTAGCATTGCCGAATGAACCGGGCATCAAGGAGCTTCTTGACCTTGGCGGCTGGCGCCTGAGATCTTTCCTCGCCGTGGTTCCTCTTCTTTTGCCTAATTGGCTTTTTCTTTGGATCCACGACGAGCTTGTGAATAGCAAGATCTGGATGTATACCCGGCATCTCGTCCACTTCAAAGGCAAAGATGACTTTGAATTCTTTGTGAAGTTGGTGCAATGCTTCGCCCAACTCCTTTAAGGCAACCGTCCCCACCTTGACGGTTCTCTCTGGACGGCTGTCATCCAGGATGAGGTCAGTGTTTTCGCCAGCCGATTGGGGACGGAACTTATCTGATCGCTCCCCAATCAGTGATTGCTATTTTTTGCCTTTTTTGGCGGCCAAAGGACGGTCCGCCTTTCTTTTTTGACCGGCTGCTAAAGGAGCAGGCCCGGCTTCCATGCTTTCTCCAACGAGGGGGGGTTCCTCATTGATGCCGGCTAATTGCACAGTCGGCTTGACGGCTGTGAGGTGGCACTCCCTTGCCGTCTTCTGATCGCCGCTCATGGAACCCACCGTCCCATCATCCCTCTCAAATTTGATCAACATGAGAGAGGGGATGATGACTGCCTTGGACTCGTTGAGGGTGGGACGGCCCAAGATTATGTTGTAGGCGGTCAGTTCTTCAACTAAAAGGAACTTGACAACCATATGCCGTCCTTCCCCCTTCTCTCCCATCCAGATGGGTAGGTCAATCCTCCCCACCGGATGCACCACTCCTCCCCCGAAGCCAACCAAGGGGTGAGGAGCCGGCTGCATGCTACCAGGTTTGTATTTCAGCTTTGCTAGGCACTGGTAGCAGATAAGATCAGACGAGCTCCCGGTACCTATAAGGATCCGGCCCACTCGCTGATTGGCGACCTTGCACTCTACGACCAGGGGGTCGTCATGAGGCCGCCTGACCTTGCCCCGATCCTTCTCAGAAACGAGGACTTCGGGGAAGGTATCCGGCGACGCCTGGCCCTCATCCACTGAATTGACCAGACGCCGGATGTTGTCTTTAGCCCCCCGGATGGTTGGACCCCCTCCGACGAAGCCGCCTGCTATGGTGAAGATTTGCTCTTCATCCGTATCAGAGCTGGCAGCCGGCTTCTTAGACGGACGCCCTTTGCTTTGCTTGGCTCCGCCCTTGGGCTTTACTACATAGGACCTCAGGGCCCCCTCATCAGCCAGACGGTCTAGTTGCCGCCTGAGGGTATAGCAGTCACTGGTGTCATGGCCAATGTCCTCGTTGAATTGGAAATACTTGCTCTTGTCCCGGCTGCTGACGGGACTTTTCATGGGAGCCGACTTCTCAATGGTCATCCGGTTCCTGACCTCCACGAGGATGGAGGATGGGTCTTTGTTGAGCTCGTACTTTGGGACGTACGGTTTCAACTCTCTTGCTTTCTTCTGGGACGGCTGACCAGTACGGTCGACTGCCCAGACTTCCTTTCTTTTGCCCTTATCTTTGGCAGCCGGCTGGGCAGGCCGGCTGTCTTTTCTGTCGGACCTTTTAGAGTCCGCCGGCTGTCTGATGGAGCACAGCTCTGTCGCCTGTATATAGGCTTCAGCCTCCATCAGTGCCTCTTGAAGGGTAGCAACCCTCTTCCGGACGAGGTCAAACTTGAAAGCTGACCTGTCCTTCAGACCCTTGAAGAAGTTTGTGTAGGCAACCTCATCCGTCAGGCCGGCTATCTGAATTCGGGTCAGATTGAACCGCCTGACGCAGGACCGAAGTCCTTCCTTTTCCCCCTGATGTACTGCCCCTAGATCGAGGCTAGTTTTCTTGGCGGGAATGTTCATGGAGAAGTTGGACGTAAAGAGATACGCCAACGTTCTGAAGTTGTTGATGCACCCGGCTGGGAGGTTGCCAAACCACCTCTGGGCTATGCCCTTGAGGGTAGCCGGGAAGCACTTGCACCAGACGGCATCGTCCAACCCCTGCAAGTACATGAGGTTGGTGTATGCTATGAGGTGGTCTTCCGGGTTGGTGGTACCGTCGAAGGTACCTACCAACACATTCTTAACCTTGGCCGGCTGAGCCGCCACGGCTATTTCTCAGGAGAAGGCTGATGGCTGCTCACCCAGGTTGAGCAGCCGGAGCTGCCAGTCGGCTGACTGGATAGGTGTCGCTGCATGTATGGGGATCCATAGGGCATGTATGGCGGCTGGGGCGCATACAATGCCGGCTGGATCACTTGAGGGCCAGTACGCGCGGACACTCCGAGCGACTGACTTCCTTTGTTTGTTTCCGAATGCTTCATTGAAGTATTACGGAAGCTGTCAGGGAAGGTCGACGTGGAAGCCGACCCAAACAGCTGCTGACTTCTCCTTTCCTGGATTAAAATCCGGGCGTCGGAGTAAGTTTTCTTGGACCCATCCGGCTGTACTTGCCGGATGGCTTTCCGTTGCCCTGATTCAGGGAAACGGAGTCTAAAAAGATCAATTTGGGGCCCATCCGCCCCCTTCGGCTTAGGGTGCGGAGTAGGCACCCGGTCTTTTACCTGCTTCTTCCCGGAGGGAGAAGCTTTCTTTGCCGCCTGCCCCCTGTTTGAGGGAGAAGGCTTCTTGGCCGCCTGACCCCTGTTGGAGCCAGTAGACCTTTTTATGATGTCCGTGAGCTCCCCCTTGAAACTGGTCATGAATTTCATGAGCTCGTCTCGGGTGACGAGAGCTGAGCCCTCCGCCGCCTGGGCTACCCCAGCAGGCTGGCCGGCTGGGGGGTCATGGACTGCATCCAATCCCCGTTCCCTTATTTCTCGAGAACGGGTGTGTCGCGACCTGAATGACCCGTCTGGGGCCATATATGTGTCAACATCATTATCGTCACCACTGCTTGGGTCCGTGTGGACCTCGTCTTCGACCATAGGCTGTTTTCCATCAGCAGGCGGTACATAGTCGGAAGTCATCTTAGAAGTACTCTCCCCATAGACGGCGCCAAATGTTTTGGGGTTTTTTCTGTGTCCTGCGGGAGAATTACAATTCCGAGACTGGCTTGTTGACCGGCTGTGTACCTGCAAAACAACAAAACTCCGGTTGGGTGGAGTTCCGCCTCCGACGATCAAATTAGAATTCGTTCGAAGTGAATAGTGCGGAATTAAATGGTTTTCTCTCTTATTCAGAGAGAATAAATGCTTGTTTGCCTTTTGTGTTTTTGTGTTTGAATTTCTGAATTTTCTAAATACCCAATAAATGAGGTATTTTCCTCTATTTATAGGGTTGGGGAACTGTATCCCCACCAGTAAGGATGTGCCACGTGTCAGCCTGGGATTGGCTCCCACTTGCCCTCTCTGGGACTGACACGTGGCACTCCCTGATTTGGCCACGTGGCTAGGGTATTTTTTACCCTAATCAAATTCCACAAACTATTTAATTATGGTTTAGAATTAAATAATGAGTCCGTTCAATTTGACGATATTCAAAATAGGGTATCAAGACCATGTCTTTAAAAAAGAAACACCTATTAAGTGAACATTAAATATCATATCGAAATTATCCCCCTAATCGAGATCATTTGAAAGTTAGACGACTAATGACTGTGTGATATTAGTATGTAGTATGATTTATAGAACCGTTTCTTGTGCTACAAGGACAAAATTATCATAAATCATTTGCACAGGTATCAGTTTGGAACTATGCCGAATCTACCTATCAGAATACTTTAAGATATTTAACAACCGTTAAAAGTATATTACTCATTATGGCTATCGGAACCTCTTTCCTCGACCATGAGTATTATTAGTCCTTTTGTTTGAGTACTAGTCCGCTTTGATGTTGTCAAACGTCTGCCATACAAGGGGATTATAAAGGCAACAATTGGGCAGCTAAGGCCTCTTAGTAAGGGAAGCTGACAATGCAAGACTGGGAATGTCCCCCTATTAATAGTAGGGAACATGTTTTTGGTGTTAACAAGGCCTCTTGAAGAGCGAGACTGTGAAAATGCAAGGCCGTGCTCAGTTGGATTTTAGAAATCATCTGCTTATTGACAATTGAACTCGGAAATCGAGAAACAATTCTTGACGTAATAAGGATGACAAAAAATCTTACCTTATAAGTCATGAAGAGACATTAAGTGACATAGGAAATAGGCTATACACAATTAGCACACTTGTCCGGAAGGACAAGTGAGATATTGAAAGGAATGGTGTCCTTCGAACAAGTGTATTATTCCGATAGAGGGTTCGGAATTAATTAGAAAGCTAATTATTCAATGAGTTCAAGTGATCGGAATGCGTAGCTAGAGGTCGCTTCCGATTAGTAATATTAATGAATAATTAATATTACAGCTTAATCTTGACTTAACTCTTCGGGTCACACCCAATCGTGTAACCGAACCGAAGCGACAAATTAATCCGAAGGATTAAATAAGTCGATAGAGATTTTAAGAACAAAGATGTCGGATTCCGAGCTTAGAGCGTCGAAACCGAGCGTCATACGTCGTGTGATTTTAGGAATCGACGAAGACGAGAAAAATAATCAAATGACATATCGTGCTAAAATTACAAGGATAGCACGAGCCCTAGCCACGCCTTGGATCGAAGGAAAGTGGCTAGGGGCCGCAAGCACCAAAGCACCAAGCCATTGCAGCCATCGCAAGGCCCAGCTAGGCTGGCCATTGCGTGCGGGCTGGCTGGGCAGCCTGGTGCGCCTGCACTGAAAGGCAAGCAAGCAAGTCGAGCTTGCAAGGCTGCTGTTAGGCCTGTGCGTGCTGCTGCGTGCTTGCGGTAGGCGCATGGCCTGGCTGCTGCTAGGCATGGTCTTGCGGCATCATGGCAGGCCCAGCCGAGGGCAAGGCCGCAAGTTAGGGGAGCCTTGAGGCCCAAGGCATGTGGTCGGTCTTCCTTGTGTTGACCAAATATGTGAGTTGGTGGGTTTATTCTTGCTCTCCAAGGATGGGTATGTGGTCCTTACCTACTCCTTCCCTCATGTAGACACTTGTCATTTGATTATTGTTTCATGGATTTTTAATTTAATTTAGAATTAAATTAAATCTTATATTTTCTTTTTACCAACTATCCCACATTGAAAGATGATGAGAATTCTTGGGGAGATTCCCTATAAATACCCATCATGGAGTATTGGGATTTTCACTCGAGTTGGTGAACTCTAAGGGATCTCCAAAAGCGAGAAAACCTTTGTTCGTAAAGTCTAAGTTATTTTTGGTCTAGCCCTGACTAAGCTTTGGGGTAGGGACCGGTCACAGTTCGGTAGCGAGGGTATGAGCCGTTGGAGGTTCTCGCACTTGCGGAACTTGAATTTTTCAAGTCCGAGCTCAACGATGAAGCGAAGCACGCTACAAGGGTGAGCATTCTTTCTCTTCTCTTCTCTCTCTTCTCTTATATTTATGTTTATTTTGCATGCTTTTATTTATGTTGTAATTATTACGCATGCGATCTGGTTATCGGGTTTTCTTTCCACGGGGTGTCGGACACCGCAAAACCCAACAATAATCCTAACTTATCTTCAAGGTAATTCATTAAATAACTCAATTAAACAAAATGCAATCATTGATTCTTCCAATAACTTCTCTTCATCAATTAACTTTGTCGTCCATCCCTTAGAGTAAAATCCTTTGAGTAACCTTCCAAAAAATCATTCCTTAACTTTCAATAAATCCCTTCACAAGTTATTAATTCTTCAAAAGAAATTCAAACTCAAACAAATTCCTTTATCTCAAATACTTTTTCTTATACTTCTTTCACTTCAATTGACTCAAAATTCTTTAACTTTTGTATAAAGTTTCCTCAAATTTTCAATTGTCAACATATGTTGCTTTAAATAAAATCTTTAAGTCATCATTACCACAAATAATATTTCCATGCTCAACGTAAATCAGATTCCAAAACTTAGTAAAGACTTGATAATACAAATCCTCCAAATATTCTTGATTATGACCTTTAACAATCCAAAGAAAAAAAAATAAATAACTCCTCATTTATCCAATGGAAATCATCAATTCCTTTAAACTCAAAATGACAAACTCACCCATATTGTCCACATGTAACTTCGTATGATTCAAATACTTGCCAAAAATCACATAGTTAATTATACCATATAAGGTCAAAGAAATTAATCAATTGATTATATCAAACTTATATAAAATTCACATTTAAATGGATAAACCAATACAACAACTTATTGAAATTCACAACAAATACAATCATTCCAAAAATACGATTTTAATATATAAAAGTAAAATTTTACATAAACCCATCTATTTACATATAAAGAAATTATTTACCAATTCCAACATTAGGAACACTCATTAAATAATTCTTATTCCACCAATAATCTTGAAATACATATTCCGTCATATAACACAATTTCATGATTTGCACATGAAAATAATTATTTCCAACTTCCACTTGATATAATCAAATATGTATCTTCTACCTTATTAAAATTCCATAAAACATAAACTTAGAATTCGAGAAATTATATTTCTTATGAAAACTTCACATGAATCTGAAAATTCAAATGCTTTCATAATTTAACTTTTATTAATGAGAGTCGCATAGAAGGATTCACAAAACTTGAACCAATTAAAATTCTAACAAAATAGGGAACATATCAAGTCATTCAGAGCTTTCACGTTCACAATTATTCATTACGAACACACGCCCCTTAGGAACATTCCCTCCATTGCTATTGGTTCTAACTTGTGGTCCACTAGACGGAGGTGGCTTAAATGGGTTCTTACTCTTTTGAATTTTCCCTGCCTTGACATCAGATTCCTTCTTGAAGCACTCATATTCACGGTGTCCAGCTTTTGACGATAATGACAAGTCACTGGGTTACCTTCACAATCTTTTCTAGGGTGGTTCTTCTCACATCTTCTACAAAATTTTAATCTCTTGGGTTTCTCACTGTTTCCTTGATCTCCATTTCCTCAAACATTGGTCTCTTATCCATCATTTCCCTTCCCAAAGTTCCCCTTATTCTTCCTCCTTCCATTAAAACCTCTATTCCCCCTGAGAATTCCCATTTGGCTTGCATGTGTTTGTTTTCACCTCCGTGAACATACTCGGAACTCTTTCTTTTCTCTCCCTCAGAACTCTCAATCTCCCTTCCCTAATCTCATACAAATGGGCAGCACGACCATAAAATTCATCCAAGGTTTCAAAAGTCACTCCTCCTAACTTCCCTTAAAGGGTTAAGACCTCTAGGCTTTGATAGTTTCAGTTGGGACAACTTCAGGTGCAAACCTCATTAGTTCAATGAATTTGTTGTAATACTCATTGATAGACATACTTCCCATCCTAAGATTGGTGAATTCCATACACTTTTGCTTCCTCAAATATGTTAGGTAAAACTTCTCTCTCAAGGCTTCTTTGAACTCATCCCACCCAAAGTTAGATTTCTTCATTAACTCATTCTTCCTTTGGTTCCACCGTAAATCAGCTTCCTCCCTCAGGTAGTGAGCTCCATTATTCACCTTCAATTCACTTGGGCAATTAATTGCATCAAAAAACTTATTAAACTCCCTAATCTAGGGTTCCTTTCCCAAATAAATAGGTGGTTTAGCTACGACTATTCTTGTGAAAATTTCACTGTAAGAATTCAAGTCAGAATGACAGTTTCCTTGGTTCACCACTTGTGTGATGTTTTTAGCTATATTGGTTAACTTCCTAAGGACCTTGCCTACTTTGGAACTAGAGCGCCTACTTCTCGCTCTTAAAGACATAATTCCTGGTTATACCATACTTGAAAATTAAAAGAAATATACCATGAAAACACTTCATTCATTCCAAAACATAGAAAGATTGAAAAAAAGAATAACTTCACTTAAGACTTTTATTGAAAGCATATAAAAGTAATTCGACCACTTAATCAAAGTTTTCTTTGGAAGGATCATAATCTGGATCATCATAGTTTTCCTTATCATCCACTTAATAAGCTTTAATAACTGGGCCAAGTGTAGTAGGATTTTTAGTTAGACCAAGTGCGTTGTAATCATCGTATTTTGGAGCATGGCTTGAGCTTTGAATTGGGTTATAAATTGGGCTATAGTGTGGGCTAGCAAATCCACAAATTGGCTAAGAAGAAATAACGTTGGACTTTGGAGAAGACAATGATACTCTAGGTTTTGTAATCTTTTATTTGGATATGAATCATCATGAACTTTGGGCCTGTCACATTATTAAAATTGGCTTTAGGGCTTGGACGCCTACATGAGGTAGGAGTCTCATAACTTGGAGTAGGAAAAGGATAATTCTTATGCCTTTCAAAAGGTGGTATGGATTCATCAATCGAGGAAACAAACTCTTTGTGAAGTCTTGGATAAACAAAAGGGTAGTTGGGAGTTCACGTAATGAAGTTAGGTTGCTAGCCACTTTCCCTTATGATGGTGCTTCTCATTCTCAAAGAAAGGTTCATACTTTTTAACTTTAAGTGAATGGGATAGAGATAGTAGAATTAGCCATGGTGGTTGAGTAAACACTTCAAGGTCAAACTTCTCATAAAGGGCTAGAATAAGGGTAGTTATTCTAGTCACAAAAACACTAATACATACTAATCCCTTCACCTTTCAAGTAGAAATATTAAAGAATTTCTTTCATCCAACATCTATATAAATAAATCACATCAATAAACACATGAATCCTATTCGGCATGAGCAATTCTAATCAAAACTCAATGAATTCCATTTGCATGAAGCCATACGTATAAATAAACAAATATAACTTAAGATGACTCAACTATCAAAACACCAAAATTTCGGACCTCCCATCACCTTACAAATCCAAGAATTTATTCCTCATATCATCAATCACTTTTATCTTGTTTACACATATAATTTATCAATTCAATGGTATTTCACATAAACAACTCAACTCATAAATTCCATTTGCATAAGGTAATACATAACTCAATAATAAACCAAGTATAACTTAAGATCACCCAACCATGGGCAATGAACTGAAAAAAAACTCGGACCTCTTGACCATAGACCAAGGTGTTATAACACCAACTTAATGCACAAGAAATCACACCGACTCAAGCTTTGAAATAGTTTTAATTCTTCTTTTTTCGAAAATAATAATAATGTACTTGAATCATGATATTAGACGGTCGAGCACGCGTCTCCTAGGTAAGTTACCTACAGCGTCGAGGCGAGCCTTACCTAGACAGAGAGTCGTACACGAGAATCCTTTTCTCAATCATCTTTCCAAATAGAAAATAGTTTTTACTTAAAAATAATGCTTTTGACCTTCTCACACAAATGCGAAACTCTATCCTATATGCCCTCATAATGTCTATCCACAATTTTATTTTTCCCAATTTAAAACTTTTTTTTTAAGACCCGGTACCTTGATACCAATTTGTAACACCCCCAAATCTCCCTCTACGAAAATACTAGTATAATACATATAATTATACCATAGAGATAGACTTAGGCGTATCACCGCTGCATGATTACGCAAGGCTACTTAAAATACGTAACTCAATAACAAACTTGCAGCGGAAAACTCAACTTTTCTTTATTAATACTTATAAAATAGTGACCATTGTTATGAGTACTCAAAATAAAGACAAAACCCAACATTCCAAAACTAGGTGAAACAAATCCCGGGACTCCCAAATGTTCATTTATTGACTCCACCTGAAAATAGTCAACACTGCTTACCATTAAGGTAAATAGGGCGAACAAAAAAAAAACTAGAAAATACGGATTAGCAAAATATGCTAAGTACGACAAGTGCAAGATATTGTAAACTCAATTTATTTGCAAACATGCTTTTAAAACTAATTCCAATATTCAATCTAATAATTCCAAACTCATAAATTCAAAACCAATTCTAAGATTCTCAAAACAATTCCCAATAACTCAATAATTCAATAAAAATGATTTATAAATCAATTTCTCTTTTTAAAAACCAATTCCTCACCTAAGTGTGCACACCCCCTAAGTTAGTGTCCTTATGTAGAAGGCTTTCCTTGAGGGAAGTCTAGGTCATACAAAGTCCATAGTCTTATCAACCAAATCCGCATAGTGAGATTAATATAATCATGCTTATAAAGCTTTATATTTTAATTATTTTATATTCGGAAATAAATATATATCATGCTTATAAAGCTTAATTATACTGGTATTATACGAATTATATGTGTATTATATATATGCATATTAATACCAGTATAATTAAGGTTATATTTTATTTAGTAGTTCTGAGTAGCCTTGTGTAATCACGCGGTGGTAATTCGTCTAAGTCTATCTCTACAGTATAATTATACGTATTATACTGGTATTTTCGTAGAGAGAGATTTGGAGGGGGAGTTTACAAAGTGGTATAAAAACATATTTATTTTAAAACATTAATATAATCATGCTTATAAAACTTTAATAGTTCTCCTGAAATTCCTCTTTAAGTAAAATCAAACTTTATAATAGAATAGTTCAAAGCTCCTTTTCAAAAATCAAACCTTTTAAACATTTCGAAATCAAATTCCTTTAACATAATAAATAATTTCAAACCATTCAAAACAAGATATAAAAACATATATATTTTAAAACATTAATTCTCAAGATTATTTCATAAATCATAATTCAAAGCAATTTAATTAAAATCACACAAGCATGCTTACTTATTCGATAAATTTCGAAGGTATCTAGCCACCTAAATGTACCTTAATTCCGAATCTCAATCAACACTTCACATTTTCAAAGTTCAATCATGTATACACCTTGCAATTAATATAACCATAAGGCTATCACAACATCTTTAGACATAAACCCAAATCTAATGTGCATGGACTATAAAACTCTTTTTTTTTAAATAATACTTTAATATAAAATTATAACTTTGAATTAAGTATTTATATTTTGAAAAACTAACCATGAAGAAAATAAAGGAATATGATTAAAGAGAATTGAATTTGCGTTGGATAGAATAGGCAAAACTTGCAGAGGGAATAACTCATTCAATACAACTCCGAATTGGGTGATTTTGAGCTTAAACTCAAGTATTTTTTAAGAGGAACAATTTTTTATGAAATAGAAAAACCCTAAAGCTGACTAGAAGTGCCCGAAATTG
Organism: Chenopodium quinoa; assembly: GCF_001683475.1. Classification (NCBI taxonomy): domain Eukaryota; kingdom Viridiplantae; phylum Streptophyta; class Magnoliopsida; order Caryophyllales; family Amaranthaceae; genus Chenopodium; species Chenopodium quinoa. Next base: position 713,269 of record NW_018744072.1, on the reverse strand, counting down.
GCTTCAAATGTATACCTGCTGATTATTTATTAAAAGAGTAATAGAAAAGAATGAAAGGTTTATGGAAAAGAAATTTAGAGAGAAGAGAATTGGGTTTTGGTATGAAAAATATGAGAGCTATTAGGGGGTATTTATAGGCTCAATGAAAGAATTAAGGCAAGATTTTGTAAGAAGAATTATGGTAATTTTGGTTTAAGGCATTACTTGGAAAAAAGTGTTAAGAATTAAGGAAGGTTTAGTTTATGGTGAATAAGGAATAAGAAAATAAGGTAAGTAGTTTGATCATGAAATAAAAGATGACAAGTGAGCTTGCTTGGAGAAAATTAAGAAATATTTAAGGCAAATAAATTCCATGATCATATCATTGTGAGATGGAAAAAAGAGAATTAAGGAAATAAGGAATTTAAGGAAGATAATTAAGATTCAAAACTAAGAAAATAATTAACCCAAAATTAACATAGGGTGGCCGAAAATATTGGGCATATCCATGCTCATATTTTCGGACTTCCACTAGTTTTAGGGAAATATTTGCTAGCTTAGATTTTAAGGATTAAAAGATGATTGTGTAAATAATATATTTTGCAGAAAATAATTAATTAGAAAATATTAACTTAAAACTAACTTAATTAACTAAGAAAAATCCAATTTTCTACACTTAGAAAATTCGAAAATGTTATTAATTAATTTAGGAATTTCAGCCCTTTAATTTATAAATAGAAATATATATATATATATATATATATATATATATTGTTAATTAAAATATTTGAAAAATATATATAAAATTCGGTTTTTATTAAAATAAATGGATAATAAATCTTATCCAAAATCCAAAATAATAAGTTGAGTTTTGAAAATGTTTTTGGTGCCAAAATTCAAATATCATTTTGGCCCCAAAATTCAAATAGAAAATAATTTACTAAAATACCCTTTTAGAGAATAATAATTAATTGATTAATTAGAAAATACGTCTCAAAAATACAGGTGTTACACTTTATCCAACTTGTCATAGCTTAAAAAAAATGTAAGACAAGGAAAGAAAAGCTTAAACAAAGAAATCACCAAGGAAGTGTAATCCTAACCTGGTTCATGAGTGGAGCACAAGCGCATGGTAGAAAGCTAGGCGTTTCCCACAATGTATGTAGAGCGAATTTGGAACCCAAACCTTGGAAAATCTAGATTCGGGGGTACAAGTACCCTGTAGGGCATCATAAGCATGTGTCTCTCGAGCGGTCTCAGTGGAGGTGACATTTACACTAGCCATATTAGTGCGGACCACCCTAAAGTTACGCGACCCGCTAAAATCAGAAGCGATAGCCACCCAAAAGAACTTCCCAACCCAGTTGTGGAAACGACCAAGCTTCGGGTAAGACAACACCCAGCCATCCTCGGGTGCCACATAATACCAGCCAGACTCAGGTGAGCTGGAAGAGGTTCTCTTCAAGCTTATCAAAGACTTGAACAATCTTAGCGACTCAGGGTAGCGCCTAAAGTGCAAAAAACAGAGCAGGAAAATCAGTGTGTGAAGGAACCCAGGATGAAGCAGGGCAATACAAAAGTTAAAGGCACGAAAAACCTTGTCCAAAGTGGGATCCAAAGGGAAGCGTAAACCCAAGTCAAGCTGAGATGCAAACAAAACAATATTACCATCAGGGGGAGCAGACAACTTCGAGCTCTCAACAGGGAGAACCAGTCAGTAGCTTAGCCTAAACCCATAAAAGCTTTGGCCTACCTCCTTTAAGTACAAATTCTCAGCATCCTTATTCCAGTTAGAGTCAAGTGTACAGTTCTTGGGACCAACACACCTCTCATCCAAGAAGAATTCAGAATCTCCTTCCTCTACGGGCTTAACCACATAGCAAGGTTGACAGTCTTGAAAGCTTAGCGGGCTGACTCATGTCTTTAACCGGAGATGGAGATGGAGAACGAGCAACCCGAAATACATAATGATCAAACCGATTCACGTCAGCCATGTCATCCAGCTAAGCAAAACTATTTAAAGTCTAAACATGGGGAATAGGCTTAACAAGAGAAACAACAGGGAGCTTTAACCTTGTCAGCCAAGCACTTATAGCGCATAGCGTGTATTCTCAAGCGCATGACGTGTGAGAGGGTAAATCCATCAACAGTGAGATCCCGCTCACAGTATGGGTCAAAAAAGGGGGGACGACTCTGAGGCCGAAAAGAGCGAAAGGCGTTGCTAGCAGCGGAAAAGCTACTACCTAACCCCATTTCAACAGGAGGGGTCGAAGCAGTATCCACCCCGCTCCCAGCAGGGGAATTGCCATCCGGCATAACCACTTATATAGGAATGGAGGGTGAAGTAGGATAAACAAAAGAAGTTCGCTCGGAACGCTCACCTAAGCGAGAGGGTCAGGGGGCGAAGCAGACTTAGTGCGAACAAAAGGAGAGCTCGGGTTCTGACTGTCAGAAGCGTTAGACATTTCGGTTCTACAAACAGCAAGAAAACCCCAAAAATGGAGAAATGGGGGGGAGTAAAGCAAAACCAGGCTAGTTGCCCCTGATGGCAAACTGAAGTAAAACAGGACGTTGGAAGAAGAAAAGAGGCAAGATTAAAATAGGGAAGCACAACAAAAAGCAAACGCAAGGAAGAAGTGCATGCGAACATCAAAAAAGTAAAATAGAAAGAAAAGATTCGATCTTCCAAAGAAATTAAACGAAAAATGTACCTTGCAAAAAAGAGAAGAAAAGTACAAAAGAAGGGTACAAAGAAAGTACCTTTCGGAGGAAAAGCGCACACTTGACTACACACCGAAAGAAGAAACGCACAGCGACAACCAACCCCAGGCAGAAAGTCAAGAAGAAAAAATCGAATTTAGCTAAAAAGAAATGATCCTAGGGAAAAAAAGCGATTGAGGGGAACCAGCAATTAACAGAAGAAAAATCAATTGCACAAAAATTAAATGAAAGACAAGAAAAAAGCAAGAGAAATACACTTACAATAACAATGCGCAACAAGCGGCAGACAGAGATGAGCAATGGCGGAAGGGGAAAGAAGAGCAAGAAGAATAGGGAGAATTTGAAATGAGGAAGATGAAAAGAAAGGGAACAAAATAATGAAGTAAAAAAGGAGGCACTAAATTAAATGTAGCATTAATGGGCGGTTTTACTTAATCTCCCTAGTAAAACCGCCATGTAGCCACAACAAAATAACTGCACTCCGAATTATCGACACGTGTCCCACGCATGCAAGGCAATGTTCCCGCCAAAAACAAAGCCCTACTTCAGCAGGAGTAATCAAATTTCTCGCTCAAGCTCATCATTTTCCAAGTTTCAGCGGGAGTAATCGAAATTTCTAGCTCAAGCTCGTCATATCTCAAGCTTCAGCGGGAGTAATCGAAATTCCTCACTCAGGCTCGTCATTTCTTAAGCTTCAGCGTGAGTAATCGAAATTCCGCTCAAGCTCAATAATTTCTTGAACTTCAGCGGGAGTAATCGAAATTTCTTGCTCCAGCTCGTCATTTCTCAGACTTAAGGGGCTATTATCATAGTCTATTACAAAAGCGGCATCTTCAACACTTCACAACCTACTCCCTTAAGTCTTATAACAGCGTACACACTCCTAAGACTTGAGGGGCTAGCTGTACGGAGGGAATCTTAGCCAGACAACTTGTTGAGTAATTACCGATGAGGTTACATACTCAAAACAACTGGCATGAGTAACCTCATACCACCTCTTGAGGGGATAGTTGTATGGGATAGCTGCCGCTGAGTTATTTTCATGCAGCTGGCTTTACTCAGGAGAGGCGCATAAATCAATCAAGAGCTGGCATGAGTGACCTCATACCATCTCTTGAATGGCTAGTTGTATGGGATAACTCCTGCTGAGCTATCACCACACTCCTGGCCTTACTCACGGGGTGCGCACTCACCGCTGGAAAGATATTTAGAGGGGCTCACCAGCCCGTTAGAGTTGGCTCATAAGCTAACCAGTGCGGATCAAGCTGAAGGAGATCGTACACCTATAAATAGAAGACCAAGTACAACGGAAAAGGGGTTAGACACATAAGTTTATTACACTCTATCTACCTAAGTACACTTTCTCTCTCTAAACACTTACTGAATTAAGCTTTGGAGGGGGTTCCTCAAGCCACCCTCGAGGGCAGTGACGTTTGTCATTTGTGCAAGTTGCCTAGCTGGACCGGGCCCAAACCAGTCCAAACCCCCAATATCACACCTGGAACAAAAATAATTAACTCTATCATGGTATCAAGAGCTATTGATCCATTTTTTTCCTGTTTTTGCTACATACTATTACTCCATGGCTACACCATCTAATCCCTTTGTCGACGCCGACAATTGATGGTGATTGTATTGATCATTATTCATCCTCTCCTATCATCCCATGGTAATGGGAAATCTCTAAGCTATACTCAATCTCCTTCTCAAGAAAGCTTCATCTCAAAAGAAATAAAAATGTCCCTTCTCCAACCTCATACAGAGAAACAAGTACATCGACAATGAATCATGCCCACCATATATCTCGTCTTCTACCTAGTTCGTATTGAGAGATGCAATTAATTTTTTAGCATCTCGTAGGTCATTTGCCTAAAGTTGTCAATTATCAATTTATTTTTCTCCAAACCCTCCGATCTGGGAGAACCATAATTCGGCACCATGTAATCTATCTACCAAGGATAGCTAACTATCTTTTTTTCCCTCCAAAACCTATATGGAGAAAATTATTTCAGAAACCTTCTATATATTGTGGCCAGGTAATGGTACCTCTTATTTTTGCCCATTATCGGTTCACTTTTTAACAACTATGAAAAACCACCGTGTTGCCAAATCAAATTTACATCATCTCCTTTCTTTTTTTTCAAAAGAAAAAAATAACAATTCTTTGTTCCTCAATCCTCATGTATTACTTCTCATAAAAAAATATCTAATACTCCACGCATATCTCCTCAATCTTATGGTGCCTGTGCTCACGTTAGCTCATCGTCATCACCAATATCAGTCAAGCGGCTACTCAACTCATATTTCAAGATTGTACTTTCCTTTTGGCCGTCCATTTTGTGGGGGCATATAATTAGAGATATCAAGAGAATATCTCTTGATGTCAATATTATTATCAAATCCTTTTATCTGTGGTATAATACGATATTTTGTTATGTGAATATAGTTTATATTATATTTCGTTATTACTTATCATATTATTTTATTCCTTTGAATCAAAGAGATTGTATTAGGGTTATTCTCTTGTAACACTATAAATAATTGTGTCATTTCATCAATATAATTAAGTTTTTTATTTATACCTCTATCAGAGAAGTGATCTTGGGTTTAAAGGAGGAAAAACAAAAACCGAAGAATGAACTTATATAATTACCATCATTAGACATGAACTTAAAAAATCAAACCAGTATTCAAGGAAGATTAAAATAAGATACTTAGATACCCGAAAAGTGAAGATGAAAAAGGCAAGGATTAGTTTCGGATTAAACTGGGAGGTGTGGATGTTTATTATTTTTTTTTTTTTGGTGAAGTGGATGTTTATTATTGTGATTCTTTGTATCATGGGTTACTAGTTCGTTTTCGAAAAAAGAGGAAGCTGATGGTTTAATCAGGGTATACTCATTAAAATTTACAATTAAAATAAATGTAATAGGAGGTTACCTTAATGCCTAATCTTGAATATGTAAGAGACTATCTTCTATTTAGTTACTAATAGAATAAACCACTTATGCACTGGTTATTTTGGCCTTAATGGCACCTAAATAAATTAAATCACTTTAGATTAGGTCTTCTTATCTGTTTGTTTATCGCTAGCTATATTTAATTATGTATCAATAATTACAAAAATTGCATAGCAATAAATTAAAATACACATTAAGATGAATCTAATTAGACTAAATCAACATTAATTTTGACTACACCAAATAAAAAAAAAACACACGCACACTAATTTTACTAGAAAAACATCAAATGCATCAATTATTCCTTGTTAACATATATGTATGGATAAACTATTTTTGAAACTCTTTCAAGTCAACAAGTCAACGCACACCACAACTCATCAATAGTATGATATTGTCCACTTTGAGCCTAGCCTGCAAGAATTTATTTTTGGGCACCTTCCCAAAAGGTCTCATGCTAATAAGATTGTGCTCTCCACTTATAAGGAAGTCTTCTTTTCCTTATTCTTTCCCTATGGGACTTGGATGGTCTATCCCAACAATCCTCCCATCAAACCAAGGACCACACAACTCATGGCCTCCCCTCCGGTGAAAGAATAAGGACTTGCTGTCTGAACCACAACACTAAGAGGACTTTTAACATAAGGCTATAACACTGTAGCACAAATCTCCCGTTTGGTACCACCGCTACCACCATGGAACACGCCACCTTACCACCACATCAATTGGACTTTCGATACAAGGCACCAACCACAGATCTTCAACTGCGATGTCACACATTTTGAGGGTCTCCCACTCACATAACAAAGACTTGTACCCATGCTATCGAGCCACACTACTCTACACCTATGTGTTATGGACTTACTACACTAAGTCACATTATCCCAGTTGAACCATCGACTCTGATACCACTTTTTGGGTGTTTTAAGGAAAGGAAAAGCCAATGTCTGGTTCCTACACCCAAGGTTCACCAATTTTAAATCTGTAAAAAAAAAAGGTTGCAAGAACATGTTACGGTAATGTTGAAATTCTCTCTCTAAAATCTCAATTTCTCTCTCCAAAAATTTAATTCTAAAAAGTTCCAAAAATCGAAATTTATAGAATTATACTGAAAATGCAAAAATTGAAAGATAGAAATATGGCAACTAATCTTCTTAAATTTAGGAGGGAATATATATATATATTTTTTGAATAAATGATTTTTGTGTTTGATTTTTTTCCCCCCTGTTTTAGACATTAAAACTAAAAAAAAAAACGCTTTACGATGTTCAGCAATACTAAGCAACATACACGTGTATCTTTAAATTTTCAAGAAAAGTAAGAATTTAATAGTAGGTTTTTTTTTGACAAAGGACTACAAAAAAAGAAAAGAAAAAAAGAAACTAAAAGCGAAAGCAAAGAGGCTGACGACGGCGAGCCGAAGTAGCTAGATCATGATCAGCAAATGCCACTGAATGACAACTAACTTTCTGAATTTGGCAAACAGGTTAGGTTGAAAGAATGTCTCAAATCTCCCAACGAATCCATACTGTAGAAATGTTCGTGGCACCACCATCCTGTAAAGTAAAAAGAATAGGCATATAGTTGGTGCGAATACGGAGAATAACAAAACCACGATGGCGCCCAATTCATAACGCAAATAAATAGGGGTAATTCTCTGTTTCTCATTGTGAGAAACAAGTTTTGTTTCTCATGGGGTATGTGTCAAGATTTGGGGCTCCCACTCATGACACATACGCGGTCCCCACCAGTAAAAACATCATATTATTTTCCAAAATGCCATTATGAGAAACAAAAGTGTTTCTCATAATGAGAAACTGGGGCTCCCTCAATAAATAGGCTAACAATTCAGCTCGAAAAGGAGATTGGGCAAAACAAGCCTGGGCACCTCCACCTAAGATATCGTTGGTACCAACGGACGAGAAAATCCAACCTGTACCTTCCCTACAGCTGAATTTCGGGCACCATCAATGGTAAGATCTATAGAAAGGTATGCGAATGAAATCCCCACCTGGAACAAAATACGAATACAGATGAAACCCAAAACTAGGAGGGGTGGAGCTATGATTAGGAATAGGGAATTCCCTAGGTGAATGGCTCCTCGAAATCCAAGCATTTGCAAGTTGGAAAACCGAACTAGGAGAGTAAGTTGAAGCATGAAAACATATGTTATTCCCGAAAATCCAAATTGCCCATGCCATAATCAGAAAAGAGTCTAACCTATAACAATCTTTCAGGGATGCCAAGGAACTGATTAAACTAGTGAGCCAAAACTCGAAGGGGAATGAAGATTCATTAGGAATTCGTAGACCTAAGGGATCACACACCCACAGACGGCGGACAAAGGGGCAGTCCAAGAAAAGATGTTCAACCGTTTCAGGAGCCTGGTTGCAAAAATCACAGTTTGGATATATATATTGGCATACCTTTAGTACATAAAGTGGCAGCCACCCAACTTTTCCACGTAAAAAGCTTCCACTTAGGAAGAATAATAGGCATACCCCACAGTTGTTTCCACCAGTGAGAAGAAGTGTCGATAACTAAAGAAGAGTCCCATGCATTCGTGCATGGATCAAGTAAAGAAGACACCAGATTTGGAAGATCCGATCCAACAAGCGGATCCTTGAACTGCACTGAAACACCAAGCACCCAAGAATCCTGTAAATTATGGACCCGTGAACCATTTCCCATCTTCCAACAAAGACCATGACCAAGAGATCTGAAGCCTTCTACTAAACTCCTTTTGTAAAATCCTCAATTTAATAATAGGTTGGGAAAAACTTCTTTACTTCAATGAATTTATTGGATTACATATGGGACCTTTAAATAGGTTTAAGCAAATGACAAACTCAACTAAAAATAGAAACACTAATAGGAAGTAGACTACCCCACGATTCTTTTACTAAGTGCCTAGACAAGAATATATTTAATTGTTCCTTACACTAAGTAAACAACCTAGTTACTGCTATTAGAAAATAGGAAACAAGCCTAATAACTTTGAATTACTAGTAACAATTCATGCTGAAAGTTACTTTGAAGTACTAACTTCAACACTAACTGCCCTAGCTAGTATTGTAAAGTACGATGATAGACATAATTATGTATTTTTTGTAAACATGCAAGTACAAAATTGAATAAATTAAATCAAAAACACTTCTTGCCAGGTGTATTTTCAACAAATTAATTTTTTTTTGTTTATGCTTGAGTATTATTACCTCTGTTGGTTTATGATCGTATTGGTGTTTTGTGATGTAAAATAATTTTTTTGGACTAATATATATTTTTATTATATCTTTATATACTTCTTACTAATATATAATTACAAATATTGATGGTCAAAGTAGTGCATTGATACATGTACTAGTCAAACTATTACCAGTAATTTGAAATAGAGAAAATAGTAATTTTGGAAAGTTGAAATATTGGGTAAACATGAGGCTAATGTTTTTACTTTTCCTTATTTAATGATACTTTCACTAATTTAATGGGAATGATTTTGAATGATTATTCATGTTTTCCTCACGAGTTACCATTTGAAATTTTCATAAAAAAAAAAAGAAAGAGTTGCCATATGAAAGACATTGTTTGAGGAGTATTGTACAAATTATTACTCCGTATCTTGTTCAAGGCATATCATTCACTTTTCGAATTAGAGTACTTATATATCATGTTATATATTAACCTAAAGAGTTAGAGAGCTGCAATGGTGGAGTTAAGTGTATATTTGGTGATCAAGTTTTCCATTTTTTCACCTTTTGGTGATTGGATGTTTTTATTTCACCTTTAGTGATTGAATCCTATTTTCTGGCCATTTAATCCATCGGAAGTCCATTTAACCCACCTTTAACCACACCAAATTAAAACATTATCACTTGTTAGCATTAATATATACAATAACTTCTTAGATTTTTTTTTTTATTAAATCAAACTAAATAAGTCAAACCACCAGCCCAAAATCAATTTAATCTATTTCAAAAACACTTGTTTTAGCAAATCTTCCAAAACATCCATTAATGTTTATTTTCTGTAGTCACAATTAATTTTAATTGGACCCATTTGCTCCAAGAACATATATTAAACCAAAGAAATAAGTAGTCTGAAACTATTATTAACTAAAAAAGGGAGTCTCTCTCCTCCTTGAATGATGGCATAGGCTAATACTATGCCTTTGGTTGAATTCCAGGTTTTGAAAGTATTTGATGGGTGTTTGAAGTTGTTGTGGTGAGGTTGGCTCTGTTTTTTGCTTCATTGTGTTCTCCAATATGATTCTGATGATGAGGCTATTTCTGACGTTGGTGGCGGTGGTGCTCCATGAATGAGGGTGTAACTCTCTTTTTCACTACTGATAGTATAAGCATCTTAATTACTAAACAATTAGCTACTAATCTTCCATTATTATCATCCCATTTTCTTAATATCTCAAATGATACATAATCAGAAATACATGACACTTTTAATACCCTTAATTATATTTAAATTTCATTCTAATTCAATTGAACTCAAATTTATATTACCCAAAATTAAAAACCCCCACTAAACCGGTAAACCCCAATTCAATTAAATCAACCATTCAACTCAAAACACAGAAATTGACACAATTATCAAGTTTAAAACTAAAAATTGCCACTTGTTCAAAAAAAAAAAAAAAAAAAAAACTAAAAATTGCCAAATATATCCCAATTCAATTGAACAAGTTTAATCAATTAAACATCATATTTGTTCCGGGTGTGGGTAACTTGAGTCTTGGGATCTGTAAAGGTTTATCGGTCAATTAAGTACCTGCACAATCAACGCAATTAGCTAACCTGGCAGATTATCCGGGGATAACCACTCTGATGCTAAAGTCAGCAATTTGATGAGAAGAATGAGAGAAGAGATAAGAAAGTATTTAAGAGAGAGAGAGAGAGAGAAAAAAAGAGAGAGAGAGAGAGAGAGAGAGAGAGAGAGAGAGAGAGAGTTAGAGAGATAAAGATTGTACCTCAACAATGAATTGAGCTTAGGTATTTATAGGAAAATAACCAAGCTGGTGCCACCTATCGACATAGGTGGCAAGTTGACTTCGTAGGCAACAGGTGCCTACGTGGTCGAAAGCAGCTTTCCACGTGGCCATGATGATGGCCGTTATGAAGAGTAAGCCGATATGCGTAATAATGGATGACTAACAGCGTAACCTACTTTAGTGGATAAATCCTAACGATGTTGACACTATCCCGTAACAACTAGCCCCCAAAGCGGAGTGTGCCGATAGTAGATCGAGCAAATTAAGAACATTGATTTGCTCTAAAAAACAGTAAGATTGAAAAATCTCCGATTCCCCCCCCCCCCCAAAGTGAGCAAATTAAAAACATTGATTTGCTCAACTAAACATTAGGCCAAGATTGAAAATTTTCCGATTTGCCCCCAAAGTGAGCAAATTAAGAACATTGATTTGCTCAATTAAACGTTAGGCTAAGATTGAAAAATCTCCGATTTGCCCCCAAAATAAGCAAATTAAGAACATTGATTTACTCAATTAAACGTTAGGTCGAGATTGAAAAATCTTCGATTTGTTCCCAAAGTGAGCAAATTAAAAACATTGATTTGATTACATCTTCAGTTAGAACGACGAAGCCGAGAATAATAATTCGGCCGTAGTGGAGTAGATAGAAAATGAGCGGGAAATCCCTTAAAAATAATGGGGCACATGTCGCGAAGCTAATATGGTTTGCTGAAAAGGCGATTTTTCCCAGCCGTTAGATTTCATGCAAGAAGTGTCAAATCAAACGCCACTTTTCATTTTAGATATAAATACCCAAAAATGAACAGTTTCTTCTCATTGCAAACTCAGAATTTTCAAAAAAATTAACTACTACATTTTTAATTAAATGCAAAGGCTAAAAAAGAGCTAGTGCAACGGCTCATTTTATTGTCGTTGCATTAGATAAGCCTAATACAACGGCATAAACTTTGTACATCAAAAGGTGGAGCTAACGCAACGGCTTTAAGAAGTCGTTGCATTAGGTGTACTAATACAACGACCTGAAAGGCTATTGCCACGACAGTGATATTAAATACTCCGTATGAAAATGCGCTTTAAGTTCACTCTCCTCAGACCTCACCACCTCAGTTCTCTCTCCTCTCTCTTTCTCTCCTTCTCCCTCTTCTCTTCCTCAAAGACGAAGGAAACCATCGCCGCAGTCGCAACCACATCCACAACCACCGTCGCTCACAAATTAAATTCTCTCTCTTTCTTCTCCCTCCTCATTCACTGATGGTCACGGTGGTGATGGTGGTCGTGAGTGATAACAACGATGCGGTTCGTTTTTTAGGGTTTTGGTTGGTGTTCATGGTATAAGCTTCTTCAAACTTTCCACTTTAAATTTCACATTTAGGGTTCCTTTGCATAATTACTAGTTCAAATTTTTGATTTTTTTCGATTTCTAGGGTTTCGATTTGTAACTGTTGGCAGTGGTGGAGAGCAGCGGTGGTGAGTTTCAATTTGTAATTGATGGCGGTGGTGGAGAGTTACTGAACTAACGTCCCTCAAACTCCAGCTTCGTGCCCTGATCTTTGAGTAAGCCTTCTCTCTTTATCTCTCCTTTTTCTTCTTTCTTGCTCCTCTCTAATTCATCTCTTCTGCATTCATCAGGAAACAGAAAAATCTGCCAAAAAACTAGTCTATGTTTAGGATTTGATTTATATGATTTCAGATTTATGTCTAATTTTGAGGAATTTACGAGTCTTATTAAGTATTGTTGCTAGGTTGTCTGATTTTGATTGCTTCATCTTGTGTTCACTGGAAATGTTTTGATGTTTATTTTCTAAATTTTGAGTTATCAAATGTTTTTTATGTATTGTAACAATAAGAATTTGTCTGATTAGGTTAATTAGGGTTTAATTATAAGTATTGATTTATATGTATTGATCATTTGATTGTATAATTAGGGTTTAATTATTTAGGTTCTGAATTGATTACTTAATTAGTGTTATTTTGGGGATTATTTGCTATAAATTCTGTAATTGACTTTGAAATAAGCAGAATTCAGGCAACTTGACTTAGGATGACAGGTTGTTCAAGTCTTAAACATTGAAATGACCTTCTATAAACAAATAAATGCTTTTAATGACTGTTGGACTTGATGTGGTGTAAGCTATAAGCAAATTGACATTTTTGTTCGTTATTTTTCTCTGACTGGTATTTCATTTCAATAAATGAAGTATTCTACTTAACAATGTGATTCTTTGTGATAATGATCTATTTTATTTTGGAACAAGTAAGAAACAGCGTGGTAGGAAGAATAAGAAAAATTAATTTTGCTAGTCTTGCAAAGCTCTTATGGCGGTTGTGTTCGGGGTTATGCTCTTAAATTAGTTGTTGCTACACCTTTTGGTAACTCATCTATTTTCAATTTTCTTTTTATTGAGTATTTTTTTGAGTTTTGAATTTAGTAACAGTGATTATTGCTGTTTTGGGGTTAGCTAGAGTGAATAATTTCGAATTTAGAAATTTGATTAATTGATAATTGCTTACTGATGTGCATTTTTTATATTTGAAGGCGATAATGTGATTATTACATCTTTTATAGGAAAATTTGAGTGTAAAATCTTGATTAGAAAGTAATGATTAATTGGTAAGATAGTTTTGTTTTTCTTGTGTATGTCGTTAAGTTCGTTGTTACTGCACTTCTATTTCATTCTTACCTGTCTTTTAGCTGCAATTGAAATAAGGGCCTCAAGACTATTGAATTTGGGTCAATAATGTTAAATACTATGGATTAGTGGAAGATAGAAATTAAAGATGTATAGTAATTCCTTTTGTTATGTAATGTAAAGTATTTATGGCTGAAATTTCACTGTAACGAACAATGTGTACCTTTGGACTTATTGAATCCAAAATAACACAGTCTATTGATTTGAATGACAGCTTTGCATCGTCACATTCAAGTAATTTAATGGTGACAGGGGAGGGAGGTTTGCATTTTACGATAAATATGAAATTTTGAGAATTACAACATTAAAGAAGGAATTACCGGTAGAGCTTTGGCTTAAGATTTTCTATTTTTTGGGTTCAACTGAATAGTAATTATCACAAGACTTGCTACTCAAGACTTCATGATTATTTATCTCTAATATCTAACCCTTAAAAAGCCACAAGTCCTCATGCTATTCCTCTTTTACCTCTTAAAATCTGTATTTTCTATTTTGCATTCGTGATTTATATTGTAGCTAAAAGAATATTGTTTGATTTACCCATATATATTATTTATAAGAAGACAAAACATCCTTCAAAATTTGATTATGTATCTCATCCGGTGGAGCACATAGTAAGAGAAGAGAATATGATATTGGCAAAAGAGATCATTGAATTATTTTGTGAGCTAATTGCAGCCCATCATCCCATTATTGAGTCTCAAAGGTTTATTCTTTATCCCTTAAAATTGACTGTATAAGAAAGAAAAAGTTTTAGAAATTGTATCGGACTGTCTGGTTAAATTGGAATTGTGACTTGTTTTCATACTCGGTAATCCTTTTGAATTTTCACTTTTATAAATCAGTTTACAATTTACTATAAATCATTCAATTCATCAAAGAAATTCATATTGTGTGACATAATTAGTTTATATTTTTATACTCTATGTTAGTTTAGTCTGTACTAAGTACAGTATGTCAAGGCTTACCTTTGGTTAGATACACAACTTTTTTTTTATCATAAATAAGGAACCAAATGCTACGGTTGTTTTGTCTTTAATTTTATCAGGTTGTTTCTTAAGTCGTTATTTCATCAAGTAGATGGCAAGTGGAGTAGGAGTATAGTTCACAGCCGGTCTCCGGGGATATAATAATGTTCCTGGTCTTATTTGGTGTCGATTGTATAAGTATGTGTCTAATCTGTTGATATCGTTTATATATTGAGTTATTGAAGATGGACTTATTCCTTGTCTATGAGTTTTCTATTATGTCATTAGTATTGAGTGCAATATCTTGTAAATACTATGCATGTTTAACTGTGAACTTTCATTCTTTCCTTTTTATTTAAATTTTACATTCTCTTAGATTCTTTACTCATACTCTGTGATAGTGAAGGATTCTTGTACACGAATAAACTTTCGGAACTTCGAGTTTATTTTCATTAACCTTGATACAACTGCTTACTTGTATGTTATGAGCTTTTGAACACTGTCCCTATGTATTGCACACCTTTCATGCACAGACTGCAGTGTAGTTCTTAGAGAATAGTGAAAATGCTTAAAGTTGCTTGTTATTACATTTGCACATGTAATTTTAGGGTCTAAGGCACATGAAAGGTTTTTTTATCTAGACTTTATTGTTTGTGGTAGCCACTACATCCTCCGGGTACTTTTTACTTCTGCTTGAATTATATATGAGAAAAGAGGAATGATGGATGTTTATCCTCTTTTTTGATTCTGAATTCTTGAAATTGGATTGTGTTTTAATAAGGTTTTTAGGTTTTAATTGATATATGCAGGTTGTAAGGAATTGACTACATTGATTTTTGACTTTGTTTTTTTTACTGGTATAGCTTGCAATTATTATTCATGAGCTAATTAGTTTTCGACGATAAGAACGAACTGACCTATATTTAGGATGTTGTAGGTGTAAACAATTGCTTGAGCACATCAACGATTGCTATGACAGGATTTGGACTCGATTATGGAAACTTTGAACACTGAGTTGCAAAGAGCTCCAACAGCATCCAGCATCATCAAGTACTAGTAAAATAGGTGGATACTGAAGCTGAAGAAGGTGCTTCTCGAATTGCTTTACTTGAGAAATTGGAGAAGCAGGAGAAAGAAATGATAATGCGGTCCAAACAATTGCTGAAAATATGGTTTGGGGGACAAAATGATTTAATTTTAACTTTTTAATTGTTTTTTTCTTAGTTTAACTAGTGATAATTTAATTTTATAATTGTTCTTATAGATAACAATGTACAAACTTTTAATTTATATTAATAAATTCTGATTTTTTTTTTGTTAAATTTTTTTATTATAATTGTATTATTATTAGTATTAGTATTAAGGTATAGGGAACCGTGGCATTAGGTATTATAGCTAATGCCACGGCAATAATGTTGTCGTCGCATTAGGTGTTGATCTAATGCAACGGATCATTGATGTCGTGGCATTAGGTGTCATATGCCGTTGCATTAGACCTACTGCAACGCCATCAGATGCCCGGTACATGGCCGTTGCATTAGGCCTATGCCACGGATTTTGACGGCTAATGCAACAGATTTGAGGGTTGCAATAGGTAAAAAATGTAGTAGTGATATATATTTCTCTTAATCCATTTTTCGCTTAGTGAATCTAATTGCGCAACGAAGAACCAAATTTCACTCTAAAATCAAGAACACGATTGATACTTCCTGTGCGTAGTGTGTCAGTGGCTTTTTTCATTAGCAGAATCAGGAATCGGAACTCTAAGAGGTAAAAAACCCTATCCTTTGCTATTTTTTTTTAGTCGGTGTTTACCGTTTTTGGTGGATTTTGTGATTTATTCCTTTCATTAAGTATTATTATGCCTGAATCTGTAAAAAAAAACTCAACTACGGGCAAAGCCAATGAGGCTGACCCGTTTACACCCTTGTCCTCAGCACAAGAGAAGAAAGTTTCTTATCGGCATAATTTCCTTGCTAATGCTGAAAAGTCTTTATGCCCTGCTAACCTTGATATTTTAGAAGACGTTGAGATTGTTGATGTTGATCCCCTAAGTGCTCGTTATCATTTGCAAAGTTTTTCAGAAATTCATATCGACCAGTATGGTTCCAATTTCGGCAAAATAGGTGTTAAAAGGACAAGAATGCCGAGAACCAAGTGTACCAGCTACGCTTCTGAGCAAACCGAAAGTGTTAGTCGGCGTCCTGGCAAACAGCCAATGACAGAGCCAGATCCGCCGATTTTTGATGTTCATGAAGAAGACGTGGAATCCGTTGAACAAAGCATCGATAGTTCAAGGGAAGAAGAGCATAGTGTCAAGAAAGATCAGGAAGGTGATGTGGGGGTTGAGGAAGAGGGTGATGAGGAAGAGGGAGATAAAATAGAGGGTGAAGAGGTAGAAGGTGAAGAGGAAGAAACGGATGAGGAGATAAACGAAGATATTAATGCCGGTCAGCAGATTCTCCAAGAAGAGAGATTAGATGAGGGCTATAATTTAGAGGATGATGATGCCGAGCACCGACAACCGCTTCTACTGTCTGGGGATTTGAATGTAACGAAAACGGTGGTAGATAAAGCGTGGATCAAAGTAGCAACCAAGAAGAACTACTACAGTGTGGGTAAACAATTCTTCAAGCTTCCTGACGGTTATGAGTTGACATTACCCCAAGAGGGTAATACCGTTTTTGACTGTCCAGAAGGGCATATAGCGGTATATGCGAAACACTTTGAATTTGGGTTGCGTTTCCTCTGCATCATTTCATAGAAAAAATATTTAAGGCATGGAATGTGTGTATTACTTAGTTAACAACGACAACAATTCGACACATTGTGTCGATGGTGTGGGTTATGTTATTCATGGATTTTCCGCTATCCCTTAATTTGGTCCGTAAGCTACATTGGATCAATAAGGACAGTCAACCACCGGGCTGGTGGTCTTTGTATACAGCTTTTGGTATGATCACGGTGTGGCCGAAATCAACCAGTTGCAAAAAATGGCAAAATCAATTTATTTTTTTAAAGTTCCAAACGAATTCGGTCTACGAAGAACTTTCTACCCTCCCCATAGGAGATTTGATTCTATTATAAGTAGGAAGTTAGGATGGCTTGAATTTAAAGCATTTCGTTTTTTTCGATTGCATGTATGTAAATGAAGGTAAAAAAATAAAAGTTGTTCCAAGGGTGTGGCTGCCCAACTGTAATTATATCCTAGGCAATGCTACCCTTACTCATGTTGGTCTCTGCAAGACTGACGATTATAGTATGACTTACCATACATATTTTTATTTTTATTATTTTTATTATTTTTTGTTATTTCTCTTATACCTGTGATAATGTTCATAACTGTATATCTAGATTTACTATTGTGTCTGGCAATTTGAACTTGCCAAATCGCAACTTTGGCCGTTAACATCCTTATAACTTTTGTGTTCTGATTTTGGTTAGGTGTCGACAAGCTTGATTATCCACGCCTGGGTTTAAAATCTGACGGCTTGGTGAAATATCAGTGTCCACCTAACCCCAAATCCGCGTACGATACACTGTTAGTCTTTGCTACCAGAGCATCAAAAGGAAAACAGAGGACTAAGCGTGGTATGACATCAATTGAACAAATAAGAACAAGGCTGAATGTCCTTCCTCTCAGAAGGGGTGGTTGTACCAGCACCGGCTCCAAGAGGTCTAGTGATGCAACTGGTTTGGATTAGTCTAAAAAACAAAAAACCATCCCAGCTCAAGACCAACACACAGGCCAACCAAAGGACGTCCCAACTGAATTAAGGGACATCATGGATTTGGAGGATGATGACGCCAACAAACCAAAGAAAACAGTGAGCATAATTGCCCCAAAGCAGCCAGTCGGCAGCGCCGATAAGGCGACCTCTGTGAACAAGGATGTGCAACCATCTGTTACAGTGCGCTCTGGTTCTAGCAGCTGGAATGCCTTTATACCCATGCTGACGGATGATTTTATCGAGATTCCCCATGTCAAAATTCCCGAGCAGGTGATGGAAGAATTTCTGGTTCCTGCCGGTACTGCAGGTGAGCCATGGCATCCTCGAATTAATGTGAATAGGGGGGAGTCTGTCATTGCAGATGACCCATCAACTAGCGGCAGCATGGGATGGAGGGTGTTAAAATATTTGGCCACTCTTGCCGATAGGCCTGTCAGCCGGCTCGCTGCTCCTTGTGGTCAAATAATAAATGACTTGCTTAGAGTAAGTTACCTGCCTTAATTCTTTGTGTATTGTGATTTATATCTGACAAGCTTATGTTATACTTATGTCCTATTGTATCTCTTGCAATTTTGTGTCCGCGCACAGACTGTTAATTCGGCTGTAGAGGTTGTTCACATGTATAAATATTATCAGTGGTATGCGGACAAAGCCGAGAGAACTGTGAAGAAGGCCGAAGATGAGCGTAAAGCGGCCGCACTCGAGTTTGAGAACTGCAAGGTCAAGATAAAGCTTCTTGAGAACCAGCTAACTAATCAAGAAGAGTTGAAAAAGAAGTTGGTGGATCAAGACAAGCTGAAAACCCAGAAAGCCGATTTGGAAAAAAGCTTGAAGGCTGAGAGGGCAGAAAGAGAAAGCGAAGAAAGATCTAGAGCAAGCTCGTCTTGAGAAGCCTGCTATCAGGCGCTAAGCTGTCAACCGGTTCTTGAGGTCTGACTTATATCGGGACAAGCTTGTTGATCGCTATACCGGTGGATGGGTGGCGGCACATCGTTGCGTGTTGAGGATTAGGAGGAGACGAGATGGCAGTTAATCGAGGATGCTTATGGTAAGGACAAACATCATTCTCCTACCAGCTATGAAGAAGCATATTTTTCGATCCCCCCAGCATTGAAACAATGACGAACGTTGATCCATGTGATGTGGTGGATGAAGAGTTTGATGACGCCATTCTTTCCAGCTTTGTAGGTGAGAAAGGGCCAGAGAAAGAGTCTGAGAAGAAGAAAGATTAAAGGGTTGGGCAGTCATCACCAAACTCATCATGTGGATCCTCCTTTTCCTGCAACTGCTGCTAAGCTGAATGAGTTTTATTTGTGTTTTTGTTGTTCTAAGACTAAGTTTCTGTTTGTATGAACAAAGTATTGTCTGTTTTAGCCGGTCTGATCCTTGTACTTTTTTGGGTGATGTCTGTCGGTTTACTTTGTTTTAAAGTATGTTTGATAACCTTTTAAGTTTTAACTTTTGCTATGTATACATGATGCTTTCAGTTTTGTGATTTATTCCTTTTACTTATCAGTATGTTAGTTGCACAGCGTACTTTTAGACTGTCATTTAGTCTGATACCTATTTCCATTTTCATTCTTTTCACAATAATGTTATGTCGACATTTACCAGATATGATGTACTTTAAGCTAGGTTTTCGGTGTTGGTGGGCGCTTCGGTCCTTCGAATAGTCTTATTTAAAACTTATTTGAATACCTTTCGCAAAAACGGCTATCAGCCACTATAACATGACCAGATTATGGGCCTAGGTTATAGCATGATTTCACCTGTATGATACTTGCAACCTTTTCAGGTCGAGCAAAGATAGTGGATCAGACCATCATTTCAACTCGCCTATAGGTGTCTTTGTTATATAACCTCCCTCCTCACTTGAATGGGTGATACAGCTAGCTCGGCCGTTCGCACGTCCATATCGAAAGCGGGGGGAGGGGGGGTTCACACATTTGATATCGGGCCGCTAATTTCAACTTTATTAACGACGTCAATCAAGCACACAAAGTTTACAAAATGTGATGACCCTTAGTCAGTCCGATAATACATAATTATGAACCCAAAAAAAGATAGCTATTACACATAATATTTCTTAAGGACGCTTACATTCCAGACGTTATTAAGGGGTACACCCTCTAGGGTCATTAGCCGATATGACCCTTGCCTTAGAGTTTCATAAATCTGACAAGGACCTTCCTAATTCGCGGTTAGCTTACCATTTGCATTTTCCTTACTGGTAGCCATTGTTCTTCTTAAAACCAAATCACCGTCTTCAAGAGAACGGTAATTAACACGTTTGTTATAAGCATGACTCATTCTATTTTTATAAGCTTCAGATTTAATGGCCGCTTTCAACCTTACCTATGGCAAAAAATTTAACTGCTGTCTTAACAAATGATCATTTTGTTCTTCATAATAGTGTTAAATGCGAAATGTTGGAAGGCCGACTTCAGCAGGGATAACCGTCTCTGAACCGAAAGCGAGGTTAAACGGTGATTCTCCAGTTGCTCCTCTTATCGTTGACCTATTGGCCCACATTATATCTGGTACCAAATCGGCCCATAACCCTTTTGCGTCTTCTACTTTTTCAACGCATTGAGTATTTTCTTATTAGCGGCTTCAACCTGACCGTTCGACAGTGGATGGAAAATTTCCGCGTAGGTAAACTTTACTTTGTATACACTCAAGAAATTTTTGACAAGGCTGCAATCAAATTGGAAGCCATGATCAAACACCACTACCATCGGCAAACCAAACCGGGTAAATTTGTTTTTCTAGATGAACTTTTTCGCATATGCTAGCATATCTGCGTTCATTGTCGGCCAATAGTAACCTCTCTTCATAGCTTCTAAAGACATAGACCGACCGCCCGCATGATTTCCGCATTCACCTTCATGAATTTCTTCTATCAACCTTGCGGATTTGAAAGCCGTTTTGCACCTTCGCAGTGGTAATGAGAAACCTCTCTTATATAACCCCCCGCAAAACATATCAAACCAGATGCTATCTTTCTTCACGTTGTGGGCTTCAAGCTTATCGGTAGGGAGGGTATAGTATAACTTGTAAGCCAGAATATCGTTGTACCACTCTCGGCCCCCGTTAATGCAGTTAACCTCCACTTGAGTTGTATCAATGCTTTTGTGATCTAGGATTTCTACCACCACTGTTCACTCTAAATCGTTGAAACTTGAACTCGCCAGTTTTGCCAAGGCATCTGCCTGCGCTTTTTAAGCACGTGGGACCAATGTGATTTCAGAGTACTTTAACTTTGCCGCTATTCTTTCATTTTGGCAAGGTAAGCTGTCACTGTTTGCTCCCGGGCCTTATACTCACCGTTAAACTGACTTGCAACCAATTATGAGTCCGTTGACAATTCAATTCGTTTTGCCTCTGCCACTATACATAATTGGACTCCAGTTATTGCCACTTCATATTCAGCTTCGTTATTGGAAGCTTTAAATTTGAACTTTATAGCGTACAGCTCAAACACATCTCCCTGCGAGGAAGTCATTATAATACCGGCCCCTGAACCGGTTGAAGCTGCTAAACCGTCAACTGAGTCCTTCCACGTTCCGATATCTTCCTCTTCATCTGTGTAAGATGTTTCCACAATGAAGTCAGACAAAGCTTATGCCTTTATAGACACTTGCGGTTTGTAAACTAGATGATATTCTGACAGCTCTATGGCCCATTTGAGAAGACAGCCAAAAGTTTCCAATTTCTGAAGGGACTTTTCTAACGGCTAATTTGCTAGAATTTCAATTGTATGTACATCAAAATATGGCCTCAACTTTCGCGCCGCTATCACTACTACGTACGCAATCTTTTCTATCAACGGGTATCGTCGTTTCGCAGGATTCAAAACATGACTCACGAAGTAGATGGGCATTTGCACTTTCTTTCGCTCTACAAGTAACACCGCTGCTACCATTTTAGGAGATGCTGAGATATACAATTGAAGCTTCTCTCCTTTCTTTGACCTAGCTATTGTCGGTAATGATCGGAGGTGATTTTTGACTACCTCGAGTGCTTTTTCCTGCTCTTTACCCCATACAAATGTCTTGTTTTGCCGCAACACGACAAAGAATGGGAGTGCCTTGTTAGCCGATTTGCTTATAAATCTAGTTAATGTCGCCATGCGGCCTGTGAGTTTTTGTATGTCTTATATCGATTTCGGCTGTGGCAAACTGAGAATAGCATCAATCTTATCGGGATTTGCATCAATTCCTCTTTCACTAACCATAAAACCCAGAAATTTCCCCGATTTTACACCAAAAACACATTTTTCCGGATTTAACTTCATTCTGTGTTGTCTAAGAGTATTAAAAGTTTCTTGCAAGTCTGTAATGTGATCTGTAGCTAATCGGCTCTTCACAATGGAATCATCCACATACACTTCTACATTTCTACCCTTCTGATTTACAAACACCTTGTCGACCAATTTCTGATATGTCGCGCCCGTACTTCGTAGCCCAAAGGCATTGCTCTATAACAATAAACTCCAACGTCTATAATGAACGCGGCCTTGGTCCTGTTGGTCTCATATAAACTGACTTGATGGTATCCTGAGAGCGCATCCATAAAACTCAACAAAGCATGGCCTAAGGTTGAGTCTACCAGCATGTTTATCATGGGCAAGGGATAACAATCCTTTGTACAAGCCTTGTTTAGATCAGTAAAATCGACACATTCTCCACTTTCCTGACGGTTTCTTCACCATCACCACATTGGCTAACTACTCAGGGTAAGTACAAGGTTCTATAAATCCTGGCACTAGCAATTTATTCACCTCATCTTGTACAGCTTCGATTTTCTTAGTCAAGAAATTCCTTTTCTTTTGTCTTACCGGTGTTGCTTTTCTATCTACATTCAGTTTGTGTAACATGATGTTGGGATGTATCCTTAAGATCTCATCAGCCAAGAAGGAAAATACATTTGCATTCTCCAGCGGGAGATCAACTAAATGACATTGCAAATCAACATCCATGTCAGATCCAACTCTCACAACTCGACCTAGGACTCCCGGCTGTAACTTAACTTCAATGGTTTCCCCTCCCGGCAGGGGACAGGGTACCGACATTGGCCGTGTATCAAAATTCTCCATAGACAGGTCATGTGCGGATGGGGTTCTTTCCCTTTTCTAACTTACACTATCCATTGACGGCTGTCGGCATGGCTGTTTTAGCGCTGTCATATAACATTCTCTAGCCATTGTTTGGCTTCCCCTAACACGCTCAGGGAAACCGTTATTAGATATGTATATCATTGTTAGGTGGTATGTTGATACGACAGCCTGTACTTCATGTATCATCGTTCTACTGACGATGGCGTTGTACACTAACGGCACATCAACCATTAGAAATTTCGTCATCACATCTCTCACGGCAGCTCCTTCGTCGATACGAACCTGCAACACAAGGCTGCCCTCGGGCCTGATGGTAGATCCATTGAAACCGATGACTGGGTAGGGCACTTGCCTTAAGTACTGCCTTCCAATCATCATAGCATCAAAAGCCTTTGTGAACAATATATTTGCAGAGCTTCCTCCATCAATTAAGACTCGCTTGATCAACCTACCATTTATAGCTAGTATGAGTACTAACAGATCATCATGAGGAAAAACGATGCCCTTGATATCAGCCTCTAAGAAGGATACTGATGGAATGCTGGAGGGCCGAGGACGGTCTTTTACTCCCAAAGCATTCACCACGTGCCTGTGCTGCGACATGCTTTTCTTGGCTCCGCTGACAGATCCCCCAGGCACGGGCCCACTGATAATGACATCTACCACTATATACGCCCTGACGGCACTTGTCCTTGCCGAAAAATTAAGGAAAATATTTAATTAAGGTTTGGGCTAAGAAATGGATACTTGGACTAAAACTGGGTCAACTTATGAAAATGTGTTGGGTTATGAATGTGGTTTTAAGTACTCCAAAGATTCAATAAGCAATCCGACCAATAATGGCGATGAAATGTTGTTCATCATCCGGTTTAGATTTTCAGGTTTGAATTTGGGGAGACAATTTTAGATGTCTATAATTACATTATTGTTACAACATTGTGTTGTTCTTTAGTCTAGTGTGTTATATTTACATGTATCAGGTTTGTCCTTAGCCTCTCCCATTCATAAAGGATTTTTTTTTTATTATTATTTTTTTTTTCCGATATATTCATCATCATATATTTCTAAATTATTTTATGTACGTCGTAGTGCTATTATTCCACGTAGCTAACAGATTACTCTTAAATCACAATCAATCGTAACAATATCAACTAGCTAAGCTCCTCTTTCACCATATTAGTAATTCAACAACAAAGCCATTCTTAATCACCAACAAAACATCAACTATCATTTTCATCATTACCATAAGTCAATAATTAAACCTTAATTATAAAAACCCCTTATTATATTCAAACACCAATCTCTAGACAATTACAAACATCCTTTTCATTAACACATACTCAACTTACATAACTCTATGTGTTAAATTAATGTTAAACAACCATATCATAAAAAAAAAACAAATTAATAAATAAATAAATAAATAGATAAAAGATATGAAATAATAGAGGAAGTACTATATAACATAGAATTAGGCCATAGACCTAGACACACTAGGGTAAGGCCTTGTCACTCTCATTCCCTTCCTAATGGACCCTAACCCGAATGACACTTATTTAAAACACACCCTTTTACTTCTTCCCTTCACTTCCCCTTTTTAAAGTCACGAGACCCACCCTTTATGTCTCACTTGCCATCAATATTAAGTGAGTGATAAAATGAGTATTCAGCTGACTGCCAGAGTGAACTGAAAGAAATTTTACAAAATCTTTCAATTATGTTTTAATTTTTTCTTCTTTACTACCTTCAAACTACAACTAGAAGTTAGTTTCAAACTCGGAGTTTACTAGTCACTCAACTCGCTCTTAGCTTCTTTCTTCGTTTACTACTACTGTTTCCATCCATGTATGCGTACTCTCTTTTTCTCATCTTTATCGTACCTTTTGATTACTTGTATACAACAAGTGTATTGTATATAGTCAATCTCTCGTAGTCATCCTGTTCGAGTTAATTAAATTTTAATTTTGGTTGTCTAATTTGTGTGTGTTTTATGGTGGGGAGTGTAGGAGGCCAGAGGGGAGCCCATTGGACCTAAATTATTTGCCGGAGGATTTCACTAGAGATGGCAAACAATTGTATGAAGACACTTCTACTTCTGGTAATTTCAATTATTTCCCTCCTAACCCTTCCCCACTTTTATGCTATGTTCTTTTTTTTTTTTTTTTATAAAATTCCTTTTCATTTACATATGGATGGCATATTATCTGATTTCACACTAACTGAGTTATCCCAAAGAAAAAAAAAAAAAAAAACTTTAATTAATACACAGGACAATATCTTTAAAATGAAAGAGAAAAACTCATTAGACTATTTTAGTGAATCTATGAGCTTGGGTAAGTAAAAGATGAATTTACTATTCTTAATTAAAAATTTCCACATTTTTTTGTATA
Organism: Chenopodium quinoa; assembly: GCF_001683475.1. NCBI lineage: Eukaryota > Viridiplantae > Streptophyta > Magnoliopsida > Caryophyllales > Amaranthaceae > Chenopodium > Chenopodium quinoa. Next base: position 687,712 of record NW_018744072.1, on the reverse strand, counting down.
TATTTTGTTTGCATAGTACAAGAATTAGGGTTTAGGTTTTGCTTTTGTTGTGTGTGTAAATCTTGTGTCATTACTCATTAGTGACGTTTTGTTGATGTAAAACTTTTAATATGTTTATAATGATTTTCCAAAAATGGATTAATTTAATTTGGGTGTTTTGTAATTTATTTCTAATTATTAAAAAAAAATCTTGCAGGACATAAGAAAAAGAAGAACAAAGATGAAAGTGGGAAGGTGTATGAGTGTAGGTTTTGCTCCCTCAAGTTCTGCAAATCTCAAGCCCTTGGTGGTCACATGAACCGCCACCGCCAAGGCATGTTTCTGCTCCCTCTAATATTTCAATTCTTCCACTAAATAATTTTCCTTACTAATTATGTGTTTTAATCCTATTAACTTTTAGTATCAAAGGTTAAAATCTTATCATTATTTTCTTTTTGAAATAATAACCCCTATGTTATTAGCTTTCATCCATTCTATTACAATAATTATTGGCAATTAAATCCTCACTTTGCAATATTAATGGAGAACCATAATTAATTAAAATAAATTTTTTTATTTTATTTTTAAGTTTACGGAGTAGTATTCATAATAACTAAACAGTGAATCGTTTGTTCTTATTTGGACGGTGAAATAGGTAGAGCTTTTAGAAACAGTATTAATAAGAATAAACTATTCGTAGTAGAGAGCGTTGATTAATTGATACACCACCAATCCCTAGAATAAGAGGCATTGATCTGATTGATAATTAATATAATGAATTAAAAAAAAACAATAAGATAGAAAGATACTCCTACATATTGGTAGATAGGGAAGCCGGCGATGAGCAGATTCTAGAGTAGTCCAGAATCAGAAGAAGGCACAGAGAGGCGTAGTCATATCAAAAACTTTCCCTTCTTGTAAACCTCTGAAATTCTAGCACACTTACTAGTAATAACAACTACTGTTTTTCTTACACTTTTTATGCTTGTCTCCTTTGATTTGATTGATGCATCTTTTTCTAACATTTCATTTCTTACTATTATTAATTATACTTGTATATACTAATATATTTAACATTTTTTTATTCAATTATTAGGCTTTTTATGCTAGCTAGTTACTCTACTAATCTAAAGTAGCTGCTAATGTTGTTGTTGGGTGCAGAGAGAGAGACAGAAACGCTAAACAAGGCTCGGCAACTGGTGTATAGCTCTGATAACCCTCCCCTTCCGGTTCCTCACCACCCTCTCACCCACTTAGGGTAATTTTTTCCTTTTTTCTATTTCCAACATCACTTAATATTACTATAATGGTTCATCAAAAAAGATATCCATAGTAAATGCAATGGAAAGTTTGATAAAAATGAGAGGAGTATTTATTTTTGGATACAATGTTATGAAGTACTATCCTTGATAATATATAAAGTCGAAACATTAGAAGATTAATACGAATTGATAATACTTAAAGTCGAAACATTAGAAGATTAATTAGATGATAAGTTTTGTAATAGTTGATGGCTATAATGATAACTAATATCCTTGATCGTCCAATGTAACAAAATTTATTCGTTCCAAGTATGGCGGATTATTTATGTTACATTTATGAAGTAACATATATACTACAAAGTACTTTGTGATAATGTATTTATATACTTGTATTTCTTTACACCACCTACTATACAATTAAGTTATCATATTTTATTTAACATGTTCAATCTTAGTAAAAATATTAATAAGCAATAATTTTCTTTTAGTTCTTTGAAAATAATATAACACTTAGAAGTATTTATTTACTCAATCAAGCTAACTTTAGGAGTTAATTTCAAATATAACATTTTATCTAATAAAATCAAGAGCGACAAAAAATATACACAAAATCTAAGCTAAGTAGTACAGAGTAATATTTTGCATGTCATCTAGTGACACAAATGTAACCTGGCATTTCTTAACAAAATTAAACTTACAATGATTAATTTTAGTTTGATGTTAATTTGTTTGACTAGGTCTTATGTGCCACCAAGTGCAATATATCACCAACCACCACCACCTCCACCACAACAAGTCTACCCAACAAGACCAATTATGTTCTCCGGTGGCGCATCATCAACAGTTCTACAACCACAACAACAATATCATCATCATCATCAACAACCATGCTTGTACACCACGACGCCACCGCCACGTATATTTCCATCAGGGGACTACTACATGGCACATGGCCATGCACTCACCGGATCATCCCCCACAAACTATACTTGCATCGGAGCACCAGTAAGCTTACCAGGGTTCACCGGACCAACAGGCGGGCGCGACGGTCTAGACCAAGAAGATGGACTAACAAGTCCATATTAATTTAATATTAACCATGCATTTTAATATAACCCTCTTAATTAAGATTAGTGAGGGCCATGCAAAAAAAAAAGATATATATATATATATATATATATATATATATATATATAAGGGTTTGATAAATGACAACTTTTTTAATGATAAAAAAAAGAAGAAATATAAGGGTAGGTTCTGGAAGTATTGGAAAAAAGTAGGGTTGAGCTCACAAAGAGTTGCAGTGTCTCTCTTTCAGAAGAGGAGCAGTAAACAGAAGGAGGGCAGAGGAGAGAGAATAAGGGATAGTTTGTTTGGTAGGGAATTGGAGGTTTATGGAAAGGAGGGAATTGAACTCAACTGGAACAAAACATAAAGAAACTAGAGTTTGTGTTATTGCAGGTAAACAACCAGTTGGATATGAACTGAATGGTTCCTATTCTAACTCCTCTTCTTCCTTTCTTGTTAGCTACTGTTTCTCTTATTATACTTTTTTTTTTTTTACTCTCTCTCATTTATTATTATTTTTTTTGTTTTGCATGGCTATTTTAGGAGATACTTATTGCTCTATTTTTTGCTTTATTCACCCAAGTATTGCCAAAGTGTAATTCAATCCCATTTACATCATTATGGATTATCAAATTGATTTCGGTGATTCACATTCGTTTTTAAACCCTAGGTAGGGAGCCAAAATGAATAACAAACAAAACCAAACTTTCACTCTTTTACGATTGTAGCATTTTTGAAACTATTCACACACTCTTATATAAATCACATAGTATATATGATATATATATGACTAAGAAATAATATACTGAAGTAATGTTGGATCTTGTTAAATTCATGTCTATATATATATACTGAAGTAATGTTAGATCTTGATAAAAGTATATTGAAGTTAATAGAATTTGGCCCTTAACATCAAACTTAAACGAATTGTTTTAACAACATAAATACTATGTTTTTTTTTTCTTTAAAAGCAAGAAAAAGGATCTTATTAAATAAAATAGTCAGACAACTCTTATTAATAAGATAGACAATTCTTACAAATAATTCCCAAAAATTTAAAAAATCAAAATCTCACTTATTTACAAGTACAAGATTTGACATCTAAGACTATACTTAAACATTTTTACTTATTAAGTTTGGTTCCCCAATTTGGATTTGTACATACATTAAGCTATTTCTCGAGATAAAACAATTAGAATTACGTGTCATTGACGCGATTATAAATTGTGTCATGCTATTTCTTTAATATAAAGAACGTGTCAAGGTAAGAATTTATTTATCTACTCCATAGCTTCTAAACAAAACTCTTCAAAATATGTAGTGCTACTTGGATCTTACTTTTTTTTTATAGCTTGTTTTTTAACAAAAAATTTAGTACCAAGAATCAAAGAGGTGCACACCAAACAGAAACCCTCATGGTATTGTAAGATCTTGCATTGATTTACAGACTAGACTCTTTAAAAATAGGGAGAACAAGGATATTATCATCTCTACTTCTAAATTAATTATATTAGAGTTTCATCTCTCAACTTAACGCAATGATGAGATACTAAGTATACCTTTATCATTAAAACAAGTACTCATACAAAATCAAACTGTACTATTGTGAGTATTTAAGCGGTCAAGATTTTTGTTGATTAGATTCGTTATCAAAATCAATTGAAACTAATCATCATTTATCAATAATACAAATGTCACATTTGCCATGAGGGTTTGGTATTTTAATTTCTATGTTTTGTAGGAATTAAAAATTTGTATGAATGAATAGAGAATATTCTACTCCTTAATTTTATTAATTTATGATAAATTGATAAAGGCTCATAAAGCTTTATTCTGTATATTAAGAGGACATAAAGTTACATCTTCTAATGGCTACTTGTTTTGCGACCATAACCTGATTTTATGTGAGTTGTAACAGCTGGAGATTTTTTGGAATAAACCAAACCATACCGTTATTGACCTAATTAATTTAAATTCCATTATATCAAAGGCCGTGTGTTTGATTTGGTTTAAAATGTTTCATGGGAAGTGATGTTCTCATTTCTATCATTTTTCTACAAAAGTTTGTAAAGGTGTGGAAAACAATTTTCTCAATTGTAGAAAATCACACTCTTAATAGTGGAAAACAAAGTACTGTAAAAAAGTTGCAAAGGAAAGCCGTATTTTACTCTCTCCTCTTTGTTAAATACATGTTTAGGCCGCACTCGTAACTAAGAGAGAGTCCACTTCACAAGACCAAAGAAGGTTCCATTCTAAAACCATATGGCAATTAGAGGAGTAGCCCCTTAGCCTTATAAAGTATTTAATTCTCTCTTCTTTTCTCATAAAGTGTTTAACTCTCTCTTCTTTTCCAATATGGGACACTTTCATGTGTTTTTTGAGAGTTTATAGTTCAGACTCCCCTCACATGTAATGTCCCTTAAATTTGTCTCATGTGAAATTTTTGGGGTTAAAGAGCATTTTTACCCCCCCCCACTTGAACCTACTCAACTTGGCCTAGTGTACTCATTATACTTAAGCCATTAAAGGTCTCAACCATGAGTCTGGCTCTGATACCATGTTAAATACGGGTTTGGACCGCAACTATAACCAAGAGAGAGAATCCACTTCACAAGACCAAAGAAGATTCCATTCTAAATCATATGGCAATGGGAGGAGTAGGCCCTTAGCCTTATAAAATGTTTAACTCTTTCTTCTTTTCTCGTAAAGTGTTTAACTCTCTCTTCTTTTTTCAATATGGGACACTTACATGTGTCCGCTTAGAGTTTATGCTTCAACACTCTTTACCTCCTTTTTAATTTCCTCTCATTACTCCTTTTTAATTTCCTCTCATCCATCATCACCAGTACACTATTCACTTTATTTTTTTTTTTTGTCAGGAAACTAGTAAAGGAAAACTGATTTGTAATTTATTTTCAATTTCTTTCTAACTTTTCTTATAAGGAAACAAACAAATAAAAACTTATTTGCAATTGTATGTAGTTTTCCTTGAAACTATATTCTCCATGAAAAATCAACTTTCATCGAAAATGTTTTATTCAAAACAAACAGAGCGAGGCTTATTGAAACACAAAATTAAGATCGACTTTCCTGCACGCTATTAGTATCTTCGGACTTTGCATGGTGTGAAGAATTAAGTATGTTTTATTTGTACGGTAAGAGTTGTATAAGGATGACTATGTTTGATTAGTAGAAGTGTAAGGTTTAATAATAATCACAGATAACAAATTCATATAGAAATAATTAAATAGGGCTTTTTAACTTCGTAGGTCAATTTGAACCCGAGAACGAAGTTCCAATTCGAGTACTAAACAAGCATTGTTCAAACCGAACCTGACTAGAACCCGAGTTGAACCGAGCAATGCATCAAACACATCCATTTGAAATAGAGACAATCATATCAATAATGTGTGTGGTTGCTAGGCAACAATAAATGCAGATATCAGGTTACAAATTGTGAACTAAAAGTGATAGAAGTGTTTAGGTAGGCACTGCTAAATATCTCTCAGGCAAATACATTTATAAATATGGACCACCCTATATAGAGGATCCAAATCCGAGAACGAGAAGTGATACCTGATGAGAAAATAAGAGATAATAATGATATCATGGCAATCATGTATCACTCTTTGTGGCATTATGTTGTTTGTATTATATTGTTTATGTACTATATCATTACATTTGAAAACAACAACTAATTTGGTGCAAAATCCTATGCAGATCCCAAATATTATGTCTCACTTATCATCATCATCACTCTTGTAAGTCTTGTTTAGGTCGGTCAAACCAATTATTTTTAGACAAACTTGTACTTAGTACATTTTAAATTTTAGCGACTTTTACTTTCTAATTAATGACAAAATTAGAATAATGAGTGGTTTTCATGATAAATGCTACAATTGAAAACAGCTGTGTTTATGTGGGTTGGTATGTATGTGATACAGTATATAAATCGATCTGAGTTCCAACCAAAAGCTTTTAATTTATATACTCTATTAAAGGTTTGTTTTCTACTTTCATAGATAGGCCCTGTTCTTTTGAGCTTCTGAGTAAAGGTGAGCAGAGCAAAGCAGGTGTCAGCAGAGTAGAGTAGATTATTAATACTCAGTAGAGCAGGGCACGCAAAATAGAATAGAGCAGAGCAGACTACGACAGCTCAAAAAAACAGGGCCTTATTCTTGACCATCAATACAACCACTACAAGTGTTAGTGGTTTTACATTAATTAACCTTTAAAATCAGTAGGAGTTTATTCAATAAATTTGCTACTGATGTTAGCGGTTTTACTTCAACTATAACATGACAAATAACACTAGTAGTGATTTTATTTATGCAAGAACAATTTTGATCAAAGCTGGAGCTCCAGGCCACTGCCTCCACTCCCATCATACGTACCGTAAAAGCTAGGCCACTTAGTGAAATCATCGACAAATTGATGCCGTGAAGGGACTTGAAGAACATGATCAAACTACATACTCCAAACTTTTTCGCGGTCAAAGTGAATATCCATTTCTATTTGTTTGTTGCATTAATAATGAATTGAATGATGCAACGTTAACGATGAAAAGATCAGATTATTTAAGTACTCTATCAAGTATGTATCTAATATAATATAAACCATTATTCAAGATGATTAAAATTTGAAGACGGGCAGCATAGCATAAGTTATAGCAAGTGGATGAGGAGGAGTAAACCCCTGTGAAAACATGCATAATTGAAGATGCATGAAAGCGACTGTTCATCTCAAAAAGACCAATATTGGTTCACAACTGCAGATCACGCGGTCTACTCTACTTGGATGATTGTACATTTGTACTCCTCATTATTATCAAGCTCCATTAAAACACCCGAATTCAATTAACTTCACCCCCCTCTTTAATGTGTTTTTTTCTCCCGACGTGGCTATTTTATATCCTTGACACACCAAAAATATATAATAACAAGCCGCAATTTTGTTATAATAGTTTTCACACTCTTTGTCATTACTAACTTAATACATTCAAAAGAGCTTTATATTAAATTAATTAGTGTATTGAACATTTAGTTTTTTTAGTTATTACATGCATTGAATAGCTAACAATTATTAGTAATTAATCACATATTTTTACACAACTAGCTAATACAACAAGCTAGTCAGATTACTTAATACATTCAGTTATATCAATCAGCTATCAACTAATTAGCAACAAGAGCGACCATAGCCTAATCATTGTATAAATAGTACTAGTGCAAGTTAGACATTGTTGTGTCCAAAAAATTAAAATAATTCCGCAACCCTTTTTTCGCCTCACAATTCTCTTTAATGTTCAATTCGTGTTTCCAAGCTAGCTATTCTAAATGTGTTACTTGACATGCGCTTTTGGTTAACATTCTGTATTAACTGTCAAATGACCAACTCAACCAAAACTTTAATTTAATAGTTAGAGCTCAAGATCAACTTTACATGTTATCATGCATTATCTTCACATTACACTATTTTTGATTACTCAACCAAAATATGAAGTTGAGGGTTATAGAAGTTTAAGACTGACTTCATATTATATCATTATTAACATACAAAATTCTTCTACTATCCGCGCATCTTCCATTATTTCACAGCATAAATTTCCTCCAATCCTTCCCACTCCATTGACACATCTTTTTCTTACATGGAACCCCACTCTCTCAAATGCACAAAAAGTACTTGTTTGAGTGGTATTCAGAGCTTTAAGCTGAAGTTTTTATGTTTTTCATTAACAAGTGTTACATTTCATGAATCAGAAGTGGGTTTGGATAGTTGCATGACAATGATGTTGAAAATAGCGATTTTTATGTAAAAATACTTTAATTTGATGTTAGTCGTAAGTATAGGACGATAGATGAAGGTGAGGGTACACGATCACACCTGCATGTGTGCGTAATAAATTCTGAAAGCATGCGCAACCAACCATATATTATCACAAAAATCACTTACATATAAAATTAAACGGATGAAATGTTTTTTATTTGTAGGGTTGAACAATTCATTGGTTTAAACAATAGTAGCCTGTTTAGGAAAGTAGGATACATGTTATGTTTCTTTGGCACTTTTCCTTTTAGACTTATACTTGTTTCTTCGACTTTTTTTCCCCCTGAAATTATTCATAATACATCATTTTTTGAATGCATGGTTAGTTGATGCTAGCTGCTCTATGTGTTTTTGCTCAATTTTCGAGGTTTATGTATGACTTATGTATTAGGTGGTCCATGAAATTTTATTTGGTAGTATTCCTTAACGATGTTGAAGATCAAATAAAGTTCAAATACAGTCATTGATGATTAGGGTGGTGTGGTTAACTGGTTACTCTTACACGTACATACGCCTTTGAACATCAGAATATTGAATTATGATAGTGAATTGAATATTGAATTATGATAGTGAATTCTAGTACTTCGTATTTCTCAAATATTCTACTCATAGATATAGAATACAATTTATTAATTTGATTAATATGTACCACTATTATCTTATTTTGATAGATGTTCTAACACATTTAAACCTATCCTATAGTGTAATTCGTATAAATAAAATTGATTAATAGAAACATTATAATAAAGGAGCTTTACAAAAAATACATTAAATATAATATCTATGTAGTTTTAAGAATCTATCAGCTAATACTAAAACAAAACGTTGCTGACATTATCAATCCCCGTCTTTATCCTATATGTTGCTTCCTCATTAAAAAATTTCCCACCAATTTAATGTATGATGTCATTATTGTTTATTTTTTTATTTTTCTTTAATCTACAATTTATGCATAATGTCAATCATTATTTAATTGATCTTATGGATAATGCCAATCTTTGATTTCTTCAAAATAGTTATTTGGTTATGGAAAATAAATAAATTAAGAGAAAGAAAAGAACAAGTATAAATTTGTAATCCCGCTAAATGAAAAACATATAGTCATGATTAAAGTTTATAAATTACTTATTTCACATAATATAAATTAGGAAAAATTACTTATCATCAACGTGCAACGCACGTGTACTAATCTAGTATGATAACAGAACAGAGGATCTAGTGACTAAGAAGCCTCGTTTGTGCTCTTTTGGATAAATATAAATACAAATGATGCATAATTAAGAAATTCATAAAATTTAGGGGGATTTTTCTGTGTGGCTGGCCACACAATGTGGCCAGGGTTACTCGAGTTACTCAGTTAAGGGTTACTCGAGCTGCCGGGGTTATTCGAGGTACTCGGTCAAGGGTTACTCGAGTTGCCGGGGTTACTCAAGTTACTCAGTCAGGGGTTACTCGAGTTATTCCTGACCGAGTAACCCCTGACTGAGTAACCCCTCGAGTAATCCCTAACCGAACCCCTGACCGAGTAACCCCTCAAGTAACCCCTAACCGAACCCTCAAGTAACCCATGACCGAGTAACCCATAACTGAACCCCTTAAGTAACCCCTGACCGAGTAACCCTTGAGCGAACCCCTTAACTAACCCCTGACCGAATCCCCTTAAGTAACCCCTTACTGAGTAACTCGAGTAACCCTTGATCGAGAAACTCAAGTAATCCCGACCACACGGTGTGGCCAGCCACATATAAAATATCTTAGTATATAATTCATTATAAATATGAGGGTTTGTAATAATCAATTATTCCTTCCGTGTTTAAATAAATGAAATATTTTCCTTGTGCACGTATGCCAATACAATTCTTTGTTTGATAATATTCTTTAAACAATAAGTAAAAACTATAATAACTGAATATTAATAAACTCTTAATTTGGGATAATTTCAACAAATACCCACAAAACTATATTTATTCATAGCTATAAATCACAAATATTAATCAAAGTGAATTAGATAAATAATACAAAAAGTTAAAACATTTCATTTATTTAAATACGGAGGGAGTACTAAAATTAAGCAAATATCGGATTACATAGAAGCAAAAAAACACAGTATATAAATCCTAAGGCCTAACTTATTGACTTATCGTTAATTGGTTTTGTAACAAAATGTACAATTGTATAGTTTAAGGTTTAGTCACTTTCACAATTATCTGGCCAAAATATATACATTTGTTGACTGATTTAAAAAAAGAACTATTCAAGTGAAGTTTAGTAGGTGTTTTCGTATTCATTTCTATTGATGAAAGATGTTGTGATTACTTTCCCAGGCCACCAAGTCATTGCTTTCGGACCATATCTTACTAATGTAGAGGTTATTTTACCTGAATTTTCCTTATTCTCTTATCCTAATGTAGAGGTTATACGTTTTTTTTTTTTTGAGACACTATTCTATGTTGTATGGACTTATCCTAAACTTATCATATTTGAATTTATCATAATTTCTTAAATCTAAATTAATGAAGATTATCGGGAGAGAATAGAGCCTTGAAATAATATGAATTTATTATTAGCAATAAATAACCTTCCTGAAGAAACTTATTTGAACTTATGCTCCCTAAAATTATCTTTATCAGCTCTACATTTATTTTAGCTAAACTTAGTAGATTTAAACTAACTGATATAGAGCATAAGCATGCTTGTAGGGTACAAAAAGTCCCCTCATAAATAATAAAGAAATTAGTTTAAGTCAATACAAACTCTCCCAGTTGCACTTTCATGGAATTTTGGGCTTTAAATCCAATTCCGCTCCCTAAATTGCTTAATGTCCATACACTTTACTAAGGCTCTATTTAATTCATTTAATTTTATCAAAATTATTTTGTTTAAACTTATTTTTATATTAGCTTAATTATATTTTGTCTAAACATATTTTATTTGAATTTTCCGAACTTATTTTGTTTGTATTAATTTTTTAACTTATTTGTAACTGAAAAATCTTAACGTAGATGGGGAAGGTAAGGGTATTCCCCTACTCCCAAGCAAATGCAGAAAGTGGACCTCATACTAACGACCTCAAAGTTAAAAAGTGAGTTCTCCACCATCTACACCAAGCTTGTTTGTTATGTAAAATTTAAAGATGCTTATCAAAGAATGAAATAAAAATGATCTTTTCTACATTGTCCTGCACTGAAGAAGCAAGCTCGCTGATATCAAACTAATGAGAAAGCTTTCAATTACAAGTACAATTAACTGCACAACAAACTTCTCCTGCAAATCCAAGGATTCAATATTCATGAATTAGAGATTTGCTATAAATACACAAGCCTTGAGCAACCATGCAAAAGAGAATAAATCAAGGGAGAAAGACAGCAACCTTCACACCAGAAAAGACAGATCATTCACATGTGCAGCTCCAGATCGTAAGTAGCTCGCTAGTTGCAACAAGACACAAAAATACAATAGAACTCAATATAATTATATACACACTCGTTCAAGATTTCCCTTCTACCTTCAATGATCCAAAATTAACATTCGCCAATTGTGCAGCTGCTCTGGCTGCAGCTGAAGCACGCTCTGCTGAGGTAATGGCTACTCTGGCTTTCTCTAAGATGTCAGAAGAATTTAATCCTGTATCCATATTACTGTCACTAACAGAACTTTCCCCTGTGCTATTTTGGTTTGATGCTCTTGTCCCATTGGAACTCAATACAACCCGGTTGCCATTATGACTAGACGTTTGGGGAGCTCGTATACTTGGTTTGTCAGTTGAAATTGGAGGCGTAACAGATTGTGCTACATTAGAAGGCGAAGAATTACGATGCAGCACCTGGATAAGAGGTGCAGAAAGTGAATGATCTACAGGTATTGTCCTCCGACCATCCTGTAAAAGTTGAAGAAAACTGTGTAGTTAGATAGAAATAAAAAAGCATAACAGAAGGATTACTTAAAAAGGTAATAAGTGCGTTCAACTTTGGACAACCCATAGAAAATAAGTGTGCAAGATAATACAGGGCAAAAAGATTGTTATATAGTACTTCTTATTAAAGTGTTCACAAAACTAGCAAATCATGTTGGTTGCTGGTTCAGTGATTACATGTGCATAGACAAAGGAGAGAACTTGACAATCCAAACTTGCTCCTTTTTTTTGTTCCCCCATTTTATTTGGGGAAGTGGGGAAGAGGGTGGCCGACAGAAGAAAAGGGTCAGAGGGCAAAGGATACTCCAATGCTGCTCTAATCACCAACTCACCTCCCTAAGCGTATCATTAACAAATGTTATTTGTAAGAAAGTATCAGATCATAAAAGTGACCATACTTTTTCTTTTACAGTAAGAGAAGCATACATTTGATGCATGGGTCTTTCATAGCACCATCAAGGCATCAATGCTTCTGTACCATCAATATCCACAACTTCAAAACAGTTGAGAAAAATAGTACAGGAGGCTGTTCTTTTTCTTGTTTGCATTGACAATGGCCAAAACGAGTTCATCGCCTAAAAAACTCAGAGAGTATAATCCAAAAGTGCTGAATGATATAAGGAGAAGATGAAATATTCAAGTCATTCCATAATAAATTGATTTCCTTGCATTTAAATGCTGAGTATTGTTGATTCATAGTTTCATACAACAAACTGAACAAAGTAACCGAAGCAATAAAGAGCTCATGGATTTGACTCTCTTTTCTTAAGGTCTCACTTTCATGCTCTGAAGCACCTTTAGGGGGGAATAAGGTTTCCTTGGGAGTTTGATGATAGCAAGAAGGGAGCAATTCTCCAGAAGATGAAGTAAGAATGCAAGTAAATGGAGCTTTCTTAAACCATGTTCGTGTTTGCATATTTTCAAGGAGATCCTACATGAAGAATAAGATGCAGGTCATAAGCACCCCGAATAGTGGTTATAGAGCTTGATTTTGTTTTATATTGAAACAGATACATTAATTGTGCGATGGCAGAAGACCAATCTTTAAACATGCAGCCGCACTTAAGAGAATAACAGACAACATTAGGCAGTTAGGAACCGCAGAACCTATACAAGAGGTTCCGGTTCCGGGTAGTAAAATGGAAAGCCTGTTGCAACAGGTTTCGATTCAGGTTCTCAATTTTTTAAAACCGAAACCTGTAGAATACCCTGTAACCTGATAAAAGTATCACTTAAACCTAAATCATTCATCAATTAAGCCTAATTTTTAATACAAAAAATACAGTTATAAACATATTTATTAAATTTGCTAAACAACTATTTTTGGTTTGTTAATTGCAAGTTGTATGAGTTGTAAATTTATGACCAACCAAAAATTTTTGAAATAATTTTGCAAAAAAGTACGAAATATATAAAAAGACAGTGTAACATAAATTGGAACCGAAACGTTCCCATTTTCTAGGTATCTGCTTAAAACGTCCGATTTTGGTTCTCATTTTGTGGAACCTGTTGCAACAGGTTTCAGTTCCCCAAGAAATTTTATCCTGTTATGCTCACCCCTAGTCAATAAGTCAATAAGAGAGCAGCATCTAATTATAGTGCTCTTGCAACTGATTCTAATAGGCATAATGATGGGGAAAACCGCAAAAGTTCATTGTGTCAGGTCATCAGAGGGAAGATAGAGGTTGAATTATTGATCATTGAGTTTAAAGGATGTGTCTCTTGTAGAACGAAAGAGTATGCGGTGTTGGTGGTCATAGGCAAAGAGCACTTCTGTAAAGGCAAAGAGAAATCACGTGAACTGGGGATCATCAAAGCACGAGAGGCGGTTATCAAAGGGTTTATGTAAAGCTGCACTTGGTATGTGAAGTGACACATGCGTGGCACATGCAAGCGATGCAGCAAAATTATGCAGGAGGTAGCATGTAAAAGTAAGATTTGGAGTGTGTAGACATAAGAGAGACCTTGTTAGGGTGGATTGTTTTGTGAAACATTGTACAAGGACAATCAAAAGAATTACAAAAGGTTTTACAAAATGTGAGAAAAGGAGGAAAATGTAAAAATGGTAATTGCCATCTTTCTATTTTGACGGCAGCAAATGTAGGAAACATCAATACTATATATTAAAAAGCGTTCCTAATCAAGGATACATGTCATGTGTCATCCCTCTCTTCCACCAAGAGGATGCCACGTCATCCAATTAGAAATATGAATGGTATACGTCAATTAAAAAATGATTATGTCAAGAATTGAACTCGGGTCCATTAGAAAATGAATGAGAAGTCATACCATCTTTGCTATCTAATAATTTTGCTTATTTATTCTTCTTAAATATAATTAATATAGACCATGAGAGTGCTTTTTTCCATTTCAGCCAATAGGAAGAGTGGTGTACAAGTGTACCCCTATCATCTCCCCCTTTTATATTTGCTATTTTGTTAAGTAGTACATACTTCAAGCTAAATTCTAGAAGACAAATTACTTTATAGACTAAATCTAAAATGAAAGCATTTAAGATTAATATGTACACAAAGAAAAAGGGTCAAATTCATCTACACAAAATATAATACATGAAAATTATAATACAAGAATATTTAACGTATTCGCCCGTGCTAAACACTAGTTTTTGATTGAAACAATGCACATAATTGGTTTTAGATTAGGGGCAAATATTTATTGTAACTTATTTAGCATGTAATTAATTATATAATTGTTGTCCGGTAAAATGTGTAATCAATTTATAAATTCGCATTAAATGGTTGGATATAATTTAAGAAAATTTTGTTTTCTTATAAAATATTTATTTCCTTCAAAGTGGTTGATCGTTTAATCCCAAAATATTATATTATTTGTGAGGTATTAATATAGTCCCTCCGTTTTTTTATTTTTTTACAAGCTATAGTTAGGATTTTCCACTATTCATATGTCATGATTGACTTAATTGTTTAACCAATATATAATATATAAATATGATAATATAATATGTTGTTGGATTTGTCATAAATTCTACTTTTATAAATTAATTTTTTTTATACTTTTTACTAATCTCTAATTAAAGATATTAATGAACAAAGTTGTGTCTTGGCAAATGTGAAAATCCAACTCTAGCTTATAAAAAAACCCAAAGAGAGTATTATCTAGCAGAAGACGCATTTTTGTTGCGCGCTCTAATAATTGGTAACTGTGCTTGTTAGAGCTCTCGCAGCAGAAATACGGCTTCTACTCTCTCCGTTTCGTGATAATCGCAACACTTTTTTTTTTCATCCATTTCATAATAATTACAACACTTCCTTTTTTGGTAAGGACTCACTACTATTATATTAGTTCTCTCTCCTACCAACCCCACTTACACAACTTTTTTTTTTATTTCTCTCCTACTAACAATTACATATATACCCACCAACTATATATATTACTCCCTCTTTCCCTTAATGATAGTCCCTTTTGGCCAAATTTTAGTCCCAAAACGTTCACCCCATTTGCTTTTTCCAACAACCATTAATATTAAATTATTTACCAAAACTCCCTCCAAATCTCAACAATATTTGTTCAAATTTAGCTTTCCCATATAAATTTTACATTTCCATATACTTTTAATACTTTTTCTCTCTACTTTTTTCCATAGCCATGTAAATTTACCTTTCCAATGTACATTTACTACTACTTATTTAAGTTTCTTAATTCCCATGAAATTTCACCAAAAGGGATTATCATTAAGGGACGGAGGGAGTATAAAATTTCTTTTTTGGTCCGCACCCCATAATTTTCCTAAAACTTTGTGCTCTCCCTACTATTGCGATTATTACGAAACAGAGGGAGTACTAAATAATATGAAAACTAAACCTCATAAATAAATAATATTTGGGATAAACAAACAACCATTATGAAGGAAATAATAAGTGTAAGAAAATAAACTTGATTAAGCTAAACCTTTTATGACGTGAATAATGTTTAAAAATTTATCAACATTACAACCTAAGAATTATATAATAACTTAATGCTAAAAAAAGAATGGCTGAAACTATTTAACTAAACAATGTAACATGTCATTTGCAAAATGTACTCCTTCCATTTTGCTATCATACCCACTTTCCTCTCCTAAAAAGTCTCTCTTTCTCTAAATTTTTAAAGAAACAAATTATATGGTTAATTAGAGCCATATACTCCCATAATTCTTCACCTCGTTCATAATTTGAAAAACGTTCAAATTATAGACGAACAAATTTTAGTTATCCGTATCCGGTTGCACCATTTTGACAATGGTTGCCTACGTACCCTTGACCGGGATCAAACAAATCGTAGATCCACTTATTTCTCTATGTTAATGCCTAACATGAGACAATGTTAAGCAATTCCAAACAATGTTGGAACTTGCTTCTAGACACATCTTTTGTTAACATGTATGCAGGGTTCTCATTTTTATGCACTTTCACAAGAGAAATACTTCCTTTCTCTATGACATCCTATACAAAATGATACCTTACATCTTTATGTTCGGTACGAGCATGATGAACCTAGTTCTTGATTAAGTGAATAGCACTTTAGCTGGCACAATTTAGATTCACACTATCCTAACCACAATGCTTCCTTAACTCCTTCAGCCTAGCTAGGCTTCCTTAACTAGAGCACCATTTATTTTAAACATATAACCGGTACTAGATCTTCTATCTATATCACTAGCATAATCTGACATGTATCTCCACCAAAGCACAAACCTGTGGCAATGGTACCTTTTAAATATCGTAAAATCCATTTCACTGCTTCCCAATGTGCATTACCTGGGTTCGCCATGAACGTACTAACAACACTGACTGCTTGTGAATGGCTAGATGTGTACACACCATGGCATAGATTAAACCGAAAAACTGCACTAGCATAAGGTACATTCTCCATGTATGCCTTATCTTCCGCTATAGTGGGAGACTGTTTACCAAGAGAGCCTAAAGTGTGGTGCCAATGGAGTCACCAATGACTTAGCACTTTTCATCCCAAACCTTTCAATAACCCGCTCAATGTAGCCTTTTTGGCTCAAGAACAATTTTCGGTTTGATCTCTCTTCTAATCTCCATACCTAGTATTTTCTTTGCAACACCCAAAGTCTTTAGTTACAAACTCTACACCAAGTTGACTTTTTAACCTGTTTATCTCCACCTTGTTCTTGCAAGCAATAACCATGTTATCCACATACAATAAGAGAAATATATAATCACCTCCACGAAGTTTGCGAATGTATACACAACAATCATAATTACTTCTAGAATATCCTTGTTTTAACATAAAAGAATCAAATTGCTTATACCACGGTTGCTTCAATTCATAAGGTGATTTCCTCGTACAACAAACCTGATTCTCTTTACCTTCAACCGTAAATCCCTCGGGGTGCGAATGTATAAATATAGATTTCCTCATCCAAATCACCGTGTAAGAAGGTTATCTTCACATCGAGGTGTTTCCAGAGACCTCCATGAGCTACACGACTCAACAACACCTGAATAGAAGTATGTTTTACCACTGGAAAAATATCTCGCTGTAATCAGCACCTTCTTTATATGCAAATCCCTTGGCCACTAACCTAGCCTTATACCTTATTTTATCTAACTTGGAAGGATCCTCTTTTCTTTTATACACCCACTTACAACCGATAACAGTCTTTCCCACGGGCAATGGGACTACCTCTTATGTCCTGTATTTATGAATAGATTGCATTTTTTCATCCATAGCAACCAACAATCTCTCGCTATCCTTATCTTTGATAGCTTGTTTGAAGGTGACCAACTTATCATCCTCCACCGAGAGTGCACCCGTAATGCCTCAGAGGTTTGTTTGCCCAAACTTTTGAACTAATTTATAATTCCACTTTAGCTTAGTGGATGCCAAAGAATCCTATTGCTAATGTTGTAGTAAATGTTTACTTTCCCACTAAATCTCCTCATGATCAAGATCATCCTCCTCCTCATCTTGAGTAACACTAGGATCCACCTAGACTAGACTCTTGGTCTCTAGATGAGTATTTGAAGTCATTCCAACATCACCATCATTTGGAACCACAACTTTCGATAAAGTTACCATAGATCTTTCATCAAAGGTCATATCCCTGCTGATTACAAATTTAGAATCCTCTACACTCCAAAGACAATAAATATGAAACCCTTTTGGATGCCCCAAAAAGATTGCTTTCTTTGCTCTTTCATCAAGCCTGTTATCCTTAACATGATAATAAGTCGTGCATCCAAAGACTCTAAGCCTTTCGTAATTTGCATGTTCCCCTACCCACACCCTATAAGGGGTGTCATCATCTAAATAAGAATGTGGGGATCGATTTACTACCTCCGCTTCATATTACTCGCAACATTTGCCAAAAATAGCCACTTGACATTACTCGAAACAAATATTTTTTGCCTTATTTAGTAAGTTTTTGGCTGCGAAATGACAATTTAACCCTTACTTTTTTTTTTAAACATCCTAATAAAACTATAAATCTGTTCTTATTACATTAAACCCTAAGGTTAATTAATTTCACCTTACTACCAAATTCATTCCCCTCCTCCACCTGCATTCAACATCTTCCTTCATAAGTTTTCTCTCTCTTCCTTCATAATTCAACATCTACATTCAACCACCAGCTTCAATGGCAACCACCACCACCATTACCACCGATCACCACCACCACCATCTTCAATGACAACCACCACCTTCATCGCCACCTCTGTTTTCTCTTTCTTCCTTTGTTTTTTGTTTCCTCATTGCCGATGAAACCCAAATTCGAAGGTTTTATAGTCAAATTTAACCGTCAAAACTTTAGAACTAGAGTTTCGATGGTTAAATTCGACTAATTATAGCTTGAATTGATGATAGAGAAGGGTTTGTGGGTTCGTGGTTGGTTTGTTCGTGGTTGTTGGGTTCGTGGGTGCGGTGGCATCATGGGTTCGTTGGTTTGATTGAGGGTTTGGTTTTGGTTTTGATTATGGGTTTGGTTTTGGTTTCTATTGTGGGTTTGATTGGGGTTCTGGGTTCGATTGCTAGTTTTGGGTTTTGATTGTGTAGGGTGGTACGGTGGGTTGCTGCAGCTGGGTTTGGGTTTTGCTGGGTTCGTGGGTGGTGCTATTGGGTTCGTGGGTGGTGGTGGTGGGTGGTGGTGGCGGTGTCGGTGGTGGTAGGTCATTTAATTTAATTAAGGTTGAATTTGTTTTTTTCTTTTTTTTTTTGGTTTGGATTGATAGTTAAGCATATACCCTTATTTTTCAATAATCATGCTTTCAATCTTTTGCCTAAGAGTCCACGCGAACCCCCTTTGTTGCGAGTAATCTGAAGCAGAGGTAGTATTATATAACAAGTTGTAGCAATCAACTCTGCCTACCATTTTTTGCCTAATCTAGAATTAGAGCTCATACACCTTGCTTTCTCAAGTAGTGTACGATTCGGTGTATTCGTGAATCCATTATGTAGTGGTGTGTCTCTGATTGTCCAACGTCTTACAATGTCGTCCTCATGACAAAACTCCTTGAAAGCTCCCTCTGTGTATTCGATATGATTATCAAACCGTACAGTTTTTAGCTTTCGACCTCTTCTGTTCTCAAACCATTGCTCTCCATCACTTGAAAATGAAAATGTCGAATACCTCATTTTTATGGTTAAGAAAATAAATCCAAGCATATCAAGAATGATCATCAACAAATGTAACGAAGTACCTAAAACCACCTTTGGAAGCAACTTTAGCCGAGCCCAAATATCTGTATGCCCAGTCTAATAAACATCTGCTTTTATGCTTGCTTTTATGCTTGCTTGTAGAGAACTTAATCCCAACGTTACACGAAACGTGGGACATTTTGGAACGTGGAACGGGAACGCGGAACATAGGCTAAAGAGTTCCCGAAACGTATGACTGTAGAGTTCCCGATTTTTTTTTTTAATTAGAGTTCTTTTTTTATTTTATTTTTTTATTAGACTTTTAAATTTATTATATGCTTTCTTTGGACTTTACAGCTATCCATGCGTATCCTTTTCTCAATACAGGGAACCAAACTTTTTAAAGTATTAGAAAAAAAATAAAAATATACACACTACTATTCGGTAAATACTAGGAAGCAGGCACTAAAGTATTAAATAAAATAATAATATAGTGAAAAGATAGAAAAGGAAGGGTCCACCATTTAAAAAAGAAAAAAAAGGTTAAGATGTATTATCAGCCGTCAATTTACTTCTTCCTTCTACACACTAGTTTCTTCATTTTCCCCATTAATGGAAACTTGAAGCTTTAAACCTTAAATTAAACCTAAAAAACCCAAGAAAATAGAAGATTCTTTCACTACAAATGGGTACTCCATCATCGCGAACCACCACGAACCGGGACAAGTAAGTTCCGCGTTTCGGGACACGTGTCCTGGTTCGCGAAACGTGTCATCGTCCTGCGTTCCGTGTATCAAGGCTTTATCCTGTGTGCTTTTCCATACACACAATGCTCACATAATTCCATTTGTGGCTTTTTCATGTTCTTCAACAAACCTTGTCCACTAAGTAATGATCGACCCTTTTAAGGCACATGTGCCATATACTCTCGCATACTGTATTACTGTTTGGTCTTTACTTCCACCGATTTCAACTGCTAAATCACAGCTGTCCCCAAGAGAGGATAAAGATTACCATGATGAATCCCCTTCACCACTACCAAGGAACAATGAACAACTTTTAAAACTCTATTCTCCAAGACTATTTTGCAACCATTTTTCTCTAATAACCCAAGAGAAATCAAGTTCTTCCGCAAATCTGGGATGTGTCTCACATCCTTTAAGGTTATGATTGTTCCGTCATGCATTTTAACTCGGATAGTACCTAATCCCACGGTCTTACAAGCATGATCATTTCCCATCAAAACAATACCACCATCTTAACTCTGATAAGTTGTAAACCACTTCCTGTTTGGGCACATATGGTGAGATGCACACGAATTAAGCATCCATTTACTAGATATCTCATTGCATTTGAGTATCAATAATCATCCTCATCATTTAAGACATAACTAGCTTCTTGTTTTTTAGGTTGTTTTCCTTTGGAATTGTCATTGTTCTTGAATATTACCCTCTTATTTGGGCAATTAGGTTTAAAATGACCAAGCTCACCACAATTGAAACATGACCACTCTACAAAAGGTCTAGATTTTGATCTAAACTTTCCTCCCTTGCCTCACCCTCTTTCATTAGTCCTTCCTCTATTTTTGTTTGTTGTATTCTCTTCCATTACGAGAAATCATTCCACCTGTAGCAACCTTTTGAAGGTCATCCGCTAAAAGGGACGTTCTAGTATCATCCATGGTTAGAGTATCACCCACAAGTATCAATGTTTGAACTAGGTTTTCATAGGACTTCGGCAATGAAAGTAATAGCTTCAGTGCTCGGTCTTCCTCATCTACCTTCACAAAGTTTGATAGGTGTCTTCTTCCATCTTGCATATATACAATTTGGATTTAAGTAGATCTTATTTGTTAGAGTTTTCGTCATGAAATTTGTTTCTAACTTTGACCACACGTTGGCGGATGTTGCTTCTTCATTTACCAAGAATGCAACATCCCTATAGCCGCTCGTGATTCAAGGTCTAACTCTTCCCAATCCCCATCCTTCATGTCCTCGGTATTTGTTCTTTTCCCGTTAATGCCTTATGCAACTTTTGTGATATAAGCAAATTTTTAATTTGCATCCTCTAAAAAAAAAAATCATTTTTCCTATTGAATTTTTCACTTTCATATTTTCCAACTTTTACAATTCCATTAATAGATGCCATTATAATTATTTTTAAAATAAAAAAATTTTAGCACTTAAGATTTTGATGTTGGCTCTTATACCAATCAATTATTAGAGCTATGGCAACGGAAATATGGTTTCTACTAGATAATATGAAAACAATAACTTACAAATAAATAATATTTTGAGATAAACAAACGACCACTATGATAGAAATAATAAATGTAAGAAAATAAACTTTCTTAAAATAAACCTTATATGACGTGAATAATGTTTGAATAATTTATCAATATTACAACCTAAGCATAATATAATAACTTTATGCTAAAAAAAAAAAAGAATGGCCGAAACTATTCAACTAAACAAACAACACAACATGTTGTTTGCAAAATGTACTCCTTCCATTTGCTATCATACCCATTTTCATCTCCTAAAAAGTCTCTCTTTCTCTCAATTTTTAGAGAAACAAATTATATGGTTAACTATAGCCATATAGCCATATACTCCCACAGAGCCAACACCAAAATCTCAAGTAGTAAAATCTTTTGATTAAGTAAATATAATGACTTTTACTAGTGGAACAATAACAGTTAAGAAATAAGAATTTGAAGATTTAATAGGAAAAATTATTTTTCAATGTAAATACTACCTCCGTTGCTTTTTATTTACACCAAAGAGGTGGATACGGTTTCCTAGGTAAAAAAATTGTAAGGGGTGCTTAGTAAAATAAAGGGTACATGATTAAGTAGAGAGACTAGAGAGAGAGCGGGGATGATTAATAATACACTATATCACCACCAACACCCATCTCGACACCACCAACACCTCCTGAAACCACACCATCCGACCACCACCAACTGTCCGACATCCCACCAGCCCACCTATACTAACTATCCGACACCCCACCAAAACGCACATCACTAATGCCCTAAACCCCACCAAAACCCACACCACTAACGCTCTAAACCCCACCAAACACCCGACATCTCACCAACTCACCACCATGGCACCACCAACTACCAAACCCCCCCTCTCATTCCACCAGCTCACCACTACGGCACCACCAATTAACCGACCACCCTCCTTATCCCACCAGCTCACCACCACCAAATATTCAAAACCCCACCAACACCAACACCCTCCCAACAACTCAAAATCAAATCAACCCTCCTCGAAATCACCTCACAACCACCTAGAAAAATCCACCATCATGAATTACACCCCCATCC
The DNA here is from genome assembly GCF_001683475.1 of Chenopodium quinoa. NCBI lineage: Eukaryota > Viridiplantae > Streptophyta > Magnoliopsida > Caryophyllales > Amaranthaceae > Chenopodium > Chenopodium quinoa. The sequence goes on along the minus strand of NW_018744072.1, from coordinate 664,701 downwards.
ATCAAAAAAACCAACCCTAAAAAATAAACAAAAATTAAAAATGCAAATTATTACCTTTTCTCATCATCAATTAGGGCTTTAGTTGGTCGAATTCAACCCTGAAAATTGTAGATCTACAATTTTCATGTTCCAAGTTGAGCTTTAATGGTAGTGATGAAACAAAAGAGAAGGAAGAGAAAGAAGGGAGCATTGCTCGGCAAGGAGAAGGTGGGCGGCGAAGGTCATCCATGGCAGAAGGAGGAGAGAGAGTGAAATGGAATTTTGTTTGGGGTGGTGAATGGAGTTCCTCTTTCTTTCTTTATCCATGGCAGTGGATGCTTGGCACTGAGATCGAAAAGGTGAGCATGCAAGTTCAAGGAGATTATATGTGGTGGTCAGAGGAGACCAGTGGTGGTGGTCAGAGAAGACTGGTGGTGGTTGGAGGAGATGAAAAAAGAGAGATGAAATCTTGATGAGAAGTAAAATGATGATTATGTTACTGAAATTGTTTGAGGGTAAATCAAGTAGGAATCATTAGTTAATTTAAGTTAGTTAATAATTTAATAACTTTTGATTTAATGCATTAATTGAAGTTAGGAAAGATTAAGTAAGGGTATGTTGTAATTTTATTTAAAAAATTTACCTTTTTTTTTAGGGAAATAAAAAAAAAATTACTTAAAAAGGCTTGTAGCTTCCATATTTAGTATATGTTGCAACTAAAAAGTAATAGAGGAAGTAAAAAAATTAGCTTATTTCACAAAAGTTGCATAAAGCATTAGCTAGAATAGAACAAAAACCCAAGGATATGAAGGAGGAGGATGGGGAAGAATTAGATCTTCAAGAGCATCCACAATCCTATGTCTTAGAGGGAAATTGCTTACTTGTTTAACAAAGAAGCCATGGTGTGAGGCAAAGTTAGAGTACAATTTCTTGACTAAAACTCTAACAAATCGAATCTAAATAAATCTCAGATCGTACACATGCAAAATGGAGGAAGGCATCGCAATCCGGAAACATCACACCATATATGCCCAAATAGGAAATGGTTTATAACTTACCAAAGTTTGGATGGTGGCACTGCTTTAATGGGAAATGATCATGCTAGTAAAACAATAGGATTATTAGGTACTACCTAAAGGAAGATGCATGATGAAATAATAATAATGTTGAAGGATGTAAGAGAAATTGCAAGAAAAATCATATTTATCAACTTATTAGAGAAAAATGGATGCAAAATATTCTTAGCAAACGGTGTTTTAAAAATATCCTTGGTAATGATAATAAAGATTTGTCACAGTAATCTTTATCCTCTTTTGGGGACACTATTACATGTGATTTAGCTGTTGGAATCAGTAGAAATAAAGACCAAACAAAAAAGATATGGCATGTCACCTTTGGGCATAGAAAAGGTTTTATCAATGCTTAGTGGTCATGGTTTATACAGAACATGAAGAAGCCACAATTAGGCATAAATCACAGGGTGAAATTTTCTACAAGTAAGCACAAAAGTAGAGAGATATTAAAGTGTGCATCCGAAAGTTGGGGTTAGGCTAAATTTGCTTCTAAGGGTGGTTCCGGATTATTTTGTTACTTTTGTTGACAATTATTATAGGTATGCTTGGATTTATTTTCTTAAGCATAAGACCAAGGTATTCAATACTTTTAAGCAGTAGAGAGCAATGGTTGAGAACACTACAAGTCGAAAGATAAACTTGTATAATCTGATAATAGTACAAAATACACCAAGGGAGCTTTCAAAGAAATTTGTTATAAGAAATGCATTTGAGACAATGAACAATCAAAAACACATCTCAATAAAATGGAGTGGCAAAAAGACTGAATCATACATTACTTAAGAAGGCAAGGTGTATGTACTCTAATTGAATGGTGGGTACAGTCAATTGCTACAACTTGTAATATAGCGGATCAATACCCACATTCTTATTTAGATGGAGACGCACCTTATCGATGTGGAGATTCACCGTTAAGTCTTTAGGTGCTCAACTTATTATCATGTCAAGGATAACAAGCTTGATAAAAGAGCCAAGAAAGCAATATTTATAGGGTATTAAGAAAGGGTTCAAGGCTATCGTCTTTGAAGTATATAGTATTCTAAATTCTTAATACACAGAGATGTGGCCTTTGATGAAAGATCTATGGTAGCTTTATCTAAACCTATGGTACTTAACAACATTGATGTTGGAAACACTTCAAACATTATTATTTTTAAATTTATTTATTATGAATTTTTAAAGTTTTTTTTACAAAAAATTAACATTCTTAACTGTCTGGAAGATTCATAAGGGGTTGCTGTTGGATAAGCTTAGATTATCCCGAGAATTGGAAACACAAGAAAAGTCTTTACAAGATGTGCGTTAGTTGGATGACGTTGTTCCAGTACTAACCCTAGACCACATGATCCAGACTTGGTCAATGATCATATGAGGAGGCCAGTTGCAATCTAGAGTCAGGAACTTATGTCTAACTGTCCTGCTGAGTATGTAAACAGCTTCAGACAGATGTAGCTATGTCTTCTGCAGTGGTCAGCTGGTCACTCAATCCTTGCAACAGCTTGGCAATGCTGTTCTTGGCAGCAAGGAGGCAAATGAATGTGTGCAAACCTATTAAAAGATGGAGTTGAATATAATTTAACCAACATTCTAACGAAAGATACCTAAACCTGCCATCCCAGGTTTACTATAGGAATAAGAATAAGAATATAGAGCAAAAGATACTGAAGTCTACTGCTAATATATGGAGGGTCCTACGTTTAGAAGGGTTTTCATAAAAATTCTTGATTTATTTTCATACTTGAATGTCAAATGCGCAACTTCCAGTCCTCAGACTTTTCTGTTGATAACTTTTGTGAAAGATGGATCTTCATTGTCACTTTTCTCTAGATAACTTTTGTGAACACTTTTTGTCCTCAGACAGCACTCTCACCTTTCTATTACAATTAGATCTGGTTTGATGCACTAATTTAGCGACAAACAGTAACTCACGTAAGAGGGAGTTCCAAACAGAAACAATAGCAAGTCCACTTTATCCAATGCCTAAGCCCAAGTCCCCCTTTCAAAATACTAGATTTTCTCATAAAATTGCATCATTTAGGCATAGAGCCAATAGATGATAAGCAAGAAGTGCAACAAAACTATAAGTGCAGAAGAAACGACAAGAAAGGAAAGAAAACACACCAGGAGATCGTCATGTTTCTTCTGGAATTCTACTTCAGTTTCTGAAGAGTCCCAGTTGACATTAAACTCTTTTGCAATTTCCTTCAGCAGCTTGAGTTTTAATTGTCCAGATGGAGCGTTAACAGAAAGTTTCTCAATTATCTACAACGGAAAGGCCAAAGAATCCAAAGGTGAAACATAAGTTCTAGAACAGGAACATTGGAACATCTGCCACATAACCATCAAGAAAAATTGTAATGCAGAGACAAGAATTTCTCAACTGTACGGTTAACACTAGTATCAGGCCGGAGTTCAGAGACAGCTGAAATAAATTCCTTTCCATATTTTGAAGTGAACAAGTTTTTAACTTGCAGGAGGTCTGGCAAATCGGAGCACCTGGGAGCTGCAAAAATTATGCTTGCTATAGCCTCCTGCAACTCTGAAGGACATTGTCTACAACCCATATTTGCAATTATAAGTACTTCTAATACTCTAATAGGCAATAGTTAATGCTACACAAATCTTTCTTTCTATAAATGAGATAAGTTAATGTAAGGATCAGAAGCACATAAAAAGAAAATTTAGAGTTTTCTCAATGATGCTCTAAAACATGCACACAGATCTTCAATGGATGTAATGTTAAATACCTCGGAATAGAGGAGAACAAGGAGTCTTTCTCTAAAGAAATGCGTTGAGACTGAGTGATTCAATTGATGACGAAGAAAGAAAATTCTTAATTCGAATTTCCACTTTAACGACAAAAATAAGATTAATCAAATTCAATAGTGATCATTTATCAAAGAATGACTGATTATCGACTAAATGAACAACCGGGAGCAATGTACTTACGATACTTAGTTGACATTCATACATAGAAAGTATCAAATCAAATTCAATAGTGATCATTTATCAAAGAATGACTGATTATCGACTAAATGAACAACCGGGAGCAATGACTTACGATACTTAGTTGACATTCATACATAGAAAGTATCAAAAAAATTATGAGTTTGATACAACTTGTTTAAAAGAAAGACGAGTATTCCTTCTCATTATTGGACAATCATTTATTAACAAACCTCGATTTTCTGGTTGGAACAACTCAACAGATGTTTTCCAACGTCCTAAGGGTAGAAATTTAACTTATTAAAAGAAAGAACGACATAGGTAGGATGAGTGCTCTACTATTTCTACTTCCCTAACGGGTTAGGGCTTAGGGTGAGCGACAAAAGTTAGAAAGAGAAGGTCATGGCAAAAATAGTTGTTTATCATTATCATAGATATTAACTGCAAGTACAGTGATGTATGAAGTATAGTCAAGAATCCTTTGAGAACAGTCAAGAAACAATTGATAAGATAGAGCCTATTTTCATTTGTTAATCCAAAAACTATCCATCAAGCATAAAAAAAAAAAAAAAAAAAAAAAAAATCAAAATAAAAAAAAAAAAAAAAAAATGATGGGATATCTTAGGTGAATTACCTCTGACTTTCAAGAACGGGCACACGTGCAAGAACAAATTCACAGAACATTTCCAAAATCTCATATGCCTCCCTTATGTTTTGTTCTCGTATAACATGCTCCACCTTAGGAAAGAAAGGACATCATTGAGACTATAACATCTCAAATAGTTTGCATTAATCTAGGAAGAATAGGATAATACAAGCAGGAGCAATTACCCGGATTCTGGCAATGGCCTCTTGGCCAGTCAGCAAAAACTGGGCTATCTCCTTGCGCATCTGCTTGAGTTGGGCATCTCTTCTATTTTGCAGCAATTTGATACGGGAGATTGCCAAATTTAAGCATGTTTTGCTACAAAATAGATATCAGCATAGTCATTGATCAACATTGATAATACTAAAAACACACTCAGTTAAAGAAATTGCAATTATACAATTATAAAGTCTATTATATTGACTGGATGCCAGAAAATACTTCCACAAATCCATTCACTTCCAACAGTTTAATGAAGGGTAGAACACTAGAAACCTTAAAAAAAAAATTAAAAAAAAATAAAAAAAATAAAAAATTAAACAAGTTGGATTTTTCATAAAATAAACACAAGTGTCGACAAATACATCACAAGTAAAACCCTTATTCTGGGTGCATTTCAGTAACTTGAAAACATCTCACAAGAGTCACAACTGTTACATCAAATCTGGCATGTCCTTAAATCTATAATCTTTGTAAAAGACCAATCAGGACACAACTTCCCCAGCCTCCCCACCCCCCCTGCCCCAGGCCCCAACTATAGGACTCTGTATCTAAAAATTTGCTACATATGCATCAAAGATAAAATATGTTATTGAATAAGAAAATGACGGCCCATAACGAGTGGCAAAGGAGGTAATAAACTGAGTTTCAAAATCAAAGCTCCTCTAATTACTATCTATTCTTCACCCTCCCTTACTACCCCCTTGGTAGCTAAAAGTATACAAGTAATGCCAATATTAAGTTTGGGCCATGTACTAATGTGCAAATTTCTGAAAGGCCTTTGGCACTAAGTTACAGTACATTTAAATGGAAAGACATATTAATCCCTCCCTTTTTTTTAATCATCTTAGTTCTTACTTTCTGGTTAGGTGTGTTCTAAATTAATCTTCCTACAATTTCAGAATTGCTTTATTCTTTGCATGGCAAAGAAAATTCTCCCTTTTGCCTTTTCTCACCCAACAACCACATGAATACACTTATACTATTTAATAATATTTATGTCTCTAAACAACTTTCTCTTTCCAACCTTGAAAGTAGAAATGAGACCCACTTTTCACTAACTTTCTCCTTTACCTCGTTTCTATTGCTGCAATTTAAGGGACGATTAAAAAAAAAAGAACAAAGGGAATAATAGTTATAATAATTATCAATCGATATATTTTCAGGATATAAATAAAAAGATAGCAAACCCTATGCTCATCGTTACATTTATCAATCTACAGAATGGAGGGAGTACTGTAAAATGAGCAGATAAATATAAAGGTAGCAGAAAGCATTACATTTATCAATCTAAATATTAATAATAAGCCACACATTGTTTAGTTGACACACCTCTAGGATGGAGGGGAAAAAAAAAAAAGCATTATCTAATAATCCACTTTTCAAATGTGTACAAATAGCAAGATTGGATGTGATATATAATTTCTCCATTTTTTTATGTATAACACACCCCTGGGCACGCATTTTAAGGAAGATATTGTAGGGGGTAAACGGACATATTATTTAAAATAACCCTACTACTGATTAGAAAGGATCAGGTCATTAAGGTTTAAATTAGTTCAATTAATATGTCCATTTCCACTCAATTCTCTTCATTAAATTACGAGCCCATGTGGTGAGAAAATTAGCAATCTCGATATCATACTAAATATAAATGAAACCAACAAAAGGAGATAAAAAAAGTAATCTCGATATCATAACTAAATTCTACTTAGATCACTTTAAAGGAATATAATCTTTATCCTAGTTCTTCCTTGCTCTATCCTTCACATAAGCATTTTTCTGATATCTTTTTACCTCTCCTCTTCCATTATTTCTCCCACATCAAAGAAATAAAAAAAAAAAGTCATACAGAAATCAGTCCCTGCATCTCAGAAACTTCTCCCAATGAATGGAAATAACTGTTCTCCGAATAGTGTGATCAGAATTTGAACCAGCAATTTGCTAATCAAAGTGATGGTGGAAACAAAAGTCACTTCAGAAATCAGAGTTACCTTAACTGCACTTTATCCTTCTCCAATCAAGACATACAACATCAATAAATTTCACAAGACATTGTCATCACATCATAGCAAAATATAGTCATTACGGATTCCTTTCGCATAGAAGTACAGAACCAATGTTTCTGAGGTCCCTATCTACGGTACAAAGGAGTAATGAAATCTAGCCTTGTGATGGAAAATATTCATCAATTAATCCCTAATTGAAAGGCATATACCACATTTGTCAAGTGTAACTTCAGTGATCATACCCAAACGACAGGCTTTACGAGTCATCAACGTTGAAAATTTCCTCCTAAAAACAGTATGTCCATTTTCAAAATAATTTTACTTCATCAAAATATGATTACATTATCAAACTGAAATTAGAAAATCGCGATCTTTCATGAATAAGTAATCCAATTTTCTAATTAGTAGCAACAGCAGTAATCACAGCATACAGTCTAAGACAATTATACAGAAAGCAAAGAATAAACACCCGCAACACACCAATTCAAATATCAAATTATTAACTAAAATTCAAATCAATAAGAACTAGTAGGAGCACTCTACATCAAAATCAGGATGAAATTTTATTAGAAAAAAATTACAAAAAAAAAAAAGTTATTGAAAGAATCTAGCAACAATTGAAATACAAAAGCATAATTTGGTGAATAAAAGAAGGGTGAGTAATCAACTTACCATCTCGTGCCGAGAACACCCCGATTGAAGAGCTGATTCAAGACTGACATTGAATCAAAATCAGAAATAGTACAAACCCTTTCGAAATTTAGGAAAGTTTTGTTTTTTGCTAATCTTATTGCAAAATTTGTGGGTGGATTAGTTGAATTTTGATTGAAGAGGTGATTAGCAATAACCACCAATTCAATGCCGAGGGATTGGCCGGAGCCGGAGTACCAACTCAATTTTCCAAGCTAATCTCCTAATTAACAAAAGAATGGGTGTTTATTCCATTTTTGGTTTGGTTTTCAGTTTAATTCATTCCAACCCAAAATATAATCAATAACTATACAATAAAAGACACACCATCAATGACACGTATCATTTTCTGGTGTGTCACACAAAAAACAAAAAATTATTTAGGAAACAAATTTTATATATAAATAGAAGATTAAAAAGATTTAATGTATCCTTCCACTGTATATATTGATACCATAAGCTAAAGTTAAAAAACTGAAAATCTAATTCTTAACATAACTTGTGACATAGATAGTATATATACTACTCTTACCATTTTTACAACAAGGATTATTTTTTTTAAAATATTTTTGTATTTAATTATATTTGAAAAGCTTGCTAGGAAAGATATGAATTTTTTTCTAAGCCAGTTGATTATTGAAAAGAAAAATAAATACCGCGTAAGAGGGAATGGATTAATAGTGTATAAAAAGTAAATCTATTAACGAATTAGATACATAGTTGTAAGATATTCATTTGATTAAAAGAAGAAATGAATTAAATTAGTTAGTGAAATATATATAAATATACATATATGTGTATTTTAAATTTTCTATTTTGCTAATAATAAACTCTTTCATAATTAATTCATTTACAAAGTAGTAACTTAAATAGATTTTTTTTGTATAATTTAATATAGTGTTAATAATTATAGAGTAGTTATTGAAAATTACCGTGCATGGCACGGGACCTAACCTAGTTTGGTTATAAAAAATTAGACAAACTTTTAAATAACCGTTTTTTCACGAAACATCACTGAGTTTTAACAAAATTCACCAAATACCATCAACTTTTTTCAAATTCACCAAATACCAATTTATACACATTATCACACAATGCCTATTTTCTTAACGGACGTTATCTTGCTGTTTGTGTAATTTTACAAATTTGCCCTTACTTCTTTAGTGGCGTCATTTAAAGCATTGACTCTTCCAAAAAAGCACAGTACACTTCGAAAAAACTGACCCTTGCCTTCATCTCCTCCATTAGCGCACTCTCTGTTCTTCAGCAGCACACTTAAACCCTTAAAATGGATCAAAAAGCTTCAATCTTTTGAAGATTTAAGGCATACTTGGAGGAGAAAAGTAGTTTGGCGCTTTAAATTGAACTGGAATCGCAAGATCACGTCGGTAGCCGGAGGTTTTGGTGATTGTGACTAAAATTCCAACCAACTCATGAACTGGGCTATTCGAAGCTTAAACAAGGTAAAATGTTGTAAATCGATCTTCATTTCGAGTGGTGATTTTGTGCTTTTTTTTTTTTTTTTTTTTTTTTTTTTTTGCAAAATTGAGTTAGGGTTAGGGTTTTTTTTTTTTTCAGAAATTGAGTATTTTTATGTGATGTTGGGTTTTTTTTTTTTTTTTTTTTTTTTGCGAAAGTGCTTTAGGGTTAGTTTTGCTTTGCTGTGATTTAATGCGAATTGTTGTGTGTTGATTTTGAAATGTTGTTGTTTGTAATTGATTCGTAGGGAGTGCATTGTGGCTTTTAGTTCATTATAGGAGGGATGCGTTTGATGTTAGGGTGGATGACACTGATAAGACTAATTTGATGGAGTTATTTGAGAACATGTTTGAGGATTCAGTTAAGTAGAATGTGTACCTTCCTAAATCATTCACCATGTTTGTTGCTAAACTTAGAACTAACCGTAAGTTGAAGTTTGTGGATGATGGGGCTATGTTGAAAATGTGGGAATGGAATGAAGGGAATGAAGAAATTGAGGTTTTCATAGAGGAAACAGGTACACCATCTCTTGTATTTAAGTCTGCTGAATCTAGTTGGGCAAAAAGGTTAAAGAACAGGCTGAGAAGATTAGGTTAAGGGAGGAAAAGAATAGGAGAGAGGTAGAGCAAGAAGAAGTTGAGAAACAACTTAGAGAACAGCAGCAATTCACTATAGCTGTACAAGTTCCTGTAGTGATAGCAAAGGACAGTGAGGTTGAATATGTTAGGGTATTTAACACTGCAGCTTCTGATGAGGTCTTTCCTGGCCATCACAACTTGAGCCATCACAAAAAGAATCACCCCCACACAAACAACCTACACATCCACCAGAAACAAACAAGACACCTACTCTAGCTAAAAAAACTCCTAGGAGAAAGAAAATTACACCTAAAAAGAAAAAAAATCAGTCAACCCAACCAATACAACAACCTTATCCACCTAGGCAGCTTACACCACCACCTACAGATCCTGACTAGGGACAATATCAACTAACAACTGTTGTGTTTCGTAGTGTCCGACACTACGCGGAATGAAACCTTCCCAATATCTGTACACAAATTAAAGTAACTAATCATGTATATTAATTAATTAACAATCACATAATTAATTAACAGAGAGAGAGAAAGAAGGAAAGACGATCTTACCCTTGACGCGTGCTTCGCTCTTTCTAAGAGCTCGTACTTGAAAGCGTTAAGCTCCGCAAATGCGCAAGCCTCCGACGACTCTCACCCTCGAGACCCGACCCGAACGGCCGCTACCCCGAAGCTTAATCGGGGCTAGACCAAGAAAACTTAGAGTATTGGAATTAAGGTATTCTCTTCTTGGAGATCCTTTAAAATTCACAACTCAAGTGTCCCTTCCCAATGCCAAATGATTGGTACTTATAGGGAAATGAGCCCTTGAATTCCAATCTCCCATCAATGTGGGAGAGTTGGTAAAATGCACTTTATTCAATTTATTTTAATTCAAAATCAAATTGAAATGCAAGTGAATCAACAAACGCCAAGTGTCAAGAGGTGAGCAAGGGGTTAGGTGAGGACCACAAGGGGGGACCATCCTGTAATCCCCCATGATTTTGTAACTATTATAATTATATTTTATTATTAATTATATGATTATTTTACAATAATTTTATATTATTTATAAGTATTTTGAAAATAATAAATTAATTTTAAGTTATTTAGTCATTACTAGCTATTGCTAATATCATTCTACTGTACAAATTAAGAGCTTAGTCCAAATTACCTCAAGCCCAACTTTACATCTTATTTCTAAACCTCGGCATATATTTGGGCCTAAACAAGTCATCCTAATTATATTTGGATTAGGAAACCCCAAAACCCACTTCTTACTATTTATACCCACCTACAATAATTTCCCCTTTCACTCCAAACCTCATGTAAGTTGCTGCTACTACTGCCTTCCCTTTTGCTTCCCCTTGTTTTCACAACTTCAAAAAAAAAAAAAAAAAAAAATTCTGCTTGCTGCCCGACGACACCACCACTGTTGCTCCGACGACCACCTCCTTAACAGCAGTTCGCCCCTCTCTCCTTTCTCTTCTTTTGTTAATTCAACCCAAGTTTAAATCTTTATCATTTTTGTTATTTAATTGTTATTATTATGGTTTGATTATGTATATGAATTATAGAAGATTATAAATTTTGAGTATTATGTTTTAACTATGAAATAAAATTTCAGATTTATTTAGTTAAGAAAATTAGGGCTTAAAACGGTTAGTTTTCATGTTTTAGGGTTTTAAACGTGTTGTTAAAGTTATTTAATTAAATCATGATTGTATTGTAAGTCTACTATGATAATTGATGACGTTAAATTCAAAAGCAAATTTTCAGTTTTTCGGTAATCAACTTTGATCTCCGTTCTTAATTTTTTTTAATCACGTTTAGATTCTAACCCTCTTGTGGCCAAAATCAGCCTCTAAATATGGTTTTCGGGCAGTTTTTGATTTTTTTAACGAAGGTTTAATATTTAAAATAAATTTTTAGATTTTTATAAAGCTCTAAACTTGCTGTAAATTCATAAATAAGTATGTATTTTAAGGTTTTTATGTAGAAAATTTTAAGAATAATATATAAGCTTTTAATTCTAGCAAAAAAGAAGGTTTTAAAGTGTTGTTTAATTGAATTTTAAAGGTTTGATTGAGTCTTTATGAAGCTAATTGAATTCTAATTATATATTTCAAGTTTAGATTGTTGTATTCATACATTCTACTATTAAATTAAATTTTCAGATTTTTAATCTTGGTTTTAAAGGTTTTAAATCATGGTTTTATGATGGAATTTTAGGTTTTTAACATATTAACCTACTACATAATGATTATTTCAAGAAGAGATGTTTATGAGGTTATTTTATATTCTTAAATTAAATTTCCAGATTATAATCCGTACTTTAAAGTTGCTGGAATTTTATGTTATAAGCTATATTTTCATGATTTTAACATATAGACTTATAATTGCTAATGAATTATTATTAACTTTGACTATTGTGAGTAATTTAAAAGCATTATTTCAATGGTTTAAGGGGTTTTAAAGTAAGGTAGTATTGCTATAAATTATATTGCTTGGGTATTGATTGAATTATTATTGTTTGGTTTAGGAGAGGGCTTTGTAGAAAGCGATTTTTAGTTCCTAAAGTGGTCAACCAACTCGTTTACTCAAGGTACGTACAAGGATACGAAAACCTTGACTCTAGAAGCATGTTTAAGGATTTGGAAGACTTAGAATCATTTTAGGAAACTTGTGGATTGGTTGGAATTGTATGGTAGTAAGTTTGATTGGTGAATAATGTGATGATTGGTTTTGTTTCATGTATGAGAATTGTGTATTAATTTATCTTGTAAGCATTATTTATGCATTAACTTGTAAGATGAGCTTAGAGGCAAAGGTACATGAATATGTGGAATGAATTATTTTATTACTCGTTCATGATTATTGAAGTGGAGTGAGTAAAGGGAGAATTAAAGTCTCATAAGACGAGGTTGAGGATTGAGGTGCCTTATGCACTTAAGGTGTTTATACACCGAGGTAGTTAAAGGATTCATCACTAAATATTGTTTGTCACTAATAAATCAAGAATTGAATTGGAAAATTTGAATTGCTAGAATGATTAATGTTTGATTGGTTGTATTATTTTGCATTAGAGTCATCACCAAGTTTAAACTGGTAAATCACGTAAAGTGCAAGAAGGATGAGCAATAAAACTCTGGATTTGTGCACATCTGGAGTATTGACAATCAGGGGTTGGGGTTCACGGGGTATTGGCTGTGTACTTTCTAGAGGACGTCTGATCTACGAGTCTCTTGTTACAAATGCTTTTTAAAACTATAAGGAGTTAGATGAGATCTCATACTAGCTATGGCCACAGAGTCGCGCCCGTCTGCCATTGGATGTTTATTGATGTTTCCGAAAGGAGGCATGTGGTTTTTCTTTTATTGATGTACCGAAATGGAGCACGGGGAGACAACCTTGTCTATTGCTTAATCCAATCAATAAATGAAATGAAATGAATTATTGTTAGTAATTAGGGAAGTCTTAGTAATGTTAACAGTTGAGGCGTGTGTTTGAGTCAATAATTAGATTGGGTGTGCTGATTGATTTTTAGTAACATGCTAGGGATTCTTTGTTATATTTCGTAGCTTGTATGTACTCAGCGTTGCTGATTGCGTGCTTTTGTATCTTTTTCTTGGTCATGGTCTTCGCCTTTTCAATGACTCTATAATGATCCAATTTTTACACTTGTAATATTGGGGAGCAGATTAATCACAGGTTTATACATAATCAGAACTTGCATCAAGGTGGTGGGATTTTGAGTTGAGTGTTGGATATTTCCACACTTTATTACATTTCATAAGTTTGGATTTAATTAAACTCTGGTTTGATTTATTTACAACTTTTATTGGGTTTTGAATAAGGGCCTTAATGGTTCCAACTTGTAAGACTAAATTTGTTTTTGATTTTTGGTTTTGAAACTTATCGATAACTAAGTTAGTTTTTCCGCTGCTAAATTCTAAACTAGCCTTAACGTTTGAACACGTGGTAGTAGCACGTCAATAATTCTCTTGCAGATTGTTACAGGTATTTACAGGTTTTTAAAGAGAGAATTATTGGGGTGTTACAAAGTGGTATTCGGGAGCTTAGGTTAGATTTAATTACCACTAAAGCCAATTAGTATGTCTTAGGCGCCTAACTAATCGATTAAGGATTTTATATTTATAAGTCAAAAATGATTTTTAATTTAACTGTGTTTGAAATAATTGTTTCAAATGTTTATAAAGTAACTTTGAAGCTTGAATTATTTATTTGGTGAGATTCGGGTAGGATTAGAAAGGGCATGCATGCATACTGAATATCTTGCATTTATTTAATTATTTTGCAAGTTGTTATTAATAATTGCATGATTGTGTTCTAATTGATTTCCTCTATAATATGCTTATGGCAATCCTTTGAATGTTTGTTATGTTGGGATAACGTAGAGAGATGGATAAAAATTTAGTGAAGGTGACTCAGCATAATTAGGAAGTAAAAATCGAGTATAGCACAGACTCTTGGGGTGAGTGGACCTTACATCCAAACCAAAATGATGAAAGGGAGGTAACATACCAGCATTGGTACGAGTACAAAACAACTAAGAAGAAAAACAGAATGAAGGCCATTCGAAGGATCCTTAATGAGATATCATATGACGAGGAGGACTTAGAACCGCCAAAACCACAAGTTGGGAAGAGGGCTACTAGAAATCCAAATCCAATTTACAAAGTTGTTATTGAAGATTCCGAAGATGAGAATGACCCTATTTTTTATGTTAATACTTATGAGGAAGGGAAAGACAATAACTCAAATATCGTCCCTTGAAGTTATACTTACTAGTATAAAAATAATATTAGGAGTTCCTATTTATTATTGGTGATTATTAGGATTTTTATGGAATAAGGTATCTATTTTAATAAGTGGTAGGGAGCTACAAACTATTGTTTGGGATTAGTACTTTCATATAAGTTATATTAAGAGTTGTTATTGTATTTTATGGATTCCATTTTATCCATATTTTTGAGTTAGAAACAAGTTAAATTTTGTGACTATTAATAATTCTGAGGCAAACTTCTTTGTTTATGATTAAGTTGAGTACGAGTGGCGCAAGATTGGAATTATTTTCTTAACCTTATTCGATCCTGCGTGTGGATTATGCTTATATTTGTTTGATTTTTCTTGGGACAAGAGGGTGCAAAGACCAAAGTACCTTTTGAACTAATTTGTGTGATAAAATGTAATATTGTGATTAAATGAATATATGTGCATAATTTTTGAATTCTGTTTAAGCTGGAATGAATGTTTACCTTCTTTCAGGCGTAAAACTAGAATGGCGAATAATGCTGCTTTAGCTGAGGCCATCCGCATGTTGGCTTAGAACTTGAATCAGAACTGGGCTGACCAACCCGATCCCCAAGCTGAGATGTTTAAGAAGTTGGCTTAAGTTAGGCCACTAGTTTTCAAGGGAGGTGCTGATCCTACTTTCTTGGAAAACTGGATTCGAGAGTTCGATAAGTTATTTGTGGCATTGAATTGTCCTGAGGGTATGAAAGTTGACCAAGCTGCTATGTATCTTAAGGATGAGGCTGATATCTGGTGGAGAGATAATGCTGAAGCTGTTAGAGCCAAACCAAATTTTGGGTGGGAAGTGTTTAAGACTGCATTGAGGGATAAGTTTTACCCCCCATTTCTGAAGAAATAGAAGGCTCAGGAGTTTATTAATTTAGAGATTGGCCGAATGTCAATTTCAGAGTACTATAATAAGTTTATGACCCTCGCTAGGTTTGCCCCTGAGGTAGTCCCGACTGAAGAACTGAAGGCTCAAAGGTTTGAACAGGGATTGACCAAACAGTTACAAAAAAACCTAGCTGGGAAAGTTTTTAAGACCCTAGATAAGGTATATGAGAGAGCTGCACACATGTATCATCTGAACTCTAGGGATGTGGGAGAGAGTGCTAAGGTTGGGGAGAAAAGGAAGGACTATGGGAATTCTAAAAACCAAGGTAACTTCAATAGGTTTAGGAATGGGAACTCATCTGAGAGGGGTGACCAGTATGTTAGCAATTTCTAATGATAGTAATGGGGAGAGGAAATTCTTTTGCAAGTGGTGTAGTAAGAACCACCTTGGGAGACACTTTGATGGGAATTTAGTGACTTGCAGGTTCTGTAATAAGAAAGGGCATAGGGAGTATGAGTGTTACACCAAGCTGAATCAACAAGGAAATGGTGGGAATGGTGGGAATAACCAACAAAGGTCTAGCAATTCCTATAACTAGGGAGGAAAGAGTAATGGGTAGAGTGGTCAGAATGGGAAGTCTGGGATTGGTAACAGTAATGGCAACAATAACACTGGTAATGGCAACAATGTCAGGGAAGGAATAACACTCCCGGGTGTTTGTCTGTAATGGGCATTGGAGAGGCTGATAGGTCCTCAGATGTGATTACTGATACTTTCTCTATTCACTTAACTCTTTTCTTAAGGTGAGTTACGGGGGCGTAACTCTTTTCTTTTAAGAGGGGTAGAATGCGATATAACATCGTGTTTTATACGGGTGCGAGGCCTAGTACGCTAGCATGCTAGCACGCATGGCGCGCCAGCTACTAGCATGCGTGCGACTAGGTGCACTAGCCTCGCAAGCATGCTCGGCCAGCAAGCTTAGCACGCACATGCATGCTTCGCTTGCGGCACAGCCATGCGATGCGGTTGGTGCCCTATGTTAGCCTAGCCTTCGCATGGATAGGCCAAAGCAAAGCTACGGCTCAGCTTAGACTTGTCGTTTGCTTGATTTCTTGTCTCGTCAAATTCTAAATTCGACTAGACTTACGACGCTCTAAGCCCGATATCCGATGTCTTTGTTCGTAATACTCTAATTACTCAATTAATCCTTCGGATAAATTCGTCGTTTCGGTTCGGTTACTCAATTGGGTGTGACGCGAAGGGTTCAGTCAAGATTAAGCTGTAATATTAATTATACATTCACTAGTAGAAAAATTGAAAAAGGCACCCCCCTTTTGCCACCGGTTCTTAAAAACCGGTGGGAAAAATAGTGGGTTGATTTTGGATAATCACTTTTGCCACCGGTTCCTGATAAACCGGTGGCAAATCCTAATTGTTTTTGTTAAAAAAAAATGAAGGAAAAGAGATTTGCCACCGGTTCAACACAAACCGGTGGGAAATCTATTGTAAAATAAAAAAAAAATCGTATCTGTTTTTTTCTCTTTCATTTCCTCGATCTTTCCTCCTCTCTCATCTGCCTCTCTCTCTCCTCCATTGAAGCGTACTCGGATTTCTCCATTGAAGGGGCTTCTGAGCTTTCTCTCAGCACTTTCCTCAAACTCCTTTTCCTTCCTTCGATCTCCTTCTCCATAATCGCCACTTTCCCTTTCCTTTCTTCTCTCTTTCGATGTCCTTTTCCTTCTCTCTTTCTACAATATTGGAGGTTAGGGTTTCTGGGTTCGTCTATTTTGAATCAGTTCGATGTGCGTGCGTCTTCAACAACAACAAATTCGAATCAATTTCGAACCCAAAATCAGAAATTCGAGGTTAGGGTTTCTGGGTTATTTAGCTTTGCATTATATTTTGGTCTTTTGGTCCAATTATTCATGTTAAATGCTTTGAAATTTTGGGTTTAATTGATATAACATTGCTCGAAATTTGTTGAAGATGGCTGGAGAAACTGATTCGTGTTGTTTAATATTAATAATTTATGCGATTTTTCTGCTTCAACATTTTCAATTATATGATGGGTTTTTTAAGTTCCGTTTGATTTATTTGATGCTTAGCCTGTAAATTTTCACAAGGAAGTAGTTGCAAAGAACATTGAACTCACCACTGTCAGAAATTGTAGTCAATATAGTTTCACTGGTAGCCCAAAATTAGGACATAGCAGAATTAGATTAATTCTGGGAAATTTGGGGGGCTGGGGGTGAAGGGTGGTGGTTAGTGAGTACCAAGCAGTATTCTTCGAAAGGAATTTGCAATATAAGAATGAAAATCAAAGCCATGAGCATTGTCGAAAGGCGTTGGAGCAGCACCATGGATGATTTATTTGATTTACGCTACAAGAATTGCAAACAATTCAATGAGCTATCTATTTCAGTAATGTTCATTACAAACTAATTACTATTGATGCTGGTTGTGATTCCCGCTTCTGTGGATTTGGTGTATTATGTCTGTGCATTGC
Source organism: Chenopodium quinoa (assembly GCF_001683475.1). Taxonomy (NCBI): domain Eukaryota; kingdom Viridiplantae; phylum Streptophyta; class Magnoliopsida; order Caryophyllales; family Amaranthaceae; genus Chenopodium; species Chenopodium quinoa. Next base: position 646,933 of record NW_018744072.1, on the reverse strand, counting down.
TTACTCGTGTCCGGCATTCGCATCTGTTTAGCGATGTTGCTTGTTGACAGTGTAATCTGTTTATATTAGTTGTTGGCAAAAGTTTTATGTTGACTTTATGCAGATCTTGAGTTGCTTCCAAATATCCTACAGAAGAAATATGCATTGCTACGCGATCTTGACAAAAGTTTACAAGGTTTGTTAGTCACTGTGTTTTGATAGTCTTACTTTCAGACTTTGAGTTTATTGCTTCCTTTTCCTTTCTTCATTACCTGCTGCAGTTAGTTGTCTCTGCTCTTATTTTTAGGCATTTCTTCAAAGAAAACAAGCTTCTAGACTTTGAAATTATTACTTTCTCCTCCCTACTATAGCGATTGCTCAAGTTATCTGTCTCTGCTCTTGTTTTCTGCATTCCTTAGAGAAGACAAGAAAAAGTTCCCAACCTGAACTGCATTCTATTTTTTTTGGGTGGGGCATCTTGGCCGTTGGTATTGTCTTGATAGGCATCCTGCGGCAGAATGAACAGCGCTGCGAGCAAGAAATAGAAGATATTAAGTAAAGATTGCTATCTGGTTCTATTACACTAGAGTCATCCGGCATCAGATTCTCAGATGAAGCACATGATGAGCAGAAGCACAGTGTCAGGATTGCTGATGAAAAGGTTGCTTTGGCTGTCCAGGCATATGATTTGGTATGGCTTATATCTACTTTCCCTCTTTTGGTTGCCTGGGTTGTTGCCTGAGTTCCTGCATGAGTTCCTACCTGAGTTGTTGCCGGAGTTGTTTCCTGAGTTGTTTCCTGAGATGATGTCTGAGTTGTTGATTGAGATGATGCCTGATTTGTTGCCTGAGATGATGCCTGAGTTGTTTCCTGAATGTAGTTGTCACTTGAGTTGTTGCCAATGAAGCTAAGAAAATCACTTGTTTCCATTTCTAAATTTGGCATCAGTAAAAAGAGTCCCTTAATTACTCGATGATGATAAAACTAAGAGTAATTCCCCCTTCCGTACCCCTCCCCTATTTAATTTTCTGAGTGTTTTTTTCCTTTAAATTTTACTACACTATTTTTTTTGGTGTTCTCAGGTGGTGGAAAATAAAAGGAGGAAGAGAAACAAGAGTGCTACTGCTCTTTATATTGCCCTGTGTGCTGGGGTGGTGCAGCTGTTTGTTGTTGGCTGTGAGTTGCTGTTCTATTAATGCTGGGTGTGTGTTTGCTAGTATCAAGTCAGTTCCTGGGCTGCTGGTCACTGTGTTGCTGCTCAGTTGCTGCCCTGCTGTGTTTTTGTAGTGAAACGTTGCTGTTTTAGTGTAGAAGCTTGTATTTTTTTCTATTTTTTCTGTTTTTGGTTTGCTGGTAGCTTGTTTTGCTTACTAGGTTTGGGTTTGTTAATTAATATTTATGTATTGTTGTTATTATTCCAATGTAAAAATTATTATATTATTAGTATTTTTAATAATAATAATAATAATACGAGTAATAATTATATTATTATAATATATTTTAATGGCAGAATTAATACAGGATGTGCAGGTTTTTAATTATTTTTAATTATAAAAAAAAAATACAGGTTTTTGCCACCGGTTTTCAAGTGAACCGGTGGCAAAAGTGCACTTTCCCCACCGGTTCACTTGAAAACCGGTGGCAAAAGTGCTCCATCTATAACATAATTCAGCACTTTTGCCACCGGTTCACTTCAAAACCGGTGGGAAAAGTTGTTTTTGCCACCGGTTTTAAACCGGTGGGAAATCTTTGAGGATTTAGCACCCCCCAAATCAAGAACGGTTCAAAACAGGTGGGGATGTGTGGTTTGAACCGGTGGGGATTGGAGTTTTTCGCCTAGTGATTAATATTACCGATCGGAAGCAGCTCCAGCTAGGCATTCTAATCACTTGACCTCATTGAATAATTAGCTTTCTAATATTTTCGAACCCTTTCCTTTCAATGTCCGAAGGACACCATTCCTTTCAATGTCCACCATTCCTTTCTAATAATACACTTGTTCGAAGGACACCATTCCTTTCAATGTCCCACTTGTCCTTCCGGACAAGTGCACTGTTAGTGTATAGCCCATTTCCTATGTCACTTAATGTCTCTTCATGAGCTATAAGTTAAGATTCTTCGTCATCCTTATTACGTCCAGAAGTGTTTCTCGATTTCCGAGTTCGACTGTCAATAAGTAGATGATTTCTAAAATCCATCTGACTACGGCCATGCATTTTCACAGTCTCACTCTTCGAGAGGCCTTTTAAACAACAAAGACATATTCCTTATTGTTAATAGGGGGACATTCCTAGTCTTGTATTGTTAGATACCCTTACTAAGAGGACCTAGCCGCCCGAGTGTTGCCATTTTAATTCCCATTTACGGCAGACGTTTGACTACATCAAAACGGACTAGTACTCAAACAAGAGAAACTTACAATACTCATGGTTGAGGAAAAAGGTTCCGATAGCTATAATGAGAAATATACTTATGACGATTTTAAATATCTTAAAGTATTCTCATAGATCGATCTGGTATAGTTCTAAACAAATACCTGTGAAAATGATTTATGACAATCATGTCCTTGTAGCACAAGAAACGGTGCTATAAATCATACTACACACTAATCTTAAGTGGTCATTAATCGTCCATGATTTAAATGACCTTGATTAGGGATAATTTTCAATTAAAATATTCAATGTTCACTTAACAGGTGTTTCTTTATCCAAGACATTGTCTTGATACCCTATTTTGAATATTCTCAGAAATCGAATGGACTCATTATTTAATTCTAAACCACAATTAAATAGAAATGGAGTGATAATAATTTTGCAGGAAATTTAAATTACTCCAAAAACGAATGGTTTAACATAGTGTTTTACATTAAAATCCTCTAATTTATTTAAAACACATGAACAGGGAAATCAAAGTCAATCTCCAACGTGCCTGACTCCCATTGCCTCAACATGCTTGTTGTGTTTCACTTGAGGCAAAGGTTTAGTGAGTGGATCGGCTACATTGTCGTCCATTCCAATCTTACAAATTCTAATTTCACCCTCGGACTTCCATTCCCTTATCACGTGAAATCGCCTCTTAACATGTTTGACCTTCTAATGTTCCCTTGTCTCCCTTGCCTAAGCAATAGCTCCATTGTTATCACAATAGAGGTCTATCGGACCCTTGTTGAGGGTACAACATCAAGTTCACCAATGAACTTACAAATCCAAACTGCCTCCTTAACTGCTTCTGAAGTTGCCAAGTATTCGGCCTCAGTTGTAGAATCTGCAGTTGTGCTTTGCTTAACACTCTTCCAACTAAACGCTCCTCTATTTAGACAGAATATGTACCCTGACTGCGACTTGGAGTCATCTCTGTCAGTTTGGAAGCTTGCGTCGGTATAACCTTCAACAACCAAATCATTACTTCCACCATAGACCAGAAATTTATCCTTGTTCCTTTTTAGGTACTTTAGGATATTCTTGGTCGCAGTCCAATGCGCCTCTCTTGGGTCTGATTGGTAACGGCTCGTAGCACTCCAAACATACAATACATCCAGCCTAGTACATATCATAGCATGCATGATCGATCCAATAAGCGAAGCATATGGGATTTGGTTCATCCTCTTTCGCTCATCAGGCGTCTGTGGACACTACTTCTTGCTCAGAGTTATACCATGTGACATGGGTAGGTGCCCTCTCTTGGCCCCTTCCATGTGGAATCATGCTTATGCCTTATCAATATAAGTACCTTGGCTCAATCCAATCATCCTTTTAGATCTATCCGATAAATCTTGATGCCCAATATGTACTGTGCCTCTCCCAAGTCCTTCATTGAGAAACACTTTCCAAGCTAAGTCTTTACAGACTCCAACATTAGAATGTTGTTTCCAATGAGCAATATGTCATTGACATATAAGACGAGGAATGCGATGTCACTCCCACTGACCTTCTTGTAAACACAAGATTCATCTAGATTTTTGATAAAACCAAACTTACTAATGGCTTCATCAAATCCCAGATTCTAACTTATGCTTGCCTGCTTTAATCCATAAATGGACTTCTTAAGCTTGCATACCTTCCCAGCATTGCTTGGATCAACAAAACCTTCCGGCTGTGTCATATACACAATTTCTTCCAAAATCCAATTAACAAAGGCGGTTATGACATCCATTTGCCATATTTCATAATCATAATATGCGGCAATTGCTAGGATAATCCGGACGGACTTAAGCATGGAGACTGGCGAAAAGGTTTTATCATAATCAACGCTGTGAATTTGCATGTAACATTTTTCCACCAATCTAGCTTTGTATATAGATACATTTCCATATTTGTCAATTTTAAACTTGAAAATCCATTTGCAACTGATAGGTGTGTAACCTTCGGGAAAATCAACCAAGTCCCAGACTTGATTTTCAAACATGGAGTCCATCCCGGATTTCATAACCTCTTGCCATTTTGCAGAGTCGGGGCTCGTCATAGCTTGTTTGTACGTCACCGGTTCATCTCCATCCATAATTAAGATGTCTTGATCTTCGGTTAAGACAACACCGAGGTGTCTGTCTGCTTGAGATCTTGGCCGTTGCGACCTAAGCAGGGTAATAGGTTGAGCATTTGCATTGTCGGTGTGGCTCTGACTAATGTCAACAACTGCTTCTAAAGCACTGATTGTCAGTTTTGTCAAGTTGACTTTGTTGCTCGTCCTCTCGAACTTCATCGAGTTCGATTTTCCTCCCACTTGTCATTTTGGAAAGGTGCTCCTTCTCCAAAAAGACACCATCACGAGCAACAAACACTTTGTTCTCGATTTGTTGTAGAAGTAATACCCCTAAGTTTCTTTTGGGTATCCCACAAAGAAACACTTGTCTGATTTAGGGTGAAGTTTGCCAGAAATTAATTTCTTGACATATGCTTCGCAACCCAAAATCTTAAGAAAAGACAACCGTGGAGGTTTCTTCGTCCATAATTCATATGGAGTCTTTTCAACAGCTTTTGACGGAGCTCAGTTCAGAGTTATTGCCGCGATTAGAAGTGCGTGTCCCTAGAAAAAGATAGGAAGATCGCTAAGACCCATCATCAATCGGAATATGTTTAACAAGATTCGATTCCTCCTTTCGGACACTCCATTCCATTGTGGAGTTCTGGGAGGTGTTAAATATGAGAGAATATCATGTTCTTTCAGATGGTTGTCGAATTCATGGCTTAAATACTCGTCACCTCGATCCGATCGAAGTGCTTTGATTTTCTTTCCAAGTTGATTTTCCACTTCACTCTGGAACTCTTTGAATTTCTCAAAAGATTCAGATTTGTACGACATAAGGTAGACATATCTATGTCTACTATAGTCGTCCGTGAAAGTGATAAAATAGCGATGACCATTCCTTGCGGGTGTACTCATTGGTCCACATACATCCGTGTGTATAAGACCTAATAAGTCATTAGTCCTTTCTCCCAACTTGGAGAATGGTTGCTTTATCATCTTGCCTAATAAACATCCTTCGCAATTTCAAACGACTCTAAGTCAAATGAGTCAAGAATACCTTCATGAAGAAGTTTCTTGATGCGTTTGATGTTAATGTGGCTAAGACGACAATGCCACAAGTAGGTTTGATTCGACTCAATGGTCTTAGCTCTTTTGGTGGTATAATTAATATTTGTCTAATCACATATAAAATGTGTAATCTAATAGAACATATAAGCAAGACCTTCAAAAAACAACCATTGTTATAGTCTTGTGATCAAATAACCGGTGTCCAACGCCATAGATCAAAATATGTTCAAAACATAATAAACAAGAATTATTTCATTACAAGCCAAAGACAAATGATATTCCTACAAGCACGACAAAAAGACCATCTTCATCGTCCGCTAGTAGTTGCACATCCACTTGTGAAGCCCTCTCACTTGGTCCCTGAAAATGGGAGCATAAAGTGAGTTAAGCATGGTTATCCAATACCTATGAATAGCTTTATACACAAGTGTTAATGAATATGCTTGAGGTAGATGAAATATTCCTCTCTTCCTCATCCCTTTGGAAGATCTTGCATTCCTTCTTATAGTGGCCTTGCCCACCACAACAAAAGCATCGCATCTTTGCTTTGTTCTTGAACTCCTTCTTCTTGGCTCTCAAGGGCCTTTTGGTTGCTCCATAGGAGCTGGCTTGGCGAAGTAGCTGCACCACATCTCTTAAAGAATGTGACTCCTTTCCTCATCTATATGCATCCTAAGTGCATCATAGCCCGAGTGGAGTGAGGCAAGCAAGATATGACCCGCTGTCTCCTTCCTCCAATGGGATTCTAAGAAGCTCCATGTGCTTGAAGAGCCTAGTCATTCTAAGCACATGAGGTTGGAGGGACATACCGAGTCTCAATTTGGTATTGTAGACCCTTGACCAAAGCCGGTACCTCTCCTTAGCAAGGTGACCCTTTTCCGGTGGCTTTATCTTCATGTTTGAGAGTGACCTAGTCATATCAAACACGAGTCCATCATAGTTGCCATTGAGACTTTTGGTGAATCTCACATTGACAATGTCCTCAAGTGCTTTGAGGAACATGTCCCGAAAATAGGAGGAGAACTTTTCCTTCCATTCTTCTAGGATGGAATTGGCCATTAGTCGTGAGACTTTCTTGCAATCGGAAGACCATTCATCATGAGCTTCATCACCCATGATTCCCTTAGAGAAGAAGCTTGCAATGGGAGTATCAAGAATGTACTCCATGGAATAATTCCGAAGAGTTTTCCGGAGTTCCTCTTCCCATTCCTTGAAGTTGACCAAGTTTAGGCTAAAAGCCAACTTGTCGGGGAGTTCCGGGCACATAAAGTTCTTGTTGTTGTTAGTTGCAGGCATGATTCTACAAAATGAAAAATCATTCATAAAACCAATAAGTTTGAAATTTAAAGCATGCATGCAAATTTTCAATCTTATTCAGTATTTTATCCACGCATTAAAATTTGTCCCTTTTAGGCGAGAATACAACGATTCTAAGATCCCAAAAATGAAAAAGTGATTAAGCATGCTTTGGCTTGTCTTAACACTTAATATTTTAAGGTAAAAAATCCAATTGCTAATAGCTCTAAGCTACTCTTGGTTCGATAAAAGGTCGCATCTAATGCTTTCTTGACGTTTCATCTCCATTGCCATGAAATCTAAGGACTCCTTACTGATATCGTTGAGCTTAACCAAGATCAACTTGTATACCTAGTATATCTTACATTCTACGTTCCTAGGGAGATAGTGATGCCTTGCTTTGGCATAGCCCATCACTATGCGCATTAGTTCGGTAAGTGTTGTCTTGGAATGGCAAATTTAGCTCAATTTTACGGGGACCTAGGGTTTCTATGTTGATTGATTTAAGTGAACTTAATTAATCATCGCAACATTCGAAATCCTAAACATTCATCTAACATATCATTCATATATATAGGCATAATTATGAATAGAAAACATAAGTAAAAGATGCATTTGGCAACTAGCATGACCCCTTGAGTCTTAAGTCTTCAAGGGTCTTCGTTGCATCTTCTTGGCTTGTCTTCTTAGGAACGCCGTCTTCAAGACATCTCCACCAACTACTAGTAATTATGACTAGGACTAATCTAAATATTAAGGTACAAAAATACGCAACAGTACATAGACCGTATTTAGATTTACAAAAATACATAACGGATCGCAGTCCGTATTTACTATCCTAATCGGGACCCACTAGTTGCAATTTTCATAAAACCTGTGATAGAATATACATTCCATTCATCCATTCACTATATGTGAATGGCCCATGCTCAAACTAGTAACTAACTTAGGTGGTTAATCCAATTAACTCGCCTAATTAAAACTAGTCAAAGTTGTTAACCGATTATGTGATTAAAACGCAATAAAACTAGCTTAAGTAATTAACGAAGCTCCTAGTAAATTCCGCATCCAACTTCATTAATCCAATTAATTAAGTCCGTTTAATAAAATTTTGCCAAATTATTTTGCAAGTGCCGGCAATAATCGAGGCCTAGCCTCGTTAAAATAATCAAATAAAATAATTAAATGGCAAAAATCGCAAAATTGTAGCCCACCAACCGGCCGAGGGCCTAGCATCCAAGCCATGGGGCTAGGCTTGCTAGGCACCAAAGCCAAGGCTTGCGTGCCGGTGCTGGCATGCCTAGCTAGCAGCGTATGCCACGCCTACTGGCACCAATAGCCTCGCAGCATGCTACGCATGCTCGCACGTTGCTGGCGCTGGCAACGTGTGGCTGGCCTGCTAGTGTTCGCAACCCTCACTGCTCAGCAGCAGTTGCGGGTAGACTCTAGCATCCACGCAACAACCCGCGTCACCGCACCAAGCTCGACAGCCACATATGAGCTGCTCAAGCAGCCCGACTGGCTGAGGGAGTGCTCGGGGTTTGTATGCCTCGATTTGCGTGCTCGTGCCCTCGAGATTTTATCCCGATTTTGTGTGACATTAAGATTAGTTCTAAATTAATTTTAGAATTAATATTGAGCAAAAATTAAAATAAAATAAGTCCAACTTAAATAATTTCAATTTTTTAGTGCACAAACCAAAATTAATTCAAGAACCATTCTTTAAAATATTTTTGGCTCAACTAGATGCTACAAAATTAAGGGCTATTATCACAATTAATTCAATTAAACATAAATTAATAATGAGATTTGACAAAATTAAAGGGGTTGGAAAAATAAACACAATCATCCAATGAAAAATTTCCAACACTAACTTGTGTAAACTTGAAAAATTACATCTTCCAATATGAAGATTAATTAAATTTCAATTACAAGTTTTGAACTTTTAAGACTTTAATCAACTTAAAATGATTAAATCCAAAAATTAGTTCAACATGGAATTTAGAAAGTTAAGTTCCAACCAAATAAACAATTAAAGATTGGATCTTTACATTTTTAGGGACTTCGAAATTACAAATTCACCATAAACATTCACACTTGAATCAATTATTTTGCAAAATATGAAATTTCAAGTTAATGTGAAAAATGAACTCACCAAATTAAGCACCAAATATGACTTCATAAACATGCTTAATAAGGGTTATTATTGCAGTAGATTAATGATGTAACCATACACATAATCTAACATTAACATGCCATAATTAGTCAAGGTTTAAAGATTTAAAGTTTTTTGTCAGAAACGAAAAACATGTTTCTGGGTGGATTTTGGCTTCCGGACATGTTTCAAAGAGGAACAAAATTGATTTAGAACATCGATTCCACCCAAAATTCACTACTTTTGGTCGAAATCTGGGTTCTTAGCCAAAATTAGTATAAATACGAGGTTAGAACTAATTAAAACGAGCTTCTATATCTAATTAGAAAGAAAAAACCAGAAACTTAAATCCATTTAAATCACCTTAATTAATTATTAGTTACAATAATTAAATGAGCGCGGCTTCGACACCGCTGTTGGGTTTCGTAGTGTTTGACACTACGCAGAATGAAACCCTCCTAATATCTGCACACAAATTAAAGTAACTAATCATGCATATAAATAATTAACAATCACATAATTAATTAACAAAGAGAGAGAAAGAAGGAAAGACGATCTTACCCTTGAGGCCTGCTTTGCTTTTTCTATAAGCTCGTACTTGAAAGCGTTAAGCTCCGCAAATGCGCAAGCTTTTGACGACTCTCACCCTCGAGACCCGACCTGAACGGCCCCTACCCCGAAGCTTAGTCGGGGCTAGACCAAGAAAACTTAGCTTAGAGTATTAGAATTAAGGTATTCTCTTCTTGGAGATCCCTTAAAATTCACAACTCAAGTGTCCCTTCCCAATGCCAAATGATTGGTATTTATAGGGAAGGGATCCCTCGAACTCCAATCTCCCATCAATGTGGGAAAGTTGGTAAAATGTACTTTATTTAATTTATTTTAATTCAAAATCAAATTGAAATGCAAGTGAATCAACAAATGCTAAGTGTTAAGAGGTGAGCAAGGGGTTAGGTGAGGACCACAAGGGGGGATCATCCACCCCTTGCTCCCCAAGAAACCCTCAACCAAGCTCCAAACGCACGCACATGCTGGCACACGCACATGCTAGCTGGCAGCCTGCCTTGACTGCCAAGGCATCCAAGGCAGCCTCACTGGCGCCTAGCACCATGGCTGAGCCTGCCAGCCAGCCCGCATATGCCTACGCACAACCAGCAGGCCACGCACGCCATGCGGGTTGCTGCTACTGCTTATGCTTGTGCTAGGCTCTACCCAGCACGCATAGCCCAAAGCACACGCACGCATAGTGTGTTGCTGCTACTGATGTGATGCTCGTGCTAGGCACAACCTGGCTGCTGCTATGCTTGCGGTTGGGTGCCCAGCACCCTAGCATGCTAGCACGCATGGCGCGCTAGTTACTAGCATGCGTGCGACTAGGTGCACCAGCCCCGCAAGCATGCTCGGCCAGCAAGCCTAGCACGCACATACATGCTTGGCTTGCGGCACAGCCATGCGATGCGGTTGGTGCCCTATGCTAGCCTAGCTTTCGCATGGCTAGGCCAAAGCAAAGCTACGACTTAGCTTAGACTTGTCGTTTGCTTGATTTCTCGTTTCGATTTCTAAATTTGACTCGACTTACGACGCTCGATTTCAACACTCTAAGCCCGATATCCGACGTCTTTGTTCGCAATACTCTAATGACTTATTTAATCCTTCGGATTAATTTGTTGTTACGGTTCGGTTACTCGATTGGGTGTGACCCGAATGGTTCAGTCAAGATTAAGTTGTAATATTAATTGTACATTAATATTACCGATCGGAAGCGGCCTCCAGCTAGGCATTCCGATCACTTGACCTCACTGAATAAATAGCTTTCTAATAATTCTGAACCCTCTATCGGATTAATACACTTGTTTAAAGGACACCATTCCTTTCAATCTACACCACCACCAACTGAAACAAACAAGACACCTACTCCAGCTAAAAAAACTCCTAGGAGAAAGAAAATTACACCTAAAAAGAAAAAGAGTCAGTCAACCTAACTAATACAACAACCTTCTCCACCTAGGCAGCTTACACCACCACCTACAGATCTTGACCAGGGACAATATCAACTAACAACACCAACACATGTTCCTTCACCAAATAACTCTAACATGCAGCCTATACCAACTCTACCAAAGACTCCAGTTAGACACCCTACACCACCAGTATCTCCTCTAACCAGGGAACCTACCCCATCTCATCAACCTTCACATCCACTTAGGAAGGATGGGTGTGGGTCAAGCTCAAGTGTTAAGGGCAAAGGGCAGACAAGAAATAAACCAAGTGAGTGGAGGGTGCCTAGGAGTATAGCCTTGAAGTATGGTACTATTGTAGGGAAGAGGAAAGGGGAGAATAGTGCTGGATCAAGGAGTCAAGTTAGTACTAGGAAGAAGAAACAAGTGTCTGTTTGTGAGAGTGATGAATCTTCTGATATTCTGGGTTTTGAAGATGGTGAAAATGAGGACTATGTGGCATGAGACATAGAAGATGAATTGGATATGCAATTTGAACAGTGAAGATGAATTCATTGTGGAAGAGGAAGACCTTGGTGATGATATTCCTGCCAAAACATTTGAGGATTACCTTGATGGTAGCCATGTGTTAGAAAAAATGTACAAGAATGGCAGAATATGGTCTCATTTACCATTTGGGTCCATTCAACTTGAGCCATGGTTAATTTTTGAGAGCAAAACAGAGTTCCTTAAGGTGTTTAGGGACTATTGCATACAAAAAGGTTTTGCTGTCTCAGTTGACTATGCTGAGTCAAAGATATACAACCAGATGTCTAATTAATACCTTCAATTAGAGGATTCATGCCATAGTTCTGAATGATAAATTCAGTTGGGCTATCAAGAACCTGGAAGGAGAGCACAAAACTTGTAGGAGGCTTGAAAAAAATCCTATGATGTCATCAGCACGGCTATGCAGGCACTTGTTGCAGGACTTTCCTGACATTCCAATGGGTTCATTGCAGAGAGTGTGCATGGAAAGATACATGCTTAATGTGAAGCTGAGGTTATTCTACAAAGTGAAGGCATTAGCTAGGGTGAAAATTCATGGGGGTTTTGCTGATTCATATGGATTGTTACCCAAGTATGCTGAGATGACTAAAGCTACAAATCCTGGATCCTATGCACTTGTTACCTGGACTGACAGTGGAAATGAAGGATCAAAATTCAAGGCTTGTTTTATTTCACTTGCAGCTCAGGTGAAGGGTTTGTTGGGTGGATGTAGACCCATCATAGGCATAGATGGTGCACATCTTAGTGGCTATTATACAGGCATAATGTTGAATGCAGTAGCAATTGATGGAAATAATGAGATCTTTGTCATAGCCTACAGTCTGGTTAATACATAAAGCATAGATAGCTGGACATATTTCTATAGGAACCTCAGGATTTTGTTTCAGCAGTATGGATGTTAAAAAGACGACTGGACATTCATTAGTGACAAAATGAGGGTAAGCAACTATATATGAATGTTTTGTTTTTGTATTACATGCTATCAACCTAGACTAAGTACTTTATGTGTCCTTTTTTGAAGGGTGTTGAATCAGCTCTGTTTGAAGTTTTTCCAAGAGCAACAAGGAGAATTTGCTGCCACTGCCTACAATGAATATGAATTTGAAAAGGCAATGTCCAAAATTAAGGAGTATGATACAGCAATTGAGCAGTACCTCAGAGATATTGAAGAGCAATAGTCAGTCCATACATTTAAGAGAAGAGTTTGTTGTGATAATAACACAACTTACTTTGTTGAATCATTCAATGCATGCACAAAGCCAAACAGAGATATGCCTGTTTTTAACATTATTGGAAGGTAAATTACTTGGTTGCCTTTTTCTTGCTGAACTTAGCATGTTATAACTTTTTTTAATTGTGTTGTTTGGTTTTTGTGTTAATGTTTGTTGAAAGCCAACTGTGAGAAACTGGTGCATGAAGAGGATTGGACCTATATTTGACAAAGCTATTGACATGGATCCTACTCAACTGACAGAATATGCAAAAGGGATTCTAAAGAAAAGGAGTGAAGACTCCGGGTTCTGTCATGTGACAGCTTGTGGGGGTGGAGAGTTTGAAGTCAGGGAGGGGCATGTGATGTTCCTTGTCATACTTGGGAACATGACATGTGGGTGTGGGAAATGGCAAGGTTCAGGGATACCTTGCAAATATCATCTGAGGGTGATTTAGGACCAGAGACTTCAAGTAAATGATTATGTTTCTACATATTTTAAGGGGGCTGCATATAAAATGACTTATGGAGACCATATCCACCCCATGGCAGATCCTACTCACTGGCTAGGGTTTGATGTCTAAGAAATTGCTCCTCTTACAGTCAAAAGAAATGCAGGGAGACAGCAAAACAAAGAAGAAGGAGCACTAATGAAGCTAAGAAGGGTAAAAGGCACAAGAACAACAAGGGGAGCCTATGCAAGGAATTGGGGCACAATGCATTAACCTGCAAAGCAAGGATAGAAGCTGCAAAAAAGAAACAACAAGCTGCCAGCACATTAGAGCAACCTAAAGGAAGGGGGAGGAAGAGAAAGGCTGACACTCAAGCTCCTTGAGGTTCACTACTGCTGCATTTGATCATTTTTTGCCTAACTTTTTAAATTTTTTGTGACAACAAATTATGTTCTTAATTGCTTGGTTATTAGGCCTAAATCAGTTTTTGCACGACAAACTTATTTGTAAGCACAAATTACTCCAAGTGCATATTCATGTAGCACTGATTTTTTGTTTACAAGAAAAACTTATTTAAATGCTACAAATACAATGATTAAAAACATAATTACTCCTATTTTAATTGCTCCATGTACTAGTTTTTGTTGTTGTACTAGTCTTTTCTTCAGTTGCTTCAACTCTTGCTTCAACATAGTCTCATCTCCATGAAATTGTGCATCAACGCATTGCCGACTTTGAAATTTATTACCCGAACCAACATTTTGCTCAAATATTACTCTTGCACCATCTGAATTTATCACAAACATCACACTTGTAATACAATCTTTGAGGATTTTTTACCGAATTGGAGCTCCTAATTGCAAATCTCACATGAGCACGTTTTGTTTGGCACTTTCATGTATAGAGCTTCGTAACATGAGGATGACGAATTAGAGTGTGTGGACATGTTTGCAAATGAACTAAGGTGTGGATGTGCTTTACACCCTATAGAAAGCTGCTTTTATACATAAACTAGCCGTTAGAAATGGCAACGACTATTTTTTTTTTTTAAAAAAAAGTAGCCGTTATTAGATTTAGGTATATGGTGAGATAAGTTTTATTAGTGTGTATATGGTGAAATAAATTTTCTCAGAGTGGTATATGGTGAATTTGTAAAGTACCATTAAACGGCAGGCTAATGTCTGTTAAGAAAATAGGCATTTTGTGATAATGTGTATAAATTGAATGGTATTTGGTGAATTTGAAAAAAGTTGGTGGTATTTGGTGAATTTTGTTAAAACCCAGTGGTATTTCTTGAAAAAACCGTTTAAATAACTTAGGATTCTAGCGCGAGCGATATGGCTAGTCCTTGGAGAAAAGTATTACCGGTAGCTTTAATGTCCTATGCCTTTTTGCATGATATTTTATTATACCAACTTACTAGCACTGTCAAAACAGTTTAATAGTTTGCTTTCGATTCGGTTTGAAATAGGTCAGTTTAATTGGCTGACGAGTCGGTTTCAGTTCGTTAAAATTATTACCGGTTCAGTTCAGTTTCGGTATATTTTTGTCCTTTTTAATTCGGTTTGGCTCATAAATGATTCGGGTAGTGAATGGTTCAGTGCAAATTTAACGAGTTGCGGTTTGTAAACGATTCGATGTAAACGATTTTTAACCGGGTTCAAATGCTTTCAGGTAAGAAACGAGTTGGGTTAACAATGTTTCGGTTCTTTTTTGGTTCAGTTCTATTTCAGTTCGATTTAGAACTGATTCAGTTCGTTAACGGGTTTGGTTCTTATACGATTTATCATTTATTTGGATCGGTTCGGTTTCGGGTTTACTAAAATACGGTTTGGGTCGGATTTCGATTTCAAAAAATCGGGTTTTAATCGGTTCAGTTCCAATTTCTTAAAGACGTACACAAATATTTTCTTTTTCAAGCTAGAATTTTGGAGTTTCTTTTTCAATTGATAAATTGATTAATAGTATTCTTTATTGTAATATTTATATTGACTTTAATTTGTTTTTGAAAGATCTAAGATCTAAGGATGCAATCTCATTCTAAAAATTTGGAGAATTACAATAATACAACATAAGAATTTGACTAGGCCAGCTTTGGTACAATATAATTCCGAACAAAATATGAAGAACTTTGATGATGTCTTATAAAGAGAAGACGAGGATTATTTTTGCTTAATCCATAATTACATAAAAGAAGTCAGGGAAAACAATATTGTACTCGATAGTAAACATGTGTGCATAATTAGATTTCATTTAAAATTCTTTTTAACGTGATTCTAATCTTCCCTTTATAATAAGCAGTTTTTAAAACGGTTCGGTTTATAAGTAGTTCGATTCATAAACGGTTCATTTATTTGTAAGTGGTTCGTTTATAAACGGTTTGGTGCAAACGGGTTGCGATTTGTTAACGGCTTAGTGTAAACAGTTTAAAACCCGGTTCAAACGGTTTTGAGTTGAAAACGGTTCGCTTCTTTTTCGGTTTGGTTTATTTCAGTTCGGTTTAGAACTGGTTTGGTTCGTTAACAAATTTGGTTTTTATACGGTTTAACATAATTCAGAGCGGTTTCGGGTTTACTAAATTACGCTTCGGGCCGGTTTTCGATTTCAAAAAACCGATTTTTAATCAATTTGTTTCTCATTTGTTTCGGTTGGTTTCGGGTAGTTATACGGTTTCGGTTTGAAATTTGACAATGCTACTACTTGCATATAGGCGATAAATGTGTTAGGTGTTATGTAACTGTGCAATGTTCAAAACTTTAGTAAAGCTACTTTGATTTAGCGGTAAAAAAATATTGAGTTCTAGAAATATAGATGTCTAAATTTTAAGTTCTTATTGAGACGAAATTGAATAATATATTAAACAAGACATCAGACGTAATTCAAAAAAAAAAACAAAAGGAAGAAAAAAGCATCAGACAATTATATACTCTGTAAATTTTGTACACCATATACATTAAAATTAATTTAGAATACTTTGTATTAAATAGGTTTAAATTCCAAATAGAAAATAACAAAAAGAAATGGAGTAAAAGATGTCTTTAAATATTAAAATTAGCACAACTTTTATTTACACATAATTTATTTAGGGGATTCAAGAGACAATTTTAAAGCTTTTGAAATCAAATGGGGGCAAATATATAAAAGAACATTTTTAGGGATATAAATGTCAATGCACTATTCATAAGAAAATTGTTAAATTTTTAAAAGGTGAGTTTATTGTACATCAGATGCAAACTTGCTCTAAAACACAACTCAAATTACCCTGATATAAAATACAAGTACAGTACAAGTTACAATTTTTACGGAGTAACTGGGTTGCACGAGATCGGGTGCAAAACGGATATGGAACAATGTCAATTTCAAATTGGAGCTGTTTATGCACCAAACAACCGGTTGTGCCTTGCTCAACCAGTCGAGGCTAAACCGGTTGTAAAGATTGTTCTTTTGGGTTAAATGAGCAAAATTTGAGACATAAATATTTAATTTCGGTCATTCCTAATTAAATGGGTAAAAATAATGTTTGTTTGGAAAGTACAGTGAAAAACTTAATTTTGATTAAATCTTTGAAATCATTATTGTTGGGTGATATCAAAGGTTTTTTTTTTTTTTTTTTAATCACAAATTCTTGATTAAGGTGACTTAATATTAAGAAAAATGTGATTTTTTCAACAAATTAGGAAAAAATAAGGCTCATTTTACAAATTAAGCATTATTAATGAAAAAAGTCATAAATTTGTACCTCAAATTGTTAATAGCTATTGAATCTTACAATATTTAAGATTTTTAACAACTAACAAAAATAAAAATAAATAAATAAATAAATAAAAAAAAACCAGAGAGAAGGAAATGTGTAAAAATAAATCAAAATTCAAACCTAAAACAGAATATTCTCATTATGTAACAAATGATGAAAAATTTGAAAGTGAAAAGGAAAAAGAAAATTAAACGAGTTTTATAAATTTAGAGAGTGATATTGAAGAGTCTTATGAGTTAAGGGTAAGGATATAAACTTTATAAATTTAAAGAGAGAGAAAAGGAGGGAGAAAATGAGTTTTTTTTTATTTATTTATTTATTTATTTATTTATTTATTTACAAGATGCAAACTCATATTATCACGGGAATAAAGACTCCAAGTTTGCCAAAACACTACAACATATTTCTAGAGGGTATTCCTCAAGCCATACCTTTTTTTTTTTTTTTTTGAGGAAACCTCAAGCTACAGTGCTACACCCTCATCTCATTAAAGCTACTACTTGGTTGAGCTAAGTCATGAGCGACCCTATTTTCTCCCCTTTTGACAAAGGAAAAGAAACATTATCACAAGGGTTAACTAGTAGGATAATACCCCTAACCACATGCCCAAAGGTAGTAGGCGAAACGAGACTTTTCTTCAAATAGTGGAAAAGCTTCAGGTTATCAGTCGCCAAGATAAACCTGTGAAAACTAGCTTCAATAGCAATAGACCGAGTAAAACGCAATGCTGACGCTTCCCCCAAATCCACAGGAAGGTTGCCATGAAGTTTTGAACACATCGCAACAACAATATCTCCAGTTGAGTCCCTCACAACCCCTCCAAACCCAGAGAACGAGCCACCGATAGAAGCAAAATCAGAGTTAATTATCAGCAAGCCTGGCGCAGGGGCTTCCCAGATAGTCTTATGCTTTGTTTGCTCACACATAGGATAGATTGCATCAGAGATAAGACCCCTATTTCTTAAATTACTTCTCACTGCCAGACTTCCTTTCACCATACGCCATGCAAAATGCCTGATTTTTGGGGGTATACTAGCATTCCAGATTAGCTTCCAATCAAAGCCGTGAACCTCCTTCGAAGACATGGCCTTATCCCCTTCCTGTTCCTCTAGAAGCAAGTAATAAGCACTTCTAACCGAAAAATCTCGATCCTTTGAGAAATGCCAGCACCATTCATCTGAACCACCAAAGAACCAACATCCCCCTCATTATTCAGAATACCAAGAGCTTTGTCAATTACATCCCTACCAACAACATGCAAAAATTTTCGAAAAAAAAAATTGCAGACATACCATCGGGTCCGGGAGCTTTTGTCGGATGCATTTGGAACAAAGCCTCTCTTACTTCTTCCCCATTATACGGAGCAACCATATCAACCCATTGTTCGTTTGTAATTGAGGCGGCGGCCGTGACTTTGTCAACAACACTCTCAGAGTCTCAGCATCAATTTGGCACCCTGTGGAATAAAGCTCCTCAAAGTGGCGAGTAAAAACTTCTGTAATCTGTTCCTCATCATCATATTCAATTCCGGGAGCATCCTTGATACTATTAATCTGGTTTCTGGCCTTCCTTTGTTGTGCTTTCTTATGAAAAAAGGTCGTATTTTTATCCCCATGCTTCAACCACTCTTACCTACTTCGTTTTTTCCAGTAAACCTCTTCTCTCCTCTCCAAATCATCCATCCTGGCATCTAACATTCTCATCTTGGCTAAGGTCTCTTCCGATTCCGGTTCACCCATCAAAGACTCCATTTAAGCTCTACAATCTTTAAGCTCTTTAACAAAGTCTCCGAATTTATGTCGACTCCACGCACTCAATTGCAATGTGGTGTGTGCAATTTTTGAGCAAATATCGCCCTTTCGATCCCATGCACTTTCAATAATGTCCCTGCAAGTTTCTTCCCTAAGCCACATTTCTTTAAACATGTATATCTTTTTTTTCTTCAACGGCCCAATAATATCTTTCATACACAACAATATGGGAAGGTGGTCCGATCTTCTCTTCGATAGGTGAGAAACAAAAGAGCCAGGAAACAACATTCTTCATGCATAATTAGCGAGGAACCGATCGAGTCTTTCTTGAATATTATGTTTTCCACCCCTATTATTGTTCAATGTAAAGCTATGCCCCATGAACCCCAAATCTTCAAAATGGCAAAACTAAATGGCCTCACGAAAAACCTCAGCCTCGTTAATTTTAAAATCGTTATAAACTTTTATTAAAGGAGCAAACTTTAGTCTTCATTGTATATTTAACTAGTTACCTCATAAGTTAATATGTTAATATATATGATTTACTTATAATCTCGTCATAACAAAATGTATTTACTTTGTTTTATATGCATATTGCTATCTTATATTCTTATATTGTTATTTTGCAGTACTTAACTGATTTTCAGTTCTCAAGGTATGATCAAACTCAGATTGATGAAGTGAGAACTCAGTGGGTGCACTACGTAGTCCAACAAATGTAGCTATGTTGAAGGAATCAACAAATTTATGTGTTTTTGTGTATTTTGATCTATTGCCTTTTTTAGAACACATTTATTTCAAAAGTTAGTTTTATTATGACTTTGTAAAACTCTTTATTAGATCTTCTATACTAATACAAAATTATCATTGTTTTATATCCTATTTATTGCATAAGTATTTTGAAACATGTATTAGGTTATGATGGAAGAAAACATATAGTACAGGGAAAAATTATTGCTATAAAATATTCCAAAAAAAAGCTTTAATAGCGGTATTACAAAATGTTTTTTTTGAAATTTGGCGGCAATACCATTAATAGCACACATTTTACAGCGGTTTTAATATGCTGTAATTAAGAGCTTTTGCGAAATCCTAGATACACATATTATAGCGATTATATATACCGCTATAAAAAGCTCATATGGGTTTTTACAGCGAGGCGATTAATAGCGGTCCACAAACCGCTGTAAAAAGCATTTTTGACTGCTGTAAAAAGCATTACTCTCTCTGTCCTAGATTACTTGCAATATTTTAACTGGACACGCTTGCCGATGCACATGTTTGACCGTTGATATCTTTAATTATATATTTATAAAAGCTATAAAAAGTTTATATTAAGAAACTATACATTAAAAGTGACCCAGCAACATCTTACATGATTACATTGGCTTTCATATGTTAGAAAAGATGGTCAAAGTGAGATGTGTGAATAGTGCAAAAAGCCAAAACGTTGCAAGTAATTTGGGACAGAGGGAGTATTTGTTGTAGTGATCCTTGCCCTTTTGTTTTTCACTTGCCATTAGCATCAAGTTAATTAAAATCACCACCACATAACCACGACTCATAAATGTTAGTGAAGAGACTTTTCATCAAAGCACCCGTTTCATGTTTATTTTCATCCTCCTAATGGCCATAAAAACCAGTAAACCTCCACACTCCTTTACTCCTATTTGTTACCCTTACATTGATATGGTTGATCGAGAAAGAAGTAACATCAATATCCAGCAAATCTCTCCAAAGCAAAGCAATACCTCAACTTCTCTTTCTTCCTTCTTCCACATAATGGGGATTTTCCAAGATAACAATTCTTCTTAGAGCTTTAACTGCAGAGACACTCCCTAATCCTCTACAGTTCCACGAGAGAGTGTAACTCATGAGTCACTGATCTGAGGGCCCAAGTTGCGAGGCCCGAGTAGCCATATCCACCTTCCTTCTCTTCATGAAGTCTGCATCCTCAAATCCCATATTATCAACATCATCCCCTTCCACATCCTCAATGTTTCTTTTTTTTAATTATAGTACTCCCTACCCTCCTATCTCCTTTACAATTTGTCTAGGGAGCATGCTCCAACCTTTTTTCATCTGCTCTGAAGTAGAAATCTCGGCAATATTCCCGCCAGAATTTGTTGAGATGTTTATTTTCCTACTGTCATCCAAGTTAGAATTCCCTTCCCTTTCTGTCAGAATTTCAAGTCCCACCTCAACAAGCTTTCTAGTCACTTCTTTGACCTGCTGGATTACCTCATCTTTTTCATGATTTTGCTTCGGTTTTGTGACAAAAAGGGATTTATGACACTGCCCTTTTTGCTTACTCTTCTCATTCCCTTCCGTCAATATGTTGTTCTTCCATGGTGAGGCTTTTAGCCACACCCCAAAGTTCTTGCTCAACCCTTTTCTCTTCTTTGTATTTTTCACAATCTTTAATTCCATATCCAAATCTCCCATAATGGAAGCAAAATAATGGTGGTTTTTCATACTTTACATCGAAATACTCCTCCACTCCTCCCCTTAATTTCAGTTTAACTTATTTAGCAAGAGTTTTCCCTAGCACTGTCAAAAACCGAACCGAACCGGTGAAACCGAACCGATTCAAACCGATCCGAATGAGAACCGAACCGATTAAAAACCGATTTTTTGAAACCGAAAATCGACCCGAACCGCATTTTAGTAAACCCGAAACCGAACCGATCCGAGTAATGTTAAACCGTTTTAGAACCGAACCAAATCTAAACCGAACTGGAAAGGAAACCGAACCGAAAATAAACCGAACCGTTTCTAACCCGAAACCGTTTAAACTGGCATAAAAACCGTTATAAACCGAACCGTTATAAACCGAACCGTTTACAAACCGAACCGTTTACAAATCGAACCGTTTATAAACCGGACCGTTTATAAACCGAACCATTTATAAACCGAACTATTTATGAACCGAATCCTTATAAATCGAACCGTTTACAAACTACTTACTACTAGGAGTGGTTATTGGGTGGGTCAGTGTGGGTCGATGCAGATCATTTACGAAGTGAGTCGTTTGCAGGTCAAGATGAATATTTAGCGGGACATAAATAATAACCAATAACTCGAGATAAAAAAAGGAACAACATATCAATATGTAATGTGACTAAAACTATTAATACTTGTTCTATGAGATTAAAACATTTTAGCAATGAAGCAACACAATATATATTAAGCATCACTAGTTCACTACAATACAACATCCATGTCTTCTTAATTAGATGCAAAACTTTCATCTATCACTTCTTTACAAATTTCAAGGACGTCTTCTTCAATATCACAATCATAACCACGTAACCAATTTTGTGTGGTCACCAACGCCTCAACATTCTTAGGCAAAAGCGCACTCCTATACTTGTTTAAAATACGACCACCCATGCTAAAAGAAGACTCTGAGGCTACCGATGTAATAGGAATGGCCAAAACATCCCTAGCCATAACAGCTAATATAGGGTACACACTACTTTGAGATTCCCAATACTTAAGAACATCGTACTTCTTCCCTTCATAAATTGGTTGTCGAGGAGTACACAAATAAGAATCAATCTCCATCGATGGCCGATTTGATGTGTCATCCTCCTCATCATCATCATTATCAACATACTAGAAAAGTTCAAACAAAATGCTTTTATTAAATAATAAAATTAAAACATAAAATTATTAATTTTGTAAACCACAATAATCAGAAATTGATTACCTTGAATATATCATCATCCAAGTGACTATTTGAATTTTCGATAACAGCTGGGATGGAGGGTGGAGCATTTGTACTTGATGTAAAACCGGAAGACAAAGAAGAATAAAAGTTATACAACTCCAAAAGAGCATCTTTAATCACCTTCGCCTTTTCAACACATGCCTCATCAACATAAAGCACTTTTAACATCTTCATCACTCGAACAAGCTTATAACGAGGATCAAGAACAATAGCAATTGATAGGATCAAACTATATTCATCCCAATAGCCCTCAAACTTTTCAAGCATAACTTTTGCCATGGGTGCAAGTTTAGGATCTATATGGGCTTTACTTATTGTGTGCTCAATTTTTAAAACACTAGCAAAATACAAATTTGCAGTAGGATATTCAGAACCAGAAAATAACACAGTGATTTCATGAAATGGCTTTAGGAAATTACATATTTTAGTAAGGGTATCCCATTCATCATTCGAAAGTTTGAATTCATAACCTATAAACCTATCAATAACCAATTTCAAGGCTTCCTTTGCTTCCAAAGCTTTTCGAATCATCGTATATGTGGCATTCCAACGAGTCACAACATCAAGACGTAACTTTCCATTAAACACACAGTTAACCTCATGAAGAGCATGCTCAAATTGAGTGAGTCTAGAATCTGAAGAATCAATATATTTACAAACCTCACGCAATTTTTGAACACTACTATCAACTTCTTTTAAACCTCTTTGAACAATAATGTTCAAGACATGAGCTGAACATCGAATATGAAAAAATTTACCATTACAAGGAAGAGGAGAAGTCAACATTAAATCTTTCTTCAAAAGGTTAACCATAACATCCATGGATCGAGCATTATCAACAGTCATTGCAAAAGCTTTACCCTGAAGGTTCCACTCCCCAATAAGTTTTAACACAAATTTTTCTACCTCAACACCAGTATGAGGAGGACCACAATATCTAAAATTCAGAATTTTAGACCTAAGACACCAATTTTTATCAACATAATGTGCCGTTAAAGTAAGATAACCTCGATTAGTACATGATGTCCACAAGTCACAAGTGAAGCTAACTCTACCTTCAATTCCCGAAAAAGATTGCAACAACAAAGACTTAAACTTATCATGCTCATCAATACAATGTTTCAAAATAGTGTTTCTACACACATGATTCACGTTGGGGTTCAAATTCGTAAAAACTTCCCTAAGGCCATGATGCTCCACAATACTTAAAGGATAGGAATGCAAAATTATAGCTCTAGCAAGCAATTGTAAATGACGTGTTTGATTAAACAGGAGCTCAACACCACTTTCATGATTTCCAGGATGGTGTGGATTTTTATTCATGCATGTCTTAGTATGAGCTTTACAAGTTGAAGTACCAGCATTACCTGGAGTTTTATATTCATTACCGCAAACATTGCATCGAGCATATTTTATCGGAGCAAGACCAACCATCTTATCAAAAAAAGGTGTAATACCTCCAAACATCTGATGTTCGTCCACGCTTACTACCACTAGTGGTACGTTGAGTAGAATCTTGATTCTTTACAGTAGAATCCTCATCAAAACCAATAAACTCTTGCTCCATTGCTGAAAAAACAAAAACACAACTGTATAAATCAAGTGAAAAAAAAGGCAAATTAAGGGCAAATAAAAAAAAATAGGCAAATTAACACAGCAGCTCCGGACCTGCTTGCTTCAAGCAAAGCACACCAGCAACCTAGCCCAGCAACAGACAGACAACACAGCCCAGCTAACACAAGACGACAGCAAAACCACAGCTGCAATACCCTAGAAAACCAGCAGCAACCAACCCCAGCACCCAGCCTGCAGCAGAGACATCAACTAGGACAGCACAAACCATGGCCAGAAAGACTCTGCTCTGAACAGGGCAGAAAAAACCCAGCAGATCCTACAATCTAGCCTTGTACATCTAGCAGATCTGGCCAGACATTAGAACAGCAGCAGCACAGGACAGACCCTAGCTAGTACTACATGCTCTAAGCTGAGGTAGTCCATCTACAATTCAGTCCTAAAATATACTAAACACTATTAGACAACTCCTATCTGAATGCACTTGCACTTTTGCAACAAAACAAAACCCAAACTTAAATCAAAAATTCCTGCTAGCATTCAGCATTAACCCACATAAACAGAAACACTAATGAGAGAACAATGCAGCTGATAGAACAAAGGATAGCATTCAGTATATTTGAAGACTAATAGAGCATTATAGACAAAGCCATACATTTTAAATGCTCAACAAACAGCAAACAGTCACAAAGGCAGACCAGCAACAGCACAGCAGCCTGAAAAAAACCAAGCACAATTAATAACACGAAAAGAAACCACGAGCATGAATAAGGTAACCAAATCAACTCAATTGTTGCTCATGGTACTACAACCACAACCCTGATCAGAACTGAGCATAGCCAAAGCTGGTAAGGCCAGAACACCTCACAAATAGATATAACAAAAAATGAACAACAAGAACAATAAAATTAAAAAATCAGAAATTAAATGAACAACAAGAACAATAAAATTAAAAATTACATGAACAACATCAAAAAATCAGAAATTATATGAACAAATCAGAAATTATATGAAATTATATGAACAAATCAGAAGTAAAAATCAAAAAATAAAGACATGCAAATCCTGCAAACAACGAATCAGCAACATAAAACCGAAATGAAAACAAAAAAATTAACATAAAATTACCTTTGAGCAGTGACGGCTTGAAGGAGAGGAAGATTTGAAGATGGAGAACTTGAGAATGAAAAAAAAAAAGAATGGAGAGATCGAAAAAAAAATCGAAAAAAACGAAACGAAAACAAAAACAATTAACTAAAATTTACCTTTGAGCTATTGAAGGCTAAGAGTTCAGAGTTTGAGAGTTGAGAACTTGAGAGTGAGTGAGGATTCAACGCTTCGATTTGAGGATGAAGAAGAAGAACGGTGAATGTTGTGGAATGAAGAGGATGAATGAAGAGGATGAATGAAGAACCTAATTGCCTTTCAGTCTTTCACAGTTTCACGTTTAACATTTTTTTTTTCTCTTTTGCATAATATATGAACCACATGTTTATTTAATTATTAAAGAATCAAAATATCTAAATTCTAAATCTAAAATGTGTTTTTCCTTTTGGTTTTTGGAGGGAAATTTCCCACCATATTTTGTTGAAATTGTCAACCAAAAAAATGAAATTAATTTTCCACTTTGTAAAAATCAAAATTTTTAATTTTATTTTAATAACATTAAACAAACTTTTATACAATTAATTAATTACATGACTTAAAAAAAAACTAATTACATTTCTCGGATCCCGATAAAACGATATTCACCTTCATAATATCAGCTTTTATAATTTTTTTTAACAAACACATTAAAATATTAAGTTCTTTAAATTATAAAATGTGAATCGGTTAGCGTGTAATTTCTAGGCGTTGCGATTAATAAAAAATCGAAAATTGTTCAATAAATAATGATGTCATATCTTAGAGAGTTAGAAGTACTACGGATTTGTTATATGGTTATATTTATATCAGTTTAGCTGTACCTATAAGCAATACACTTGTAATCGTGTAAACTTATAAATGATATAGTTGACTAGTAGATTAGTACATAAATACAAATTACTTAATTAGATATGAGTTATGTCTACATGAGTGATTGACTAATATGACTATATGAGCAATTGTCAATTTAGCATAGCTGCATAACAGATTAGCAGCGTACTAGACTATCATACTCGGTAATATACTAATACCATTTCAGTATTTGATCTACTAGACTCAAGTTAAAAGTTACTCTTTCTGATTAACTTGTTAGTCTAATTAAGTAATTACTAATTACTAATTAGTGACTTAAGCCTTAAGGGTAAACCAGTAAAGGATATACAAAAATATAATAATCTTATGTTTCTCATCCCTTTATACTAATAATATCTAACTATGAGAATATGAGATGGTTATATGTTATGTATCTGTATAATCGATTGAAGGAATAAACATTACCTTCTTCTTCATTAATGTTTTCTTTCATTATACAAATCAAACTACTCTGTAATATCTTCATGTATAACTTTATGCAAATATATAATGATAAACGAGTCTTAATTATCAGTCTTGTTGACTAATTAAGTATCGAATACCAAATTGCAAATTTCGATGTCACAACAACTCATCAAATCATGATTATGACACTATTAACTAAATGATCAAATCAGAAGCAGATAATAATCTGATAGTAAAACAATAATACATTAATGCACTAAACTTTTATAATCTACTTCATAATAAACTAGTAAGATCAGTATAGCTAAACTTAAATCATAACATGATATGTATTTATAAAATTAATGAGAATTTGCATATAATATGATGCCTCAATATGAAGTGATGAAGTCTCGGCTTGATATAAAACTTGTTAACTAGCAAAAAGTTAGAAAGTAGTACAAAATTTTTTGAAATCAAAAACAGACTCGAACCGTAATTTAGTAAATCTGAAATAAAACCGATCTAAATAATGTTAAATCGTAGAAGAACCAAACCCGTGAACGAACCGAACCAGTTATAACCGAACTAAAATAAAACTAAACCAAAAAACAACCGAACCGTTTCCAACCTGAAACTGTTTGAACCGGGATAATAACCATTTACACCGAACCGTTAACAAACCGCAACCCGTCTGCACCGAACCGTTTACTACCTGGAATTTTTACAACCCGCACCGTTTACAAACCGAACCGAATTTAAACCGGGTTAAAAACCATTTACACCGAACCGTTAACAAACCGCAACCCGTCTGCACCGAACCGTTTACAACCCGAACCAAATTTAAACCGGGTTAAAACCGTTTACACCGAACCGTTAACAAACCGCAACCCGTTTTCACCGAACCGTTTACTACCCGGACCGTTTACAACCCGGACCGTTTACTACCCGAACCGAATTTAAACCGGGTTAAAAACCGTTTACACCGAACCGTTAACAAACCGCAACCCGTTTGCACCGAATCGTTTACTAACCGAACCGTTTATAACCCGAACCGAATTTAAACCGTTCAAGAATAAACCGAAACCGAACCGAACCGATAATTATTTAAACCGAACCGAAACCGACCCGTAAGACATTTGAACCGATTTCAAACCGACCCGATTTCAAACCGAACCGATTTCAAACCGAACCGAAACCGAACTGTCAAACCGTTTTGACAGTGCTAGTTTTCCCACATCAATAATTATTCTGATCCGAATAAACTTGTCAATTTCCCTCGCTCCAGTGTTATCAAGTTTGATGAAAGTGCCAAGTTTATTCCCTATTTTTTCAACATTCATAATATATAGTCTCCCTTTCAAAGGCAAGTTGTAGATTCTTACCCACATAAGAAGTTCAAAAAGTTGCACATCAAATGACTTCACTGCATCATCGAGTTCCCAAACAAGAGTGCATGATGGTCAAAATGCAAGGGTTGCTCGTTCCAGACTCTGTGTTTATCTCTCCAGTACGTGATGGAATTGGAACATGAAAAGGTTTTATCCGATGTTGCTTATTTCGACTCCATGCTTCGGTTTTCAAACTCCCTTCATTGTGTTAATGAAAGCGTATGCATTGACATGTCTAGATATCCATAATCTTCCAATTAGTCCAAGTTCTAGACGAGCATCATCATCATCTATCTCTTCATCTTCCAATTCAGTCGCCTCCTCCTCCCTTTCCTTTAAAGGTTTCTCAATTCGGAACCCTTGCCCTCTTTCTCTATAATTAAATTATTTGTAGCTTGATTTTTCTCCATTAGAACAGGTTTAAACAATCAAACAGTCATACTCTATAAGTAAATTCAGAAACGGAACACTCAAACTCGATGAAAATCGAGTAAGAGACCTTCAAAGAAAAGGAAACCCTAGACAAACCCTCCCAAGGAAAACCCAGAGGGAACTCAGCTCCGAGCATTATTGTTACTTTAATATTTTTCAACCTCCACAACAAGAAAAGTCTGAAAAAGGAGTCTTATTATATACAAGTTCAAAAAATATTTGATTACTCATTTTACAAAAATGATTAGGAAAATTGATATTTACCACCTACTATAATTCACGTTTTAGTAATTACTCCCAATAATTTTTTATTTTTTTCATTTTATCACCAACTGTTTTCTAAAACATCAAAATTTACCATCTCTTTGCCAAAAGCCTCTTGCATGACGTCACTTCGGGCCTCTTACTTTTCCCACTTCTTTTTCCTTCTTCTCACGATTTTCCCTTCTTTATTGATTCAACTATCTCAAATATAGGCAAAATCCTTAAATTGAAATGTGAAAACTAAAATAAGGGTTTCAAAAATATCCTCCTTGCTTATGCAATCGAGAAAAAAGGTATTTATTGTTGTTTTATGCTTTCGAAAACTTAAATTGGTGGTTTTGAAATGAAATTAGTGTTTTAAAATCAAACTAGGGATTTTAGTTATAGTGAGGCATTCAGGAAAACTTAAGTTTCATGAATTTCACATTATGATTAACAAAATCATGGTTGTCATTGATGTTAAATTTACCACAATTATTATAAAAAAAAACCCAATTTAACTAGTTTTTTGTCCGATCGAAAATTTGAAAATGATAGGTTTCCAAAGCTTGGTGTGGTTAAATTTGACAGCGCAACCGTCGATGTCGTCGGGAAGGTTTTAGTAGTGGAAGGTGGAGATGGTGGACATGATGAGGATAGTAGAAATGGTGGTGTTGGTAAAGGTGGGTGGAGGAAGCTTACATTGTCATTCACTGGCAAATCCACAGAGGAACACAGGGTAGCACGTGCTACCCCCGAAAAAAAAAAAAACTTTTGTCCTTAAAATAAGTTCCAGAAAAGTATAGTATAAATAACATTGTTTGTTATTCATTGAAATTCTTCCCATTATTTTACCGAGTAACATGTTTTCTAATGCTCAACTTTTGCAATAATTTGGTTTAATATTAGTAAAAAAATTTATTCAACATTTAAATGTACTATATAAAAGATCCTATTTGATAATTGTTTTTCTTATATACAACAAAAAATTTGATTGTAGTATTTTGATATATAGAATATAAATTATTTGTAAGAAAAAAAAATCAATCAAAATATTATTATTTAATGGTTAATAATTACTCCCTCTCGGTATGATTGACACATATG
The DNA here is from genome assembly GCF_001683475.1 of Chenopodium quinoa. Classification (NCBI taxonomy): domain Eukaryota; kingdom Viridiplantae; phylum Streptophyta; class Magnoliopsida; order Caryophyllales; family Amaranthaceae; genus Chenopodium; species Chenopodium quinoa. The sequence goes on along the minus strand of NW_018744072.1, from coordinate 617,416 downwards.
CCAACATATAATTTTGACTAATAATATCAATAATATAAACGTTGATAGTTGAAAATCAAACTATACATTAAGACGATTATAACAAGCTAAATATCCAAATGAATATGTTAAATCGTATGTGTAAAGCACTAATATTAGGCAAAGTGATATATGTGAATAGCACAAACGTCAAAATGGGACACTTCAAAAAAAAAAAAAAAAAAAAAAGTATACTTGCCACTTCAATACACATTATATAAAAATTCAACCCAGTTTGTTCCATTGACTGTTTTTTATTTTTTATTTTTTGTTGAATCCGGTACTACCCCTAGTTTGAAATCATAAATCCGCCGCTGTCGTCAGGGGAGGAAGTGGAGTACTCATATGGAGTTTAACAAGAAATATGCAACAGCTGTATTGTCTTCAATCTGACTCATCAAGTGTTAACCACTAGAGAGCTTGATATTACTTAGCTCTTTGCCCTGTTCTTGCCCACCTTACTGATTAGTTTCTAAAGCAATTCACTAAGCCTTTCGCTCACTCCACCAAATGTCACAACATTGCTCGAGTAATCTCTTGAATAGAATGGGAATTGGAATCCCAAAACTCCCATATGATAACCCAGAGGATGTGGACAAATACAATCTAGCAGTAGTAGCTAAAGTATTTGATGCCAGGGAGTTTAGTGAAATCCAATTACAAAGCTGGGTTGATAATGTTTGGAAGACAAACACTGCAATCACAATACAAAAAGTTAGCCACACCAAGGATAAATTCTTCTTCTTCTGCACCTCCTGGGAAGATAGAGACAATCTAATGTCTTTGAGATCAGCTTCATACAAAGGAGCGTTTATCGTTTTCAAAGGATGGCTGATGGGATCCAATGTCATGAAAATGGACTTCTCAAAAACGTCTAAATGGATAAAAGTGGAAAGCATTCCAACAGAAGAATGTATACCCCAAATGGCAAGAAGAATTTTGGAACGAGTAAGAAGAATAATCAGATTTGATGAGCTCTCCAGGGATGATAGACCTCACAGTTTAATGAGGGCTAAAGTGGTGATTCTAGTCAACAAATTAAACCTCTAGTTCCTAGCTTCTTCTACAAATTGAAATCTCCTCTTCAAAAGCAACTTGGGTCTTCTTGAGATATGAAGGTGTTTTCACCTTCTGCAATGGCTGTGGAAAAATAGGCCATAGATAAGCAATGTGCAGAGCTCCAATCAGTCTTGCACAAAGAGAAGTCAGTTATAGAATTAGAGGTTTATGTGGGCTTAAGTACGATCGGTTACTAGCTCGCCCACTAACCCCTCTGTTTACAATAAAGATCATGGGGCTAGATGATTTAGAGAGGTTCAGAACGACAAGAGTTAATCTTCGGGTGTATCCTCACCCAAGTCCAAAGAGTTCATCTTCGGAGCATACTCCACCACACAATTCTCCAAGAAATGGATCGTCGGGAAGTGACGACTCCCATAATTCTCACCACTCAACCAGGACTCGGAATCATCATCTTCACACAACTCGGGTAATTCAGGTCCGAGCAATGGACCCCGGAAAAGGGCTGCTGACAATGTGCGAATCACAGAGAAGTCGGGGGAAGTAACAGAGCATGAATCAAAGAAAAGATGAGTGGCAGTCTCCTCTTCTCCAGCAAAGTCACAACATTCAGCACATCAGAATTCATCCGGCTTAGGAATTCAATCGAAATTGTCAATAAGGTCTCGCCGAGGTTTAAAAGAAATCGACCCGGTAATCATCCCAGCTCTACAAAACTCGAAAAACAGGGGGGAGCGATGGAGAAAATTGATATGTCCTACTTCCAGCAAACAGGGTAAAAAACGGAGCTATTCTGAGTCTTTCTTCGATAACACAGGTATTACCATTCAAACTTCTGCTGCTAAGAAACAGTTTTGCTCCTATTTTGCTAAGGTGAGTAATTTATCCTCCATCCACCCGTATTTATTGCTTGACCATTCAAAGCCTCCCTTAGTTCTCTGAGCTTTTATTTACTGATTTTGCTTTCCCTCGAGCCTCAAAAAGTAATAAGGGAGTGTTAATGACTTGCCCCCTTGAGAGGAGATGTGGATTGGATAGCATTTATAGTAAGTTTTTTTTATTTGAAGAAGCACCACTCAAGCTATTTTGCTATCCCAACTACCAGCATTAATGCCGAGCTTTCAACTTCTTTAAATTTCATTCCTTTATTCTCTACTTTAAACACTGCACAACCCCCACCTTTTTCGCCATTATTCACTTTACCCATCACTGATAAGTGATAGTCGTATTTATATTGGATTTATAGGCACTACTTTTATAGTTGCTTTTAAGGTCTTTTTGTTGCTTTTTAGGTCGCAAATGTATGATGTGTTTGTTTTGTACTCTATTACGCCCTATTTGTGTTTTTCTTGATGTTTCAGGTGATTTTATAGTCATTTAGACGCTTTCGAAGTGTTTGGAGTTGACTCGGATGATATTTGGATGGAAACCGATAAATTGAGTTTATTAACCAAAAATCCCATGTTTGTGGATGTTGATTTTGATTATAGTGTGCATGGAAAATGGACATAACATTCACAAGGATCACTATGTGCCTTTCTGAATTGAATTTGAGTTGAAAACGAAATTAAATGGTGATGAACGATATGTCAAAACTGACCTTTGTTCACTCTTTTGACCATAACTGGATTTCTTTAGATCGTATTGAACTGATTCAAGTTGCATTGGAAACTAGACTTGAAGAGTTTTCCAACAGTAGGTCACACGCCTATATACAATCTTTGCATTAGAAGTTACAAGCCTGTAAAGTCGATGGTACGCCCAGCAGCGAGTAAGCGAGAGCTCGCAGGCTAACTCGCATATGCCGAGAGCAACAGTAGCCCTGAGCGAGAGCTCACTCGCTAAGGAGCTATAGCTCGCCCCTGCGCTCCTTGATGCAAGCACCGAGCGATAGCTCGCTCACTAGTGAGTTATAGCTCGCTGGTGTAGCAATGCCTTATTGAAGTCCAACAACGTGCCAACATATATGGACCATCATGGCTGCTCGTTATGGCTTGGTTCTTGGGTCGGATGGCCATCTTTATCGAGCATCTTCGCGCCATGTCATTTTCAATCGTCCAATTGTTTGACAACTTGTGTAATTTATATTTTTTTTATTTATTTTCTTTATTTATTTTTGATTAGAAATTAAGGAATTATAAATACTCAAGGAGATGTATTTTCTCCTTATGCTTTTTATTATTGTTTTACGTTCGTTTTCTTTTCTCTCTAGCCATAGTTTCTCTTGGGCAATTCCATGGATTACTCTTGAGTTTGTTACAGTGATTCTTAGAGGTATTTTATTTCTCTCTTTTAATTATGATTTCTTTGTTAAATTTAGATTTTAATTATTTATTTCATGCTTGAGCAGTTTATTTATAGGGTTTGGGAATCCATGTTTATACTATGAATCTTGATTGATGTTATTGATATTTTGATTATTCATATCTCTAATTGATAGTGTTATAATGTTAATCTTGTAACCTGATCAATTGTTTGATTAATTATCGTTAATAAGAGTTTGAATCAAAAGATTTTACTTTTAGAGGCTTACCTACAATTAGTAATTTTGATTATGTTAGCGACCGAACTACATATGTTGAATTGAGAGCGTTAAGACCCGGCCATAGGCTTAGCAATTGCTCTAGATACTTGATTAATTGAATTGTTGATGGTATTTTGATAGATTTAGAACTATAACCATGGTGAACCATAACCCTAGGCCTTTTTATTATTTTTATTCCTATTTTAATTTATACTACTTTTCTATCTCAACATCGTGACATTTGAGTTTCACCAAATTCTCGGAGGTTAGATTAAATAGTCATCTCACTGTGGATTCGACCTTACTTACCCTACTACATTGTTAGTTGGTTTTGTAAGGAAATTATTTTTGACAGGTGTACGACAACCGGGGAGACAACTTAATTTTATTTAGCTTCTTATTTGGTTAGACTAATTTGTGTGTGTGTGTGTGTATATATACATATATATTTTTCTCCTTTTTTTTCTCTACTAATTCTTGTGTTTGCAGGTTCTCTTGCTCTTTTATGGACTTATTTTAATGGCTATTTTTTTTTCCACAATTTGAGAATGAGGTTTTTTGGAGATATTATTATAGGCTTGGTGACTTTGTTGGTCCTAATCATGGAATTGAAGAATAGGAAATGTGTTTAGTGATTTATGAGGGTCTAAATGAAGAAACTAGGTTTATAGTTGAGTCTTTGTGTAGTGGAGAATATTTTCGTTGGAATTTTATTGTGCGGTTAGCTAGAGATACATATGAGTGGCAAATGACATTATATGCTAAACCAACTCAAGAAAATTTCTTCTCCTTCACTTCTTTGACCAATACTCCATCCCCTTGCTATTGTTCTCATTGTTATTCATATGATCATGATGACTCTTCATGTCCTTACAATAATTCTTTCATGCATGTTCTAAACCCCTCTCCCAAGTATGAAGCGCATTCTATTGTAAAATCTAGTGCCTTACCATACATCTTTGATGACGATGAAGGGTGGATTAAGAATGAAAATTTTCAAGAGAACGTGTATGAATTAATAGGTGTTCATGATGAGAACAAAGTGGATATGCTAGATATTTGTGAGGATGACGAATCGTTATATGATGAATTCGTGGTTGAAGAACCATTAATTCTGAAAATTCAAGTTACAGACTCTTGTGCAGACATGCTTATAGAAGAGGGTGCGACTAATAATGGTAAAATCATGGATGTTTAGTCAACCCTACCTTCCTTTTATATCCCATGTGTAGAGAGTCTTAAACTTGTGAATTCATCCTCTATGCTTTATCGCTCTAACTTTCTCAAAATATCTCCATTGCATGATGGAGACAAAGTGAACCTTGATGTTCATTCTAAAAGGTTTATATTGCCCCAAGAACAAGTAGAGAGAGGTTGTAATTTCTTCCCATTTTCTTTTTATTTTGATTATTCTTCCTCTTTTTACTCTTCTATTTCTTTTAATTTCTTTTCTGATTTTTCTAACCCCCTGTATTTCAAGCTTTGTGTGCTTGTAGTCAAGCCATATGCAGTGTCTAATGATATGTTTGTAGGGGCGTATGATAAGTTACTCAAGGCATTAGATTCCTCCTGTTTAGGGTAAAACTACCCCTGTCCACGTGGACCAATCGTGTGCTGACACGTGTCAGCATCAGAGGGGTTCTGAGAGAACCAACCCTCTGATGACATGTGGCACTCCAACCCATGAAAAGGGAACTGATCCCCTTACACTATAAATAGAGGAAAATCCTCATTTATTACACATTCATTCATAAATATACACACAAAACACATGCAATATTAATTGCAGAGTTCTCTCGGAATTCGGGAGAAAAACCTTTATATTTCGCACTTTTATACATCCGAACACGTTCTAACTTGATCGTCGGAGGCAGAACTCTACCTAACCGGCGTTTTCCGTGGTTTTACAGGTATAGACGGTCAACGCACATTCTTGGAATTGTAACTCTCCCGAGGGACTCAAAAAATCTCGAAACATTTGGCGTCGTTTGTGGGGAGAGTACTTCTAGGATGGCTTCACAGCAATCTGTATCGCCTGCTAATGAGAATCGGCCTTTGGCCGGAGTAGAGGTCTATACAGACTAAGAGAGTGGTGACGAATTCGATGTCGACACCTATGTGGCCCTAGACGGGTCACTCAAAAAAAGACGCACCCGTTCCAAGGAAACAAGGGAACGGGGCGACGACAAAGCTGGTCCCAGCAACCCAACTGTCAAGCCGGCTGGGCAACCCTAGGCGGCAGAGGGTGCTGCCCCCGTAACTAGAGACGAACTCATGAAATTCATGACGAGTTTCAAAGGGGAGATCAAGGACCTGATAAACAAGTCAACTGGCACCAACAAGGGTCAGTCGATCAAGAAGCCTTCTCCCTCAGGGAAGAAGCATGTGAAGAATCGTGTGCCTACTCCTCACCCTAAACCAAAGGGGACGAATGGGCCCGTGATCGACTTATCAAAACTCCGTTTCCCTGAAGGAGGGAAAAGGAAGGCTATTCGGCAAGCCAAGCCGGATGGATAAAAAAGGACTTACTCGGATGCTCGGATGTTAATCCAGCAAAAGAGAAGTCAACATTTGTCTGTGTCGGCTTCAACGTCGACTTACCCAAACAGTTTCCAGAGTACTTCAATGAAGTATTCAGAGACAAATCGAGAGAGTCAGTTACGCGGCTTGTCCGCACGCACTGGCCCTCAGATCATCCAGCCGGCTCCGTATGTGCCCCAACAGCCATACATGCCATATGGATCACCCTACATACAACCGACCCTCTTTAGGGGTCAGGCGGCACAAAATGTCCAGTCAATGGACTGGCATCTCCAGCTGCTAAATCTTGGGGAACAGTCGTTGGCATTCTCTAGGGAGATAACCGAGGCGGCTCAGCCGGCCAAGGTTAAGAACGTGTTGGTTGGTACCTATGACGGTACCACCAACCCAGAAGACCACTTAATGGCTTACACCAACCTCCTGTGCTTATAGAGGTTGGATGACGTCGCCTGGTGTCGATGCTTCCTGGCAACGTTGAAGGGCATAGCCCAACAATGGTTTGGCCATCTGCCAGCCAAACATCAATAATTTCAAGACGCTTGCATACTTGTTCACGTCCAACTTCTATATGAACATCCCTGCTAAAAAGACAAGTCTTGACTTGGGAGCTATTCAGCAGGGAGATAAAGAAGGGCTAAGGTCTTATGTCAGGCGGTTCAACATGATGAGAATTCAGATTCAGGGGCTATCTGACGAAGTTGCCTACACAGACTTCTTCAGGGGTCTGAAAGACGGGTCGACCTTTAAGTTCGACCTCGTCAGAAAGAGGGTTGCTACCCTCTATGAAGCTTTGATGGAAGCTGAAGCCTATACACAAGCGACGGAGCTCTGTTCCATCAAGCAGCCGTCGGACCCTAAAAATTCCGACAAAAAAAAAAGTCGACTAGCTCAGCCAGCTAAAAAAGAAGAGAGCAACAAAAGAAAAGGGGTCTGGGTGGCGGACAATTCTGGTCACCCGTCCCAGAAGAAAAAGAAGGAGTTGAAGTCGGACGTCCCCAAGTACGAGTTCAACAAGGACTGATCCTCCATCCTTATGGAGATTAAAGACCGGTTAACCATTGAGAAACCGGCTGCAATGAAAAGTCCCATCAAAAGCCAAGACAAGAGCAAGTACTACCATTTTCATGAGGATATAGGCCATGACACCAATGGCTGCTATAGCCTCAGGCGGTTATTGGATCGTCTGGCTGGCGAGGGGGCTTTGAAGTCCTACATTCTGAAGTCCAAGGGTAATCCCAGAACAAACAGTGGGCTACCGTCCAAGAAGCCTAACAACCTTGATATAAGCTCTGACACTAATGAAGAGCAAATCTTTACTAAAGTAGGCGGTTTCGCGGGAGGGGGTCCAACCATCTGGGGCACCAAGGAGAACAGCAGAAAATTGGAGGTCAACTCAGTGGATGAGGGCCAGGCGTCGAAAGACACCTTCCCTGAGGTCATCATCTCTGAGAAGGACCGGGGCAAGGTCAGGCAGCCTCATGATGACCCCATAGTCATCGAATGCAAGGTTGCCAACCAACGAGTGGGCCGGATACTTATTGATACCGGGAGCTCTTCTGACCTTATCAGCTATTGGTTCTTGGCGAAGCTCAAGTACAAGCCTAGCAGCATGCACAAAGTCTCTCACCCCTTAATTGGTTTTGGGGGAGGAGTAGTGCATCCCGGTGGGGAGGATTGACCTACCCATCCGGCTAGGAGAAAAGGGGGAGGGATGGCACATGGTCGTCAAGTTCTTGGTGGTTGAGGAATTGACTGCCTACAGTCTGATTTTGGGTCGTCCAACCCTCAACTAGTCTAAGGCAGTCATCATCCCATCCCTCATGCTGTTGAAATTTGAAAGGGATGATGGGATAGTGGGTTCCCTGAATGGGGATCAGAAGACGGTAAGGGAGTGCTATCTCTCAGACGTCAAGCCTACTGTGGCCGCAGCCGGCCAAGGCGAGGAATCCATCGACCTTGATGACTTCAAGGAATCCGCGCCTGCTCCCAAAGCAGCCGGTAATAAGAGAAAGGCGGACCGTCCGGAATGAACCGTTAAGGTGGGGACAGTTGCTTTTGCCAAGTTGGGTGCAGATTTGCACCAACTACTGAAAGAATTCAAAGTCATTTTTCCCTTTGAAGTGGAAGAGATGCCAGGCGTCAGCCAGGATCTTGTTGTCCACAAACTCGCCGTGGATTCAAAAAAGAAGCCAGTTAGGCAAAAGAAGAGAAATCATGGCGAGGAAAGATCTCAGGCGGCTGTCGCCGAGGTCAAGAAGCTGATGGATACTGGGTTCATTCGGCAATGTTACTACCCGGATTGGGTAGCAAACGTCCTTGTTAAAAAGCCGAATAGTACCTGGCGGATGTGTGTTGATTACACAGATCTGAACAAGGCATGTCCGAAGGATAGTTATCCGCTTCCAAAGATCGACAGTCTGGTCGACTTTACAGCCAGTCATGCCTTGATAAGCTTCATAGACGCCTACTCAGGCTTCCATCAGATACCCTTGTGGAAAAAAGATCAAGAGAAGACGGCATTCGCCAGTGATCAAGGGTTATTCTGTTATATGGTGATGTCGTTTGGGTTGAAGAATGCGCCTGCTACTTCCCAACGAATGATTAATAGTCTTCATTAATCAAATTGGGAGGAATGTAGAGGCGTACATTGATGACATGATAGTCAAATCTAAGCTACAGACGGATCACCTTGCTGACCTCCAAGAAACCTTCACCACCTTTAGGCGGCATAAGGTCATGCTTAATCCCAAAAAGTGTGTCTTTGGTGTTGAGTCTGCGAAGTTTCTTGGATTTTTGATTGATCAATGGGGGATAGAGGCCAATCCGGAAAAGGTACAGGCAGTAATTGACATGAAGTCACCTCGCACTATCAAGGAAGTTCAAAAACTTACCGGTTGTCTGGCGGCATTGGGAAGATTCCTCAGCCGGTCAGGTGACAAGTGCCTCTACTTCTTCAAAGCAATTAAAAAGAAGACTAGATTCGAATGGGGGGAAAATGCTGAGGCGGCATCCCAGAAATTGAAAGAGCACCTACACTCATTGCCACGGCTGGTTAGCCTTCTAGCAGGAGAGGTTCTCTATATGTATTTAGCTATCTCAAATCATGCCCTCAGCGCCGTTCTCCTAGCTGAAAGAGACATCATTCAGCTCCCAGTATATTTCATTAGCCATGTGCTTCTGAATGCTGAGCTACGGTACCCCTTGGTTGAAAATTTTGGCCTTGCGCTTTTCATGGCAATCAAGAAGTTGAAACCTTACTTCTTGGCATATACGGTGGTGGTCTATACAGACCAACCCCTCAAGAGGCCAATGACAACCTTAGAGTCATCCGGCAGAATGCTCAAATGGGCTATTGAAATGCAAAGTCTGGAAATAACTTTCGAACTAAGGAAGGCAGTGAAAGGTCAGGCGTTCGCCGACTTCATTATCGAAATGACAAGGCTGACTCAGCCGGAAAATGTTGATCAAGTTTGGATGGTATATGTAGACGGGAGCTCTACTATGAACAGCAGGGATAATATGCCAGTCCTCGGAAGGGGACAAATATGAATATGCACTACGGTTCAAGTTTCAAGCCTCGAATAATGAGGCGGAGTATGAGGCCCTGCTAGCCGGTATCCGCATGTGTAAGGCGGCAGGGGCAAGAAAAGTTGATGCCTGCTCTAATTCTAGTTGATTGTTAGCCAATACCATGGTGACTACGAGGCCACCCATCCAGCTATGATCAAATATCTGCAGGCGGTCAAAGATGAGGCTGGGCCACTTGACGAATTTCATCTAAGTCAGGTGCCTAGTTCAGAAAACAATCAGGCGGATGCACTCTCTAAGCTAGCATCATCCGCCTCCTGTGATACGCCTAGGTCGATCTTTTGGGAAGTCATGGAAAAAAGAAGCATTGAACATGATCCCATTGGAGTTCTTGACCGAAGCTCGGCCTGGAAGGATGCCATCCGGGCTTATCTGGTAGACAACACTTTGTCGGATGCCTCTTCAGAAGCGGCTGCACTAAAGAAGCGGGCCACAAGTTTTGAGATCCATAATGGAGAACTCTTCACGAAGGGTTACCTCCCGCCGCTGCTGAATGTGTTACCCTTGAAAGGGGGAAAGAAGTTCTAGAGGATCTGCACTCGGGCTTTTGTGCATCACATATAGGCGGCACACCTCTAGCAAAAAGGGTCAGGCGTCAGGGCTACTTTTGGCCCACTCTTGAGGTAGACACCATGGAAATGGTGAAGAAGTGTGATAAGTGTCAAAAATTTGGCAAACTCATACACCATCCGGCCACTGATCTGACGGCTATCTACAGCCCAGTTCCATTTGCAAAATGGGGCATAGACATCCTGGGTCCATATACGCCTGCTACTGGCGGACGGAGGTACATCTTGTTTGCTGTAGGCTACTTCACCAAATGGGTTGAGGGAGAGCGGTCAAGGGCATTAAGACAAAGGATGTCATCTCCTTCATTTGGAGGAACATCATCACCCGGTTTGGGGTTCCTATGTCTATGGTCTTTGACAATGGCCCTCAGTTGAAATGCCAACCCTCAAGAGCTGGTTGGGAGATCAAGGGATCTCGCATTGTTTTGCATCTGTCTGTCGTCCCCAAGCAAACGACCAAGTTGAAGCCTTCAACAAGCTCATCTCAGACGGCATCAAAAAGAAAGTTGAGAGGGCTGGCGGTGTATGGGCAGATGAGTTACCTCATATCCTATGGGCCATCAGAACAATTGAAAAGGGGGAAACCGGTGAAACCCCGTTACTCATGACATATGGCACTGAAGTCGTTCTGCCTATTGAACATTACGAGCCAACACTTCAAATCATGCTCTATGATGAAGAGGCTAATTGGGAGGCCATGCGTCTAGCATTGGATTCACTCTCGGAGCGCAGGGGCAATGCCACCTTGCGTCATGTGATATACCGTCTGAGAATGACAAGAGCTTACAACAGAGGAGTGCACAAACGACCCTTAAAAGTGAGGGAATTTGTGTTATGGAATATTGAGGCAACCGGTAGGGCCAATGAGCAAGGAAAGTTGACCCCCAATTGGGAAGGCCCCTACCGGATTTTTGAAGAAGTTAGAGGCGGCATCTACCACCTAGAAACTTTAGACGGCAGGCAGCTAGCCAGAACTTGGAATGTAGATAACTTGAAATAGTACTACTTCTAAAGACTTGTAAATCTTAGTAAATAGAGTAAGTTAATGAAAAGATGCTTTATTTATGTTTTCTTGTACAAAGTCCCAACTGTACAATGCACAACCGGGCATACGTCTGCTCTAAATTGAGTAGATATAAGCTAAGTCTCAAACTTAGCAACTATTTATAAGGCCAATGGCCGGATAGTTTTCAAACCGCTTGCTTATGTTCCGGCGACGCCCATTTGGGTGAATTCGTCGAAGAGAGCATCTCCTATTTGGGTGGTACATTGTTCTATAAATCATAACTCAAGCGTATTTAATCGACTATCTAAGTTAAAGATAACTCACGGCCGTTTGAATAATCTATTGAAACCTAGATACAACCGGTCGTTGCTTCAAAGCAACATAAACAGTAACTGATATCTTGGTCACATACAACTGGTCTTTGCCCAAAGGCACTACAGCCGGTTACAAACCCAAATTAAGCAAGGTCAAAACCTTAGAAGCTAATTCATAACCTGGTTATGATGCCTACGCCCGGCCAATGGCCGCCTACATCTTAACAAACGGCGATGTTAAATACCCAAAGGGTAACTCGCAGCTGATTAAACGAATAATCTAGGTTGGCCCTAGCCGGCACCGTCTGCTAATCCAACTTAGAGAATAATTCTGCTTCTTTAAATATGGTTAATGACCTCTCCGGATGCTTGATTGGACGGCTGCCCGCTTAGGGTAGGGTAACTACCAAGCAAACAACCGTCCAAGGGCAGGTAAAGCCAATGCACCTGGTAAACTGCACGTGTTAGGTTACTTGTAAGCATGTATTAGGTTACTTTCAAAAATATTCATGCATACCAAAAAATTGAGGAAATTGCAAAATTTGAAACAAATATCAAATAGAAGCAAAATCGGCCCAGCCGGCAAAATTCATATTCATAAAAGTGGCTAATAGCCAAATGATTGTCAGCCGGACATACTTTCGGGGAAAAAAGATACATCAAAAGATACTTAGCACGCAGGCCGGAAATAAAAAATTATAACTCACTGCTGCTGAGTTCGAGACGTCTGACCCTGGCCGGTGGAGGAGCATCCCGAGTTTGCTTGGCTTGATTAGCATCAGCCGACGCTCGTTCTTCCGCCTGCTCCTCCTCCTGATCTTCCTCGACAATGCTAGCCCATTCCTCAAAGGGAGCCGTCTTCTCAAGCCCAAGAGTTTGAGCATCGTACACCTCTATGGCATACTTGTACATTAGTTCAAAGAACTCCCATTCGATGTCCGGGTGGATGAGGGACCAGGCCATTTTCATGCGAGCCTCGCAGTGCTGCTCATTTTCAACAACCAGTCGGTCCTGCTCGCCTGCCAGCTCGGCCTTGTGATCAGCCTGCGTCTAGGCCAACTCGTTCTTCAGCCGGGAGACGTCTGCCCTTAGTTAGGTGTTCTCCTTTTGGCATCCCCCAACCCTTTGACATCGGCCTGGAGGTTATTCACGTGCAGCTCAAAGTCAGTCGCCTTCTTGTTGGTCGTGTCAACAGCCGTAGTGAGCTCCTTGATAAGCTCCTCCTGTTTCATCTCCCGGCTTTTAGTTTGTATTTCATACATTAAAGTGTTGTATTGAGTAACGTCAATAAGGTCAGCTGCCCGCCTATTGGCGTCTCTTACCTCCTCTTGCTTCTTCCTCAAGGGAACCTTGAGGCCGTCTACCCTTAGCATCACCTGCAAAATCAGCCGGAAAAGGGTTAGTCTCTCATTTATGGTATATCCGGCAAAGAGAGTAAATTATACAAAAAAGTACACTAACCGGCAAATTACCTCAGCAAGCAGCGAATTGATGCGGTCAATGTTGACCTGGTGCACACCCGGCACCGCCTCCTTCTCAGACCGGGTAAGGGTCTCAGCATCCTCTTGGCATATTGTTGGAGGTCAAGCCAATAGGAAGAGGCATCTGCACCAATAGAGTCATTCGTTAAGTATTGAGCATATTCTGTCGGCTGCCTGAAGAATCCTCTGATTGGGTAGCTTGGGACTTGACTCGCATAGGCCCAAGCGGCTAGGGGGGATCACAGGTGAAGGCAATACCTTGATTTTCAGGTTTAGGGGTCACCCCACCCCCAGCCGCATTGGAGCCGGTTGCAATAGCAAGCTACCGACCCGAGGGCGTCTCAAGCTCCCTCGTCTCAACCTCAGCCAACCCGGTGTTTAAACCAAGGTCTTTCAGGCTCTTGCTTGCTGAGGTTGGCCTGTCAGGCACAGGCGGCCTTCCAGAAGAGGTAGGGGCAGCCGGAACCTTCCTTGTCTTGGAAAGAGGTTGAGAACGCTCCTCGCCCGGTCTTTTTAGCATTTTTGTTAGGGAGCAAGAAACATTCTTGTTCCCCGTCTGAAAAAGAAACAGAGCAACCGGTTAATATCAGAATTGACATCAAATTATACAGACGGTGAAAAGAGCTCAGCTAGAGCTTACCCCATCGTCCTTGGTTGCCAGTTGGGCCCTCTTCTTCTCCAACTAATCCTTCCGGATCTGGGCAGCAGACTTAGCAGGCGTCTTCTCTGGAGGCACCATTTCTAATCCTTTCTCTACAAAAAAGAAAGTTAAAAAGTTAAATGCCATTCAAAAATGATACAGACAGCATAAAGTGCCGGTTATCAGTCAACATACGTTTGTTAAACATTGTGCTAAGGCCACAAGCGGAAAAGAACGCCTCTTCCTTTAGCTAATTCGGATGAGGGACCCAGTTCATGGGGTCAATAATTTTAGTCCCATCATCCAAAGGCATTGAGGTTTTCTTGAAGAGCCCCATCTCCATTATTTGTATCCAGGCCTCTTCCGGTACTTTAGAAAGGGCGCATTTCTTTCCAAAGAGAGCTGGGTGCTTATTGTAGTGACGTAGCCGGTGGTTCAGACGCAAAGATGGAGAAGAAACCAAGTAAAACTTGCTCTTCCAGCTGCTCCACTTTGACGGCTTGTCCAGCGTCATCATGTATTCCGGATGCGTGGTCAATATATACCACGCATTCTAGCCGCCTAGGGCACGGCTGAGGTAGTGCATGTGTGCAAACTCCTCTCAGCTAGGCGTTATGTCCTGCATCTTGTAGGCGACTATGTATCCTAATATATTCACCCAGGAATTGGGTGTTAACTACCAAATGCCAAGGTCGTAGCCTCTTAGAATGGCTTTTATTGTATAATGGAGGGGAACCGGAGGCCGGCTTTATATGCCGCCTCATAGCAGTCGAAATAGTCGTCGGCATGATCAAGGTCGTTATCCTAGACGACAGTTGCCTCCGTAGGCGGCACTACAATTTCCCATCCTTCCCCAACCGGGCACTTCTTTATAAATTCGAGGAAGGTAGCGTCCAGAGTTGGCGGACATGTGCGCCTCTGTTGGATTATTGATTGAGGGCCATTTATACGCCTCCTCGTCCCCTTGGGGGACATCCGGTTCTAGAGAAGACTCTTCAGAGTCTGACTGTTGGACAGTCTCCTCACCGCTTATATTCTCGGACTCCTCTAAAATGTCATTGCTGGGTGTGCTAGGTACACCCGGATTGTCATAATGTACGAGGTCAACCAGAGCTTCGGCTGAGCCGTCTGATCGGTAGCCGGGGTCTACAGTCGTCCGTCTCGTCCGAGCCATTCTGTCCTGCACATGAACAGAGACAGTCGGATTTGTGGAAGAGTAAGGGTGGTCCAAACATCCCCAGACGGCATCCCCAGTCCTAGACTCATTCGTATCCGGTGACCGGCTGACAGTTGTCCTAGGCCGTGCCGTGTGTGTGTTGGTGAGTCCATTATTCTTTACAAGCTATACAACCGAAGAAACTCAAAAAAGTTGCAAGAGGTAGAGACGATACCTCGAAGAAGTTTTGAGTTTAGGGAAGGTTGACAATCTGGATCAGCAGCCGGAACTCTCTTTGTTGCTTGTTAGATACCCAGATGTACCCAATTGAAGAGCAATTGAAAATTGTAAAAAAACCCAGACGTTCCTCTGAAGTTTTGCTTGAAGATACCCCAGACGGTTGACCGGCTGTGGGTGTATTGAAAGCTAGGAGAATGTCAAAAGACCCTCAGGCGGTTTTAATATGTTTTGAATGAAGAGCACTCAGACAGAAGCCAGTTGAGTGAAGAAAAGAAAGGCGGTTGTGCAAGAAATAGCAGCCGGTATCAGAGCTTTTTCTCAGAAAAATTTCTCAAAGTGAATAAGTGTTGAAATGAAAGGGGGGGGCCTCTACTTATAGTGAACCCCAGAAGGCGAACCGTCACCTTCCAAATTCAAATAAAAAAAAAAGAGAAAGAGAAAGAGAGAGAAGGAGCCAAAACGTCACCTTCTCAGATCATGGCACCTGTCCCAGGTTCCACATGGAAAGCTACGTCACCCTTGTGAGGGGCAGATGTTTAGGGTAAAACTACCCCTGTCCACGTGGACCAATCGCGTGCTGACACGTGTCAGCATCAGAGGGGTTCTGAGAGAACCAACCCTCTGGTGACACGTGACACTCCAACCCATGAAAGGGGAACTAATCCCCTTACACTATAAATAGAGGAAAATCCCTCATTTATTACACATTCGTTCATAAATATACACACAAAACCCGAGCAATATTAATTGTAGAATTCTCTCGGAATCCGAGAGAAAAACCTTTACATTCCGCACTTTTATACATCCAGACACATTCTAACTTGATCGTCGGAGGCGGAACTCCACCCAACTGGAGTTTTCCGTGGTTTTGCAGGTACAGACGGTCGACGCACATTCTTGGAATTGTAACTCTCCCGAGGGACTCCAAAAACCCCAAAATACCTCCGATTGACAATTTGAGTAGGGTCGTGCGGGACCTTAAAAACCAGCGCTAATTGGGAGGCAGCCTAGTTTTCTTTTTGGTTTTTTTTTTCCTATTTTTATTTCTTTTTTCTTTTTGTTATTTAAATAACAATGCTAATGTGTGTTCAAGTGATGAACTTTGTTGCTAGGTACAAACATAGCTAAGTTCCTTGGCTACGTTGGCTACCCAATTACAATTACCAATTGTAGTGGAGGTGTATACACCTTCTGATGCTCCCTTCGCTTGCCCACCCCTTTGTGAGTTATGCCTCTCCCTTATTTATGCTTTAGTTTCCTCTTTGTTACATTGAGGACAATGTGATGTTTAGCTTGGGGGAGGATGATTGTCATTATCACTTTATGCATGTTAGTTATGTTTTAGTTTAGTTTTTATTGCTTTTTAGGTGTTGTATGCTTTGTACCATTCATTAGGAGTGGGAGTTTACATACAATGAAAAAGAATGTATTGCTTTCTTAGTTTTTTTAGTTGTTTTTGCTAATGCATACTTATGTCTACTTTTCATATTTTTGACTTTGAACCGGGTGCGGATTTGATTTGACTCTCTTGAGCTTCTTTTGATCTTAGTTATAATTCTGAAATCCAGTCGATTTGTGCTATACACTGCTAACTGCTTGACATTGTGTGAATCAATTGAATAGTTTGTGGAAAGATTGGTTGTTCCATATCAAGTATAGCTAGCCAATTCTCTTGCTAGGTCACCTTACTTTGTGTTTGTGTGATTGATGCAATTTGTTATTTCAATGACTTTGGCTTAAGATTTATTAGTAATTTGATTATGATTCACACATGTCGTATATGATAAAGGCCATGTTCTTTAGGTAACCTTTAGATGATATTTAGATACATTTGTTCCCTTTTTGCTCACCCATGTTGTTGCCTTGTCCATTCATTGATATAAAGTTACACTACAAGCTAATTTAGCCCCATTGATTACTATTCCCAAGTCTAGCTAGCTTGGGGAAGCTTATGATGTGGTGTCGTTGTTTGTCATTGTCAAGCTTCAATTCATGCAAAATGTGGTGGAAATATGGAGAAAAAAGGTTGTATTTATAATTGAGAAGTGTTACTTGAAAGAAAAAAAAAATAAACAAACAAAAAAAAAAGCTTGTTTATATGTACTTCATTAAAAAAGCCAAAGGAATTGAAAGAAAAAGACTAAGAAAAAGGAAAAAGAAAGAAAAAAAATTATTCATGACGATGTATAGTTGATTTCAATCTTGGTTCTGTATAATATTTTGGAGAAAGTTGGTGGTGTCAATTGGAGAATGAAGTTTAGATCATTATCTGGTCCCGTTTATGTTTTTGCTCCCTAAGTTGGCTTTTTACTCACATTTTCCTAAATATTACCCTACCCTTTACCCTAGCCCAATTACAAGCTATCGTCAAGTTACCCTTTGTTGCATCCTAAGTTGGCTTTTTTACTCCCGTTTATAAAGTCCTTTTGATCGGCATGTGTGTTTTGTGATTGAGTGAACGTTATCTCTCGCCATCGTCAAGTTACCCTTTTTTGCATCAAATATTTATATTCTACAAGGTGTGCGGCAAAGACTAGCTTGACTGGGAAATCGTTTGTGGCTAAGTTTGGTTTCAATTGTGGATCATGATGTTGAGTGGTTCTATTCGTATCCAAGCTAGATTTTGGTCTTCATAACTTTGGCTTGATTGTTTTCTCGAGACTTGAGTCGATCTTATTCTGGTTCCCAGGAAGTCCTATTTATCATGTTTCTCCGTCTTGAGTCTAGTGTTTCTTGGGGAAAAGCAACGGTTTAGCTTGGAGGAATTTGATGAGTCATTCATTTCGTGTCCCTTAAAATTATTCATTTCGTGTCCTCTTCATAAAAACGTACAAACCTGATATTTTGGTCCATAATCCTGGTCCAATTATTGTGTAGTTGGATGGAGTTTGAAAGAGCTTTCCAACGATATATTATAAGCACAAATCCGACTTCTAGAAAAAGTTATGGCCAAAATACTAAACAGAGCCCAAACCGGACCTAGGTCCACCTTACCTATGACCCAACGATCATGTGGAGGGTCCAATAACTTAATCTCATTCCTAAACCAATTAAAATTCTTTAGGGTCTTCTAGAAGTCTCTAGAAGGTTCTAACCTATCCTTTCCGAAAGATAAAGATCAAAGAGTTTGAAATTGAATAAAACTCCTCCTTTTGAAAGTCCTTCTCCTATTCAAATTCAAATACATTCAGATATGATTTTTGTGCCTCATAATTTTTATCAAATCTTAGATTCTTGGATAGCCCTTGAAATTATCTTTCCAATGATATATCATAATCACAATTCCGAGCTATAACGAAAAAGATATGAATGAAATACCAAACTCTATCCAAAACTGACATTGTTTCACTATTTCGATCAGATCTTTTATTCTACAAAAGGTATAAACCTGATTCTAATTGGGTTGAAAAGTAGACTTCAAGATCTTTCCAACTATATATTATTTATGTTATTCCAATTTTTGGATCAAAATTTATGATAAAAACAAAAACTGTAAAATTGCTGGATCATTGCACCGCGGCAAGGCTGTCGCGCCGCGATGGAACCTGTTTTACTCCAATTCGGATTCTGGCTCTTTTCTGATCGTTCAACCCTCTTGTTTCCTTAGAGATCGTTCACCCCATTTTCAATCATCAACAAGCTTGATTACCAACAATCATCATCTAATCCTTTCTCTAAACTAAAGTTTTTCTCTCTCTCTTCTTCCTTGATTTCTAGCCTTAGCCTAAATACGTCCTCATACATCCTTGATACTTTTCCCAATCACACACCATACCTCCTTCACGAGCTTTGAATATTCCTAGGCAATCTCGAAGTTGCGTTCGACCTCGACGTGAAAGGTTGATAGTTCTGAGGGTTTGGTCCCAAATCTATACTTCAATTCTTATTTGATTTATTTATTTTATTTGATTTAATCTTTCTTGAAGTTACTAACATGTGTATTGTTTTGATAGAAAGAGGTACGAGGCATCAAAGTGAATAGATCTACTATCCTTATTCCTTTAATATAGAAACCATGCTTAGAATTTTATTTTAATTTCCTAGAATCATGTTTAAGATATTACTTTGATTCCTACTATCATATTTAGGGTGTTAATTAATATTTCTAATATCATGTTTTTCTTTGGTATCATGTTTAGGTTAAAACGTTGATCTTTATTATTAGTGACATGCTAGGATTTGTTATTAATCCGTTTAGTATCATGCGTAGGATCTTGCCAATCATGTTTTTATGATGATGATTTGTTGTTTCAAATATTATGTTGCTTGATTGTTATTACTTAATCACGCCCCTTCTTGCAGGTTTAAAGGGAATTTGTACTTGAAATCACGCCTAATAAGATAATTAATAATCTGATTTAGGTTGATATAAATTTAATTCAAGTGATCGCCAATATTAGATTTATTTGTGCATTAATAATCAACCAACGTAGATTAAGCAAGTTTAGGATTAACTTGTTGTATGTATGTTGATCGTAAAGCGCACATGAATATCAAAAGAATTAAATAGAGGCCGATTTAGGGCGGGTTCAATCTCTTTTAGGTTGGATTTGTACCATCATCCCTGAATATCCAGTCATGGTTCCGGACCACTATGGAGTTAGCGATCTCTGTGATCGTGAATGGGGTGTAACCTTCACACCCGTGAACGGTTTACAAGTTCCTAAAACTTGTTGGCGACTCTTCTATCTCTAACCGCCTTCCCTTTGGACGCCACCATGCTTAAAGGCATGATCACAGTGAGGCTCAAAGTTGATGTTTGAAAAATTCCTTACACTAGAGGGAAGAAAGGAGATTCCAGGCTTACAATCTTTTGTTGATTGGAAGCTAGCAAATGCTCTCTCAAACATCCCAAGTACTGGTATGAAATTCGCATGGTGTAAAAATCAAATAAATAATCTCATCTATGAGCAATTGGATAGAGCATATGCAAATGACATGTGGAGAATAACCTACCCAAATGCCAACATAAGAAATATGCCAATTATGTTTTCAGACCATGCACCAATAATACTGGCAACAAACCCAACTCCCCATAAGAGGAGAAGACCATATGGATGCTTGGTGTCTGAAAAAAGAGCAAGTTAAAATGTCTGGCAAACAATGAACATAAATGGCTTACCATTGTTCAAAGCTCAAAGGAAGATCAAACAGAGGCTACTATAGTAGTGAGAAAGTGGTTTTGGGATAATAAAAATAAGAAAGGCATACAATGAGATAAGTTTACAGAGTCTCTGCAAGTTTTACAAAAAAAAGAGTCACTGGAATCAGAATTAGGATATAGAGAAGAAATAGGGAAAAGAAAGACAATAGAAGAAGACCTGAATAACCAATGGTGGTATTGGAGGCAACGAGCAAAATCTAGGTGGGATGCAATGGGTGATCAATCAACTTCCTTCTTCAAGAGTGTATAAAGTAGGAAATGCAAAGCTAAAATAAGATCTCTAAAGGATAAGAATGGCTAGTGGATGTCAGAGGACAAAGATCTCAAGGACTTGTTCTTAATTACTTCACAAACATGTTTCTTGATGCCACTTCTACACAAGGAGGAGAAGCTGAAATCTGATGGAAAACATGCCAATCATCTCTGTAGAACAAGCTGATATCTTATTAACTCCTTTCTCAGAAAAGGAAATAAAGAAGGCAGTTTTTGCTCTACACCCTTTGAAAACCCTAGGCCTTGATGGCACTCCCCCTTTGTTTCTCCAAGAGAATTGGGATGCTATAAAGCATGATATAATCTCTAGAGTGCAATATTTTTTCAGGAAGGGATACATGCTGAAAAAGCTAATTAGAACTTTCATCACACTTATCCCAAAGGTGGATCAGCCTACCAAGGTGGAGGAGTTCAGACCAATAAGCTTGTGTAACTCCTTATACAAAGTTATTTCGAAGTGCCTTGTTAACAGATTAAAAAGAATTATGCCCGACCTCATTGGAGACTTTCAAAATGCCTTTGTCCTAGGGAGAATAATGGCAGACAACTGCTACATAGCTCATGAAATTCTATCTCAAGTGAAAGCCAAGAAAAAAGGAAAGGTTTTTGAGGGCAACCTTAAGATTGATCTAAGCAAGGCCTATGATAGAGTAAGTTGGAGTTACATCATGCTGATTCTGAAGAAAATGAAGTCCCCCCAATGCTGGAAACAATGGATCTTTCAATGCATATCCACTGTCTTCTATGCTGTCCTGGTAAATGGAGAGCCAACATCCTTTATTGAGCCACAAGCTAGCTTGAGACAAGGGGATGCTATATCCCCCTACTTATTCATTCTGGTAATGGAAGTCTTGTCTAGAAAAATGAAGGCTTTGGAGGCACATAAAAATCTAAAAGGCGTAAAGGTTGCCAGACAAGCCCCCAGTTAGCCAGAAGACTGAAGCAAACACTAGATAGCTTCTGCAACGTGACAAGTGAAATGATCAACTTACAAAAACCAGTTGTTTTGTTCAGCCCCAACACCTAAAGATGGCACTGGGCCGGGCCAAAGCCCGACACGGCCCAACACGAAAAAAGCACGGCACAGTACTGTGCGTGTGGGCCGGGCCTGAGCCACTTTTATTTTGGAGAAGCACAATAAGGCACGACACGACCGGGCCCGGCACGACAAAGCATGCTAAAATCAATGCAATTTTGCTTAGGCACGCAAGTTCGGCACGGCTCGGCATGATGGCACGTGGGCCTAGGTAGTGCATGGGCCAACCTTTTGAAAACATAGGCCCGGCACGACGCGACACGAAACTCGTGGGCCAAACCATGGGTCGGGCCTAACTAACCCCAAAACATGTGGGCCTGGCACGAGGCACGACCCAGCACGGCCAAGAGCCATCTTTACCAACACCCCTCCGAGATTTGTGAGATTCTTATATAAGCTTTGAAAGTCATGAGCACAAAAGAGCTTAGAACATACCTAGGATGTCCAATGGACATAGATGGCAGAACAAATAACAAGCTGAATGAGCTGTTTACAAAGGTCAATAAGATAAGAAAATTTCTTCATGGAAATTCTCAAGTCTAAACCAAATAGGAAGGTTGATCTTGATCAACTATATCCTGGTAACAATGGCACAACACATCATGGCCATTTTATGGTACCCTAAGCAGGTGCTAAGAAAGCTGAACTCTTCTCCCTTAAATTTCTGGTGAAATGGGAACACAGATAGAAAAGGGATATGTTGGAGAAGGAAAGAAATCCTAACAACTCACAAAAGCACGGGAGGACTTGGTATAAGAGATATGGAGGCAATAAATACAGGGTGCTAGCTAAGCAAGGGTGGAGGTTCCATACAAACCCACAACTCTTAGCTAGCAGAATGTTTAGAGCAAAATATGGAGGAGATCTTGTGGAATTAGCACATGCAGGAAGAAAGAATACAAAAGGTTCATGGGCTGGTAAAAGTATCATCAAAGCTGTGACAAACCTAGGAGAAGGGATAGGCTTCAGGCTGGGATCTGGGAAGGAAATCAAAATAGAAGAAGATAAGTGGGTGGGAGATAGGATGATAAAAATGAAGCAAACCAACTACCTTAATAGACTAGTCTGGGTTTCTGACTTGATCTTGGCAAATAAAGAATGGAACATACCCCTTTTAAGGAAGAATTTCTTGGTAGAAGATGTCAAGGATATACTCTCAATTCATGTGCCAAAGAACGATGTGCATGACTCTCTGATTTGGATAAAAGAGAAGAAGGGAACTTTCAACTTCAGAGAAGCTTACTAGTCCCAAATGAAGGGCAGCTCACCATCACATGAACGCGATTTTTGGAAACTCTTTTGGAGGAGTGGGCTACTTCCTAAATTAAAAGTGTTTTGCTGGAAAATCATGCACAACAGTCTGCCAACTAAGGACAATCTAGAATAGAGAGGCATACTAACAGATACCTTGTGTGTTTTTTGTAGGGAAGAACAGGAATCAGCAAATCATCTATTGATGAATTGCAAACTGACTGTCAGAATTTGGAAGGCATCCTGGTTAGGATTCCAATCGAATACCCCAAATCACACAGCAATGTCAGATTGGATGAAAACTTCTTGGGATACCTTCTAAGAGAGGACAAATTATACAGCACAAGGATTGAATACTTTGTTAATATCCTTTGGGGAATCTGGTTACATAGGAATGGGATGATATTCAATGGAAATAGTTTTAATCCAACCACCATTCTACAGCTTGCTTCAACTCAGCAAAGGAGCAGAAATTGGAAGATGAACAACGAAGATGGAAGTTTGAAAAGGAAGGACGAAGAAGTACACAGATTCATCAATGTCTGCAAGTTGGGGGCACCGAAGGAATCTCATTTTAAATCCTATGTTGTTGATGCTGCATGGAAAGAGAACAAGAAAGGAAAGGGAATGAAGCGACTTGCAGCGGTAGCTTATGCAGAAGAGGAGGGAAAGCAGGCAAAGGAGAGAGCAACAAGAGTATGGGCTGGGTCAGCCCTCCAAGCTGAATGCTATGCAATATGGTCAGCTATAAAGAACAACCAAAGTGAAGCAAGAAATATGATCAATAAGACTGACTGCAATAATGCGATCAGCTGCATTAAGGAGCCAACAACAGCTAGCACAGACACCTTTCAAATCATCAGGGAAATCAGAGAAATGGCGAGCATGCTAGACTACCTTATTTGCATCAAAGTTGGAAGGGATCAAATTCAACGAGCACATGACCTGACAGTAGCTTGTAGAAGAGGTCTAATTAGCTAGTAACTCTTACCTTTGTAACCTTTGCCAAAAAAAAAAAAAAAAAAAAAAAAAAAAAAAGTGTTAAATAAAAAACATGAGCTGGCTTGTAGAAGAGGTCTAATTAGCTAGCAACTCTTACCTTTGTAACCTTTGCCCAAAAAAAAAAAAAAAAAAAAAAAAGTGTTAAATAAAAAACATGAGCTGGCAAAATAGGTAGATTAACAAAGTTTGTATCAACTGGGGCATCCTCGTATCAACTTTCCTCTTTCAAAGTTAAGATTCTTAAGAATAAAACTAATACGGCGTAGTCTGTAGTCGTACTAATGTATTATGTATCCCAATTAGAAATGTCAACGGATTGGATTTGAGTTGATTAGGGCTAAATTCGAATCCAATTCATTTAATAATCGAACCATGGACTTGGGTCTGAATTCGGATCCGAATCCAATAACCCAAGTCCGAGTCCGAATTCAACTCATATTTTAAGGTTTCGAACTTCGGTCCATTTATTCAGACATCCAGATAGATCCGAGAACCTTTTTTTTTTTAGAATAATATGTGATACACTTATAGTTGCTTGTATTGTTCTCTAATAATTTTTTTTACATCATATTAGTGCATAAAAAATTCGAAAAAAAAATAAAATTTAAAATCCAAACATAACGTAAGTAAATTATAATTTAGATTTGAACTAACAAATAAGAAATAGTCTTAAGATATAAATTGCTACTAGTTTATCCTCATACAACAACAAAGTAACTTTTATTATGTGTTCCTTCAAAAATAAAAATAAAAAAACTTATAATATGTCTTGCAATATGTAGTCGGACTCAGTAAGACTTTGTGCGGGATTTAAGTCCGATCCGCATCTGATTTGGATTCAGATTTATTTTGTTGGATTCGGATTCAGCCTATTTTAAACGGATTCAAATCGGATTTTTTTTTTCTTCTGATCGGATCGGATGAATCAAACTCGGATTGAATTGCGCTACGTAGTTCATTAAATTTCTTTTTGGCATTACGTAGTTCATTAATTAGCTATATGTATTCTTATTGGCCTTTCGTTTCCAAATACTGGACCAACAGATGTGGAAGTTCGGTGGATTTTATCGTCAATGATTTTCACTTTAATTTCTTGGAATTTAATTTGGAAAGTTGCTGTTCAAATTTAAGGACCACTCAAAAAAACAAAATAATTTAACACACTTTTTAAACGTCTTTTTCCTTAGATCATCTACTTGTCTTCATCTTTTTGGTTACTAGGTGCATATACGTAGTACGAGAGTACGAGACTGTGAGGTGTTAATGTATTCATGTACGAAGTATGTCCTTATTATTGCTCTTTTTTTTCACATTTTTGCTTAGATTACAGTCGATAACACCTTCCTATTTCCTTATCCAAGAGGTCAGGGATCGAAATCATGGCATACTCTATGGGCCTATGGCAATAAGGGAGCATCAGTATAATATGTGAATTGTTAGCCAAAGGCAACACTTTTTAACATAATATAGTCACCTTCAGGCTCTACGATGTCAACCAGTATTTATTTTTCGCCTTTTGAGGGACTAATGCCCCTAAAAAAAGGTTATTGTACATCCATTCACTCCTTTGAATGAGAATGCATGTTAATTTTACAATGGAAAGACAATATGAATGACAGGGCTACTGCTACATTAGATTTTACCCCAAACAGTGGCAGCATTCAAGCAATGGATGGAAAAAATTCAATCAAGCAGTGCACCTTGCGTCGAGCCATTTGATAATGTCATCAAAAACAGTGAAAATTACGTCATCAGGTTCACCTTCAAGAATGGAATGATAGCCTCCTTCATAGAGTTTCAAGGTTTTATCTTTGCTAGAAGCATTCTCATAGAGAAATTCGCTCACATTTGGATCTGTCACTTTGTCTCCTGCTCCATGAATGACCAACAATGGAGAACAGACCTGCAGTTTGAGTACGCCCTTGCAATGTTAATATTAGTTTCATCTAACTAGTATTGAAGGTCTTAATATATAGTCTAACCTTGTTGACATTTGACTCGATTTCACTTGTGACCTTCAAAATCTCCATAGCAGTCTTCAATCGCACACGATCAGAGTAACAGATCATGTTGTAGTAAGCCTAGTGAACGCAGAATTTAAAAATGATAATGTATTGATGGCTTATTGTATGTTTGTATGGTCTACTTAAATGGACGCTGAATCAGTTGGAAAACTTGGAATCATAATTTTCAATGGAGATCTATATGACTTAATTATGCAAAATGCTAGGACCCAAATGAGATTAAAGGAGAAATCAAAGACAAACCAGTTTCCTGTACTTCTCGTTTCTAAATGCAAGCTCTGCTAGGTCTTGGGTCGGAAAGAATTTGACTTCTGGAATAACATTTGAGAGGACATTCGCTGCTTTCAATAGCAAAGGAGGAGGCATAACTTCCTCTGCAACCTTAAAATTACATTAAAGGATCAGAGAGATCTTCAATTCAGAAATTAGAAAATGCCATATTCATAAAAAAAAAAATCACCATGACAACAATTCAGCTAATAAAAAATTAACGAATGGTCGTTCAGTTTGCTACTCCCTCTATGGCTATGTCACAATACATGCCCACATTAAAGCTCATGAACCTTAATTTGGTACAAACAAATTCAAAGTTCCTTACCATTCTTTTGGACAGAAAGGTTTACAGCCTTACAGGTGACTTAATCTTTTAAAATATACATTGAAATTTCGGAAGTCATTGAAGCTCATGAACCTAAGACCAATAATATAATCGAAGGAGAACAGTATTCCTCCTAATATAGCAGGAAATTATTTGATAAATTATGGTTAATTGGTTACTTCTACAATAACTTGACATACACAGAAATAAGTCATCTGCACAACATCCTGTTTGCATTCATAAGAGACTCATTCCAATTCGCAAGGACAGTCATATATTAAGACAAAGCTTTGGAGTTGCAAGGTTTATGATTATAGGTTCGCCAACTCATGCAAGGTTCACAGACTTCACACATGCAAAGTAATTGTAGTATTCAACAGCATGTTAAGACCGACAAAAAATTAACATTCTAGAGAACATGGAAAATGCAGCTTGAAACATAAACAGTTTATGTCAGGATCAAGCATGCTATTGAAACAAGCACAAATAGGTTGAAGTGTCTAGTTTCAGAGTTCAGCTCACAACTATAATGAAATTCATATAGGAGCAATTTGAGGTTAGCTTACCCTACACATTGGAGCAACAAGAATCATTCCATCCCATTGGTCAGGCTGTTTGAGATGGGTTTTCAATGCAACCGCACCACCCATGGACTGCCCAAATATAAAACGAGGCAGACCTTGCAACTCCGGCCTTCCTGTCATATCAAAACTGAATTACAGTCAGCTCATATTTTCAAACCAACAGCAGGGGAGAAAAGAAACAAGAATAATCATAAAACTAGCCACCCTAATATAACTCAACAGACCTTTGATTTTAGCATATTGTTCAATCACATTATCAACTAAATCTCCGAAATTCGAAATGTAACCATGCAATCCATCAGAAAGACCAAAGCCAGGATGATCCACAGCATATACTGCATACCCAGATCCTGCAATTCTTCTCGCAATACCTATAAACACGAAGTTCGTCTCAATAAACTTTAATACTTTGTAATACCAAAACCTATCTAAGCATCCGATATTTCTCATAATATAGCTCAAAACCCATATTACCTTCAAAGAGAAATGTGCAGGTATCACCATATCCATGACAAAAGCAAACAACACCTTTAATTTCATCTCCTTCTTTTGGCAACCAACTTTTACAAAAAATCTCCTGCCCTTTTGAATTTAATTCGTACCACTACATAATTGAATAAAAAGCATTTGCATTAATAACTCATATAATCAAACAAATATATTTAATTCATTATTTTCCCACTCTTAAGTTTGTTAATCCATTTTACAGATTCTTGTCGTACAACAAGTTTACTCTTGTATAAAAATAATACAAAAGGTGTATAGTATACAACAAATTTAATCGCCCCAAATCATATAAAAGTTACTTTCACAGACAGTTGATTTTTATGCAATTTGAGGTGACTAAACCTAATCAAAGACCCACATTTGTTTACAATTGAACCATTTTGTTTAAGAACATAAATTTCAGCTGAATAAATAAACTTCAACTAAACAAATCATGCAAGATTAACATAATTACTCCGTACCTCCTCTGTTCTGATCCCAGGAGGAGCAAGCTAACAAAGTAAAGCAAAAGTCAAACGTCAGTCAAAGTCAATGAACTTTCAAAAAGCACCTAAAAATGGCAATAATAGTAAAAAATTAATGGGTATAGAACTTAGCTAAATATAGAAAATGATAAAATTAACAAGAAAAAAAAACCTTGAATAAAACATGATCAATATTTTGATGGAAATCAATGAAAGCAGATCGGACTTGTCTACGAGCAGGAGCATGGTCAAGATTAAAGGACGCAAATTGATAAAGTTGATCACT
The DNA here is from genome assembly GCF_001683475.1 of Chenopodium quinoa. Classification (NCBI taxonomy): domain Eukaryota; kingdom Viridiplantae; phylum Streptophyta; class Magnoliopsida; order Caryophyllales; family Amaranthaceae; genus Chenopodium; species Chenopodium quinoa. The sequence goes on along the minus strand of NW_018744072.1, from coordinate 589,130 downwards.
TAAATCTTCAAGCCCTTTTTTCCTGTTTTTCTTACCCATTGATTTTAGATTAGGCCAGTTTTGTTTCTGAGTTGTTGCTTGTTGACATTTGATTAAAGGAAGTGAATGTTTAGGAGTAAAGTGGGTATTATTGAACAATGGTAAAGGAGAAGTGGATGATCGGAGTGTTAAGGAGAGAGAAAGTTTCATACTTGATAAATGGGGTTGGTGAAGAAAAGTCAGCTGAATATTTCCAGATTTGCAGGTGTAAAAAGCATTGTTTTTTGTTTTATTTTTGGTTAAGAGCAAGTGAATCAGTGATTTCAAATTGAATGTGTTTTAACGAGGATTGCAAATGTGGGTCTTGTAAATTGTACGCCCTCCTTCCCATAATACTTGATACAGTTATCACTACATATGAAAGTCTGTGTGATGCACAGTTTTTTCATATAAGATTTTTAATTATTTGATTTATTGTATTTGTTAATTTCAGACAAAATTATAAAGTTTAATATTTATTTTTATTTACTATAATTTATAATGAATTTATTAAATATAAATAAATTGTAAATATGATATTTTTTCCGTTATATAAAATCTTTATTGTGAAATGATAATTTTTTAATAATTTAAATCCTAGATCATTATTCATTGTTTCACCATATCTTTTATTTCGATAGAATTACCAACTCGACAACAACCAACCTACTACATCAATGGATAAATTGAACCGTGAAATGTTAGCCAAACTGAAATTGAGATAAATGAAATCTTTACATTTATATAAAATAAATCAATATATTTACCAATAAATGAAAAATTATTACGATATTAAATCAAATCTATGCATTGAAATTTTTTCATCATCTCCAAAAATAAACAAAGTCATCCATATATTAAGTATACAACATTTAATTGTATGCCATTACATAAACAAATAATCGTTAAGTATCCTAAATAAATACAATGTAACTAATAATTACAAATATATATTTAAACATAAGATTTTAAAAATCACCCGGACGTTGATGACTTAAAACTAACACAAAATTCGCTTGATGGGGTTTTGTATTGATATGAAATTTTATTTGTGTCGTATGATGTGTTAGATCTACATGTAAAAAAACATTTAGTAAATAAAACATAAACATATAATCGTTGAGTATCCCAAATTAATACAATGTAAGTAATAATTAGAAATACTAATTTAAACTTAGGATTTTAAAAATTAAGCTAAAAATTACTTGGCCATTGATGACCAAAAATTAACACAAAACTACTAACACAAAATTCGCTTGATGGGGTTTTTTATTGATACGAAATTTTGTTTGTGTCGTATGATGTATCAATTTATAATGGTAGGTATCACAAATTTTAATTTAATTATAATTAACGAACAATTTGTATTTCTTATCATAAATACTATCAAAATTTATCTTATAATGATAGGTATCAAACTTTATTATAAGCGTTTATCATTTAACTACTTTTTAGTACTTTTTTTGGATTTCTTATACTCGTAGTATTGAATTAATAAATTTATCTTTTCCTATATTTTTACTTTATTTTTTTCATTAAAATAATTTAATTCGTGGATTATAATAACGTGGCATTAAAATTTTAGATATATCAAATCTAATTCGTTACTTTTATCTAGGTGGTGACATAATTTTTTAATTCAAAAATAAAATACAAATCTTTCTTCTTATTGGTCGAAATAAGTATATTTCTTACGTGACGCTCCGAATGCTCTCCAAAAATGCCTACTTTATTTATATATAATAGATTTTCGTCTGTCCTGAAATACTTGACACGTTACTAAATATGCAATGGGACCACTAATAAAAAAATATTTTGCTATACTCTCTTTGGAACAACAAACCCCAAAACCCAATTAAATCCTACATTTTATCTCTCTTCATTACCTCCACCTCCCCCACTTTTTGTTTTCTTACAATATAAAAATAAAATTAATCCTTTATATAATAAACAAATATTTTAAATGGAATCACTTGTAGTTTTCTTAAATTACATGTCTGCCCCAACGCCCCAAGTATTATGGGACGGAGGGAGTAATCAGTAGATATTACATAAATTTGTAATTACAAAAACAAAAATAAAATTATATCAGTATTTGGCTATTTCCGACCCTTTTCCTTTAGTTTCTTTATGTTTTTGTTATTAAATTCAATAACTCTACCCTCTTTCAAGGTAGTAAGTATCCTTATAGTGGGTTTAAGTGTAGTAAGTGCCCCCTATGGTGGGCTTTGGTCTAGTTTTGTTTTTGTTTTTTGAGTTTAGTATGGTATAAGTTGTTTTATAGGTAAAGATTTGTGCGGGGTCGAAAAAGAGGTTAATCCTTCGATTACAATCAGATGAATTAGACGAAAAATTTTCTTCACGACTACAACAGATCGATAGACCCACTCGTAGAAGAAGGTTGTAAATCACAGCGATATAAAAGAGGGTATATATATTTGGCGCAAATTTTTAAAAATGGAGATGACTTATGTCATTTCTGATTTCACCTTTATTATAATATATAATAAAATATAGTTACAATTATAGATTTATGTGTTAAAGTCAATTTAATGCAATATAACGTAAAGATATATTTTTATTTATTTTTTAAATTTAGTACTATAAATTAAATCCATGTGATTGTAATTAATATATCAGAAAAAAATCATTTTAAGCAAATAATAGTAGTTTTAGAAATAAGAATCTTTAATTCTATAATAATATATAAATTAAACATACACGTAGTTAATTTTATTGTCTTAAATAAGTTGTCAATCAAAAAATTATAAAAAGAAAAATAAAGTTAGAATATATTTATTTTTGAGTTTTTGGAGGTAAAAAATGACACGAGGAAGTAACATGTCATTTCCGGTGTCTGTTTTAGTATTATGTTATTGATTTGGTTATTTCACGGGAATTAAGAAAGTTGTATATTCCTTAAAACTAATGATTGGGAGTACATATATGCATGTGGGGTAGAGGTGATCATTGGACGGGTCGGGCCGGGTTCGGGCCAAGCCGAGGCAAAAAAAACAACCCGCTTCTTGGGTCGGGCCAATAGCTTCGGGGCGGAATTTTTGTGCCCAAACCCCCCCAAAATGGTCGGGCCGTGCGTGCTTTTCGGGTCGGGTAAAAAAAAACTAAAAATGCATACTACCGTATTCCCAAACCCGTCCAAAAAAGTAAATTTCAGGTCGGGCCAAAAAAACTGCCCAAAACCCACTCAAAATCGGGGCGAGCTAACTTTGATCAGGTTTAATGTGGGGTTAGAGAGAGATAGAGAGAAAAAAAAAAGGTAGTTGATAATTATTGAAGAGAGAGAGAGAGATAAAGTGTTGGAAAACGATGTCAAAAGTACATACTCCCTCCGTTCCTATTTTTTTTTGCCCCATTTGACTTTCCACGGTCTTTAAAACGCGTTTTAAAATGTATATAACTTAATTTCTATACGCGTAAAAATTGTAAATACTTAATATTAATAAAATATACAATAAGACAAACCTAACAAGACCCCATATGATTATATTATCTCTTGTTGGTTAATGAGAATTTATGGTCAAAGTTTTTAAAGTTTGACCCATTTATTTGCAATAAGGCAAAAAAATGGGGACAAAGGGAGTAAAATAAAAGAAAAATGATGACTGTTGGCCTTGTTTGGTTGACATTATAAAATGGGAGAATTGGAAATTCATGGGAATTTATAAAGTGGGTAGTTGTTTGGTTGACATTAAAAAGCAAAAATAGGGGAAGTGGAAATTCATGAGAATTTCAACTTTTTACAAAACATGGGAAGTAAATTCCCCCCCCCCCCCCTCTGCCGTGGTAAACCAAAATTCATAGGTATTTCAATTTCCCTTATTGTCAACCAAACACATTTTAGAAATTCTTAGGAATTTCATTAAGGAATCAATTTACCATAAAGTATAAACTCTTATGGGAATTAAATTCCCACATCAACCAAACAATACCAAAGAGTGTTTTTGTCAAAAAGTACACTCCTTAAATAGAAATAGGCTACTAATTTTGGCAACCTAAAAATGGAATATAGGCCACTTATTTTGGCTACCTAAAAATGGAATGCAGGCCACTATAAAAGGGACGGAGGGAGTACTAGTATGTTCGTTTCTTTTACAAATTGTTTTTTTTTTTTGACAGCTTAGGCCCTGTTCTTTTGAGCTATTCTGCTCTGCTCTGTTGAGCCTTGCTAAAATTTGATCTGCTTAAAATTAGTAATAGTAATAATAATAATAACTAATATTTAAAGATAATAATTATTATTATTATTTACTAATAATAATAATTAACATCAACAACAACAACAACAGTAGTAATAATAATAACACCTGAAAAATTTAGAACAATAGTAGTAGGAAATTTTAGAAAATAACACCTGAAAAAACACAAAATTTTGATTATAACACCACAAAATTTCAAAGTTTTATTATAACACCAGTTAAGAAATTAAAATTTTGGTGTCACCACCTAAATGGTTACGATGTTAAGGGAACTGTTAGTTGGGCCCACTGCAACGTCTATTTTTTTCAAAATCTTTTATATAGTTACGATATCCTTCACAAACATTCAACTGTTGATCTGTTTACACAAAATTAGGGTTCAAAGTTTGCGAATTCAATAATCAAATTGCCAAATTGTTTGATTTAAGCATCATTGTTCGGGGGAGGAAGATTTGAAATCAGGTAATTGGGTCAATACCACTATAGAAAACCCTAATTTATCTTTCTTAAATGTTATATAAATCAATCTATGTTGTTGAATTAAGTGCATAATTCAGTTCGCATGTGTAAGTAATCATATAATTCGGACTTATTTCATGAAGTATTTGTGTTGATTGTCCTCATATTTGCGAAAAAATGAACTTAGGGTTCATCGCAAAAATAAATTGGGGGTTTTGATTTTTAGGACTGATTGTTTAATTTCCTTAGTTCATTTGTATGGTTTTTCATAGTAGGAATGGTTTTGCTTATTGTGGATGGCATATTGATGCAGGAGATGTCTTTCAGAAGTTCCTCTCCTTCAAGGGAGAAGAAGTGCAAGTATGGTGTTCCTTTTGTGAAGCTTACTAGTTGGACAAGGGAGAACCCTGGTCGGAAGTTCAGAACATGCAAATTCTATGATGTTGTAACTAAAAGCAGGGGTTGTAAAGCATTTGAATGGGTGGATGAACTTGATGGGACAGCCTGGCAAACAGAGGTGATCAACAATTTGTTGTTGGACAAGAAGCTGTTGAAGGGAGAAATTCCTGACTATAAAAGGGAAGTTGATGATCTTGGTGGACAGATGAGGTGTTTGCTTAATGAAGTGGACAGCCTAAAGATGAAATGCAAGGCTTTAAACTCAGACAGGAAGAAGATGAACAGAGAGATGCATGGAAGAAATGGAAGATCAGAGCACTCTATTCTGTGTGTTGCTTTTGGGATTAGTTTAATCATGTTAGTGATGGTAGTTATTGGGGGGTTTGTAATGCTTAAAGTATAATTTGTCCTATGGCATGAACATTAATAGTAATGCTTTTGTAATGGTTTATAAGTGGCAGTGAACCACTTTTGCAAACTAATGTACACATATTTTGGAAGGAATGATTTAAGCAAGTACCTTAAAATCTGATATTGCATTGAAGTGCATGAGGAAATTAGTTGCATTGCTTAAAAAAATAGGCTTTTAAAGCTTAACACCAATGTATTACTTTAACAAAATAGGCTCCTTTGGCCTAAAACCAAAACTATAAGTTGAAAATATTGCATGCTAATGTTCTAAATATCAACCTAAAACTCTAGTTTATAAAAACAGTAGCAAGATCACTGAGTCAAATTTGCATGTTTGAAAGTCTACAGCTTAGCTCTCCTTGTCTGCACTCCAGTCTGCTGAACTTTGTCTTTGTTTGTGGGTTTTGGTTGACTGGAAGAGGGGGTGCCTTGTTGACTTTGTGAGCCTTTCCTCTTACTCAGTGGTTCACAGCCTAGTTGCTCTTGGGGAAAAGTCTTGTTCCCAATGCTTTGGACCAGCCTCTACTGTACTCTGTGTTTTAAAGACAAATAAAAAAGAATAAACATACAATTGCATCACAAAATATAAAAAAAATGAATAAGTCCCAAAGATTACCTTATTAGCAGCTTTGATCTCACTCTTCTTCCTTCGCTCAACTACCTATGGTGAGTTTAAAGAGGGCCTTCCTACAGATCTTTGCTCAGTTGGTTCATGTACAGTTGGGATCTTGCAAGTCTTAGCATAGTGGCCAAATCCACCACAATTCCTACACTGATTCTTCCTTTTCTTTCCTCCCTGCTTCCCCCCTACTACAGATGTTCCCTCACCAGGCTCCGGCTTTATTTTCTTCAATTTTGGTCTTCCAGGTTGCACTTTGAAGGCTGGTGGCTGGGGCTCTCATGTTCACTCTCTCCCAGTGCTTTGGGCCTGGCATTAGTTGAATTGCAGGCTCATATGCTGCTCTGTAGCTGGTCATAGTGTAATAGGGGTGGACATATTGCTCAACATCACTTCTTTGATCCATTATGCATGCAAAGGCATGAACACATGGGATGCCTGTCAACTGCCAATGATTGCAAGAACAAGTCCCATTTCCCAAGTCAACTAGAACCTGGTCATCCTTCAGCTGTACTTTATAAGTGTCATCCCTGGCAGCTTGAATTATGCAATTCTTAGACACATAGCTTATCCTTTGAAACAACTTTCGAACATATGGAGTCAAGTTGCTTGTGATTTCCTTGGAGTCCTCCCACTTCGCATTGTTTCTCTTCATCATGTACCTCCTCATCCATTCCATTTAGGTCAGGATAGGTTTGTCTCTTGCATCTCTAATAACTAAATTGAAAGTCTCACACATGTTGTTTAGTAACATGTTGAGTAGTTGGGTAATCAATGGAAGGGGAGGGTAAACTAATTTCTAGGCCCCACACGCATTTTCCGTCACAAATTCTGTTATCTGGTGGTGAAACCAAAATTTTAATTTCTTAAGTGGTGTTATAATAAAACTTTGAATTTTTATGGTGGTATAATAAAAATTTTGTATTTTTTCAGGTGTTATTTTCTAAAATTTCCAAAATTATAATAATAATAACAATAATAATAATAATAGTAATAATAATAATAATAATAATAATAATAATAATGCCCGTTCGTGGGTCTTAATGGGTGTCAAGATGGCAGGGGTAATGGGCTCACTAAAACTTCTTTGATCCCTCATCTCCGTGACCGTCATTGTTGTGCGGATGCGCGGGATATGACCCGATGCTCTCTTGCTTCTAATCTGGCTATTTTCTTAGAGGCGGAGTCAACTTTTCGGCGTATGGGCATTTGGCTTTGTGGGGAGTGTTTCAAGACTCATACTTTTCGTACGAAGTGTCGACATGGTCGTGGTTCGGATGATATTGTGGACCCACCTGATTTGGGGGATGGTGTTGTTCGGTTTGTTCTTTATGGTTTTCCTAAACCTCAGGGTCTTTCTTCGGAGGTATCTGATCTTGTTTCTAGTGCGCCTCGTCAGCCTCTTTTGGCGTTCGATGTTGCTCTCCTGGATAGTTTGCTATCTAAGCGGTTCCGTTCGGTGAAATCTATTCCTCCAAAGTGTCGCTTGGGTTTTTCTCGGGTTCTCAAAGGAGCGCTTGATAAGGTGATTTGCAAGCCTGATGACGTCTCTTGTTGGGTTCAACTACTTGTGTTGCCTCTTTGTGTTCTTAAAACTTTTACCCCGAGGAGTAGTCGTGAGTGTTCTTCTGGTGTCCGGCGGCGGCGGCAGGAAGAGAGTATCACCGCTGCTATTCGTTCTTGGTGTGAGCCTGGTGGTTCTGTGCATCTTGTGCGAGATACGTTGGCAGATGTGTCTCCTCCTTTGTTGGAAGCTGATGATGAGCATGATTTGTCTGAGCGAAATATTAAGCAATGTAAGAGAAAGATTTGTGACGGACATTACACTGCTGCGGTTCGGGTTCTTTCGTCTTCTGGTCTTGCCCCTTACAATGATGCTACTCTTGCTGATTTACAAGCTAAGCACCCTTCCTTTCCGGCTCCTATCTTACCGGATATCCCCGTTGATCAGCCCCTTATTGCTACATCTGTTGTTGTTTTTGATCAAATTAGGGGTTTTCCGCGTGGTACGTCATGCGGTAGAGACGGCTTGCATGCTCAGCACCTTCTGGATTGCTTGAGTGGTGTTGCAGTTGCTATTTCAGATGAGTTGGTGGGCTCTATTACGCAGGTGGTTAATCTCTTTCTCGCAGGAAATTGTCCTGCTGAGTTGGGGGAGTATATTGCTAGTGCTCCTCTCATGCCACTTGTTAAGCCTGGTGGTGGTATTCGTCCTATTGCTGTGGGTACTGTTTGGCGGCGTCTGGTTTCAAAGGTTGGGGCTGCTTTAGTTGGTCCGCGTATGGGGAACTATTTAGGAGGTCTTCAGTTTGGTGTTGGGGTGCCGGCGGGTGGCGAGGCTATTCTTCATGCTGTTAATCGTTTGGTTGAGGCTCGAGGTGGTGATGTTGGCCTCTCTATGTTGCTGGTGGATTTCCGGAATGCCTTTAATTTGGTTGATCGTACGGCTTTACTGCGTGAGGTTCGTCTCCGTTGTCCAGCTCTTTCGCGTTGGGTTGAATTCTGTTACTCTACTCCAGCCAGGCTCTATTATGGGGAGCATACCTTAAGGTCATGTCAGGGTGTGCAGCAGGGTGATCCACTTGGCCCTTTGCTTTTTGCTTTGGTGCTCCATCCGTTGGTTTGTCAAATTAGGGATTCTTTTGACTTATGTTTGCAGGCTTGGTATTTGGATGATGGCACTATTATTGGTGACACCTTGGTGGTAGGGAAGGTTATGGAGTTGATTTTGGTGGAGGGACCTCGTCTTGGTCTCCATGTTAACGTTGAGAAAACGGAAGTTTTCTGGCCCACGGAGGACCCTCGTAGCCGTCTGGCCGGTGTCTTTCCTCCAGATATTGCTCGTCCTGCTCATGGTGTTAAGTTGCTTGGGGGTCCTGTCAGTGCGGATGCCTCTTTCTGTGGTGAGCTTGTTTCGCAGAGGGTGTCGAAGACCATTGTGCTCATGGATGCTGTTGCTAAGCTTGAGGATCCCCAATGTGAGTTATTACTTCTTCGTGCGTGTACTGGAGTTTCAAAACTCTACTTTTCTATGCGCACTTGTCCTCCTCGTCTTTTTGAAGCGGCCCAAATTTCTTTTGATGTGGCCCTTCGAGGTTCTGTGGAGCGCATTGTAACTGCTTCGGGGCCAGGTTTTGGTGATTGGCAATGGCGCCTTGCCACCTTACCTTTTTCTTATGGAGGACTGGGTGTCTATTCAGCGGGTGATGTTCGACACTATGCTTTCCTTGCGTCGCGTTTGCAGTCTTCTGGTCTACAGGCTTCGCTTCTTCGCAATTCTGGTATTGTTGGTCCAGGTCCGGCCTTCGACGACGCTCTTAGTCTTTTTAATAGGACTATGGAGACTGACCTTTTGCGTTACCCTGGTGAGATCGCTGCCCCCAAACTCATGAAGAAATTGGCAGATATATATTTCACGAAGGTCACTGCATCTGCAGAATCCACTTTCTCCTTGTCTCCGCGTCAGGTTGCCTTATGGAAGTCCCAGCAGGGGGATTACTCTTCTGCCTGGTTGCGAGCGGTCCCGATATCAGGTCTGGGTCAGACTATGAATGGTAAGACTTACCGTTGTGTTCTTTGCTACCGGTTGGGTGTTCCCTTGTTCTCCGTATCGGCACCTTGTTCTGCTTGCTCAAGAGTTTTTGATGGGGATATTTATGGGGATCATGCAGTGTCTTGTGCTGGGATGGTGGGTATTAAACATCGGCATAACGTTGTTCGTGATACCCTTGTTGATATTTGTTTCCGCTCTGGGATTTCTGCAAGGAAGGAGGTCAACGTTGGGTTAACTGGAGGGAACGACGGGGCTCTTCGGCCAGCAGATGTGTTGCTTAACTCCTGGGATAGAGGCCTAGATGTATGTGTTGACTTGACGGGGTCTTCTCCATTGACTCAATCTGGGTTGTCTGACTTCGTTCCTGGTCGTGTTATGTCGGCTGCGGCTCAGCGGAAGCGAGACAAGTATGAGGCGCGTTGCAGGGCTATTGGCTATGGTTTTCTTCCTTTCTCCTTTTCTTCATTGGGGGAATTAGAGAAGGATGCCGTTGCGTTGCTGAAGCGGGTTTAGGCGTTCGCTAGGACTCAGGATATTGGAGCTCGTGCGGCTGCTCACATCTTTAACAGGATTGGGTTCGCTATAGCTAGAGGGGTGGGGGCCCAGATTGTATCTCGGCTCCCCACTAATTTCTTGTAAATCTTTTGACTTTGTAGGTTTTTGTTATTTAATAATAATAATAATAATAATAATAATAATAATAATGGTGAAATCTGCTCTGCTCTGCTGACCCATGCTCTGCTCTGCGCTACTATGTCCAGAAGCTCAAAAGAACAGGGCCTTATTGTACTGTTAATGGGCAGTTTTAATTAGTAAAAATGTTTTACCACACGAGTTGTGGAGTTGGTGTGAGCACTCAGCACATCATCTAATTTAAGAAGATATCGATGGTATAGATTTGAAACACGTATGTTTGGTTTTGAATTGTGTTAAGAAGATTAAATATGTAAAGCTTTTGCATGAGTCAAATGTTAGAACATTTTAGCGGAAATAAAACACTCAAACAGGATAGACTGTAGATTTCTTCTAGACATGTAACATGTATGATAACAATGTAATATATTTGATTTCTTCTAGACAAAAGATATATTTTGTTTTGTTTAAAAAAAACATATCGTACATATGTTCATACCAAATATGCTTTATAAACTCTAATTTATGAAGTTTATATGAAGAACATTTAATAATCAAGCATTCCCGATTTCCCATTCACAACGCAAAATGTTCAAAGTTACTTGATAATGGCCAAATTTGAATCCTATACAGACCGGGAATTGCTACCATATCAGGCACGTATATTTAAATAAAAATTGAAATGATTGGAAAAATCTTAACTTTTTTTTTAAGAGAGAATAGCAAAATCTTAACTTGCGCGGCTGGAATTCGGGTCGGGTTGTGCCATAGTGGGCCATGTCAGCTCGGGTCGGATGAAGGGGTAGGCCATGCCGAGACAAGGTGATGGCAAGTCATGCCGTGTCGGGCAGTCAAATTACACACCCTACCCACGGCACGACCCACGTGCCTGGCGGGCTGTGCCATGCTGGGTCGTGGGCCAGCCCATTATTTTAAAAAAAATCGATTAATTATTAATTAAATAATTTTATTATTTTTATTTTTATTATTTATAGCTCTTTATATTATTATGTTTCTTTTCATTATTTTTATTTTCATTATTTATAATTCATTTTATTATACATGTTCTTTTTATTATTTATGTTCTTTTATTATTCTTATTTTTATTATTACAGTTCTTTATTATTTATGTTATTATTATTATTATTATTATTATTATTATTATTATTATTATTATAGTTTAGCAAATAGCAACCATGGATATAGTTAAAATATTTACGAGTACTACTTACGAGGATCTAAGTATAGTTTATTAATTAAAAATAAGGAATACATACTCCATATTATTATTATTTGAAAGATTGTTTAATTATTTGGTTACAACTCATTACTCAAGATTTACTTAATAAAATTCAAGTCTAATATAAGTTAAGACATGAGAGAAAAACTTAAAAAAAAATAAACATTCCTATCTAATTTAAGGATAATGATAATAACTTATGTTATTATACGCATACGTTAATTCAAAAATTATCTATAATTAATAGTATTTAATCTAATTATAGTTCTTCTTCTTCTTCTTCTTCTCGTTCAAGCTCATCGGCTAATTGAATTGATTGGGTACTATTAGAACCCGAACGATCGGAAGCAGATGTTCCATCATCGTTGTGGGCAATGCTGGCGGGCCAAAATTTCGTGCCGCCCGCGAGCTCGTGCCAATTTTTTTTCACGGAACGGCCCTCTGTTTGTTCCTCGTGCTGTGCCGGGTCATTAGCCCGCCGTGCCCGTGCCGCTCGCGGGCCGGCTCGGCCATTTCCATCTCTTGTGCTTGCCTGATTGGGCACATTCGGCTCAGGTCGGGCAAGATGCAAATAAAATGTTTTGGCCTTATTTTGCCACTTTTGCGTATATTGCTTTGCATTAAAATTAAACTTAATCATTATACTAATCCTTCTCCAATATAACAATAAGTCTTGTGTAAGGTGAGTGTACGTTAATTTTATTGTAAAACGATTAGTTTGTGGGTAACTTTAATTACTTTTATATATAGTAACTTTAACCCTTTAAAGGAGAACTTTTAATTAGTTGTTGGTTTGAATATTATTTTAATGTGTAATTTCTTATGGAATCATGATTACAAATTATAAAGGGTAATATGATTAATCTAATACAATATAAGTTTTTTGTAAGATAAAATTTATTATTAGAAAATAATAACTTTTATATTATTGTAGGGAATTTTTCAAACTCAACTTTGAGCCCCACTGTGATCATGCTTTTAGGTATGGTGGCGTCCAAAAGGAAGGAAGCTAGAGATAAAATGTAATACCCCGTATTTTCGAAACATATTTTCTAATTAATTAATTAATTATTATTTTCTAAAAAGGGTATTTTAGTAATTTATTCTACTATTTGAATTTGGAGCCAAAATGAGATTTGAATTTTGGAGCCAAAAGTTTTTAAAACTTAATTATTATTTTGGAATTTGAATAAGATTTATTGTCTATTTATTTTATTTTAAAAACAGGATTATTTATATATTTTGGATATTTTAATTAAAATTATATTTTATTATTTATTAATAAGGGCCGAAAATTCTTAATTCAATTACTATGATTTTCATAGAAAATCTGATTTTCTTAGTTATTTTGTTTAGTGAATAATTGATATTTTCTTAATTAATTATTTTATACAATAGATATTATTTACACAATTATTTTTAAGCCTTAAAACTAGAAAAATATTTCTTAAATAGTACAATGATGTCCAAAATTTTGGAGCTTTGGAAGCTCAAAAATTTCGCCCACTTGGTTGGATATTTTGGTGATTTATTTTGGTAAATTGTATTTTTAATTATCTCCTTAAAATCTCTTATTTTCCTTAATTTTATTTTCTACCTCCTAAATATTTAATCATCTTATTTACCTACCTTATTTTATCTTTGATTATTCCCCAAGTAAACCTCTTTTGCCATATTATTTTTCATGACAACATATTTTCCTTAATTTTATTATTCTTACTCACCTTGATATTAAACTTTCCATAATTATTAAGCTCTCTTCTCCAAGTAATTTCCTTAATTCATTTTACCATAATTTTTCCCACATTCTCTTTTCATAATTCTTTCATGAGCTAGCCTATAAATATCCCCTCATACCTCTCATATTCTTCACACCAAAAACTCAATTCTCTTCTTCCCTTCTTTTCTAAAAGAAAATCAGCCCGTATATCTTTGGAGCCAATTTTTGAGCACTTTTGGTCAGTTTTGAGGTTTTTCTATTTCACAAAAAATTGTTTCTCTCAAATAATATTTGAGTTTAGGCTGAACAATCACCTAATTCGAAGTTATATTGAAGGAGTTATGGCCTTTGCAAGTTTTGCATATTCTTTCCGACGCAAATCCAATTCTCTGTAATTTCTCTTCTCTTTTGCTTTTCTTTTCTTTCTTACGCCACCACCACCAATCACCACTACTGCCACCTCCAGCCACCTGCCGGAAGGCTGCCCCACCTTTCTGCCACCTCTCTCTCTTTCCCTTGGTTTTCTACCTCTTCTTCTTCTTCTCTTCTCTTATTTAATTAATTATTATTATTATTGTGGGGGATTTATAAAAATTATTATGAGTAGTTTTAATTAAATAAAATCAGATTTTTATTCATGTTTATGAAAAATAATTTAAAAGGTTCATGTACATATAGTTAGGGAGTTTTTAATTTAATTGTTGTGATTATTTGTTAACCTTATATCAATTAAGGTTATATTTATTTGTAGGGTGTGTTTGATACAAGTGCTTGAAGTTTCTTTATGTTTGCTAAGCAAGGACCAAAGGTACGTTAGGTGGCTAGATAATTTTGAAATTGATTGGATTGTATAAGCATGTTTTGCATAATTTTTTATGATGATTGAATTAAATTGAATTGAATTATGATTTATGAAATAAAAGTATGTTAAAATAATTGGTTTGATAAATAAATTGGAGGATTAATGTGATTTTTGAATGGTTTGAATTATTTATCAAGTTTGAATAAAGAAATTGATTTGAAAAGTTTGATGAATTAATTAAAAGGTTTTTCAAAAGAAGAATTATTGATTTTTGAAAGGTTATCAATATGAGATTTAATTCTCAATTATTTATTAAAAGGTTGATTTGGAAAACACATTGAATTAAATAAAAAGGAGTTTTGAGTTAACCTAATATAAAGGTTGATTTTTATTCAAAGATGAATTTTATGAGGATTTATTTATTTCAAAAGCTTTACAAGCATCATTATTATATTAATCCCACTATGCGGATTTATTGAAGACTATAGACTTTGTATGACCTAGTCTTTCTCCAAGAATAGCCTTGAAATAGTAAGAGACTAGCTTGGGGGTGTGCACACTTAGAGAGGAGATTGAGTTTTCGAAAATAATTGATTTGACTAATCATTTTTATTGAGTAATTGGAATTATTTTGAGAATATTGAGAATTGGTTTTCAAAAGAGGAATTGGTTTTATAAATCATTTATCGAATTATTGAGTATTGGTTTAGTCATGAGTTTTGGAATTCATTAAATTGATATTGGAATTGGTTTTAAAAGCATGTTTGTTAATAAATTGAATTTACTTAACTTGCACTTATCGTACTTAGCATATTTTGCTAACCCGTATTTCTTATTTGTTTTGGTTCGCCCTGTTTACCGTAATAGTAAGCAGTGTTGATTAATTTCAGGTGGAGTCAAGAATTATGCATATGGGAGTCCTGGGAATGTTCTTCACCAAGATTAGGAATGTTGGTCTTTGTTTAATTATGAGTACTCATGACTATGGTTACTATTTATATTATTATTAATAAAGAAAGTATTGAAGTTTCCGCTGCAAAGTATTGGTTTTGGTTAGTAAGTTTAAGTAGCCTTGCATAATCACACGGCAGTAATACGCCTAAGTCTATCTCTACGGTATAATTATACATATTATACTAGTATTTCCGTAGAGGGAGATTTGGAGGTATTACATAAAAGAGTCGCCAACAAGTTTTAGGAACTTGTAAACCGTTCACGGGTGCGAAGGTTACACCTCATTCACGATCACGGAGATCGCTAACTCCATAGAGGTCCGAAACCATGACTGGATATTCGGGGATGATGGTACGAATCCAACCTAAAAGAGATTGAACCCTCCCTAAATAGGCCTCTACTTAATTCTTATCATATTCATGTGCGCTTTCTGATCAACACACATACAACAAGTTAGCCCTAAACCTGTAAAATCTACGTTAGTTGATTATTAATGCACAAATAAATCTATTATTGGTGATCACTTGAATTAAAATCATATTAGCCTAAAACATTATTAATTATCTTATTAGGCATGATTTAAAGTACGAATTCCCTTTAAACCTGCAAGAAGGGGCGTGACCAAGCAATAACAATACATCATGAATAATCAAGCTACATATAACTAACAAAACATTCATCAAATCATCAAAACATAATCAGCCAGATCTTGGCATGATACTAAACGGATTAATAACAAATCCTAGCATGTCACTAATAATTAAGATCAAAGCTTTATCCTAAGCATGATACTAGGAAGTAACATGATAATCGAAATATTAAAAACACCCTAAACCTAATACTAGGAATCAAAATCAACATCCTAACATGATACTTGGAATCAAAATAATATCCTAACATGATACTTGGAATCAAAGTAATATGCTAACATGATAATAGGAATCAAAATAATATTCTAAACATGATTTCTACATCAAAGGAATAAATAAGTAATCGAATTACTTACTTTAATGCCTCGTATCTCTTTCTATCAAAACAATACACACGTTAGTAACTTCAAGAAAGATTAAATCAAATAAATAAATCAAATAAGAATTGAAATATAGATTTAGGACCAAACCCTCAGAACTATCAACCTTTCACGTCGAGGTCAAAGGCAACTTTGAGAATGGCTTGGAGTATTCAAAGCTCGTGAAGGAGGTATGGAGTGTGATTGGGAAAAGTATCGAAGGATGTGCGTTAGGATATGTTGGGAGGCTAAGGTTAGGCTAGAAATCAAGAAAGAAAGAGAGAGAAAGAAAGAATAAGTTTTAGCTTAGAGAGGGGGAAAGAGATGATGATTGTTGGTGAATCAAAACGGGGTGATACGACCTCTATTTATAAGTAAAAAAAGAGGGTCGAAAGATCAGAAAAATAGTTAGAATTTGACTCGGAGTAAAACAGGATCCATCGCGGCGTGCCAGCTTTGCCGCGACACGACAGCCTTGTCGCGGCGCGGTAATTCTGTCACTCAGCGGTGGTTTTAGGAAGATAAAACTGGTACGGAATCCAACCTTCAATAAAATAGGGTTAATCAAACTTCCGTACATATTCTATTTTGACCGGGAATAAAATCATTGAAAAACAAAAGTTTTATCCGATGTAAAACTCTTAAGTCTTTATCTTTTCGAAAACAGGATAAATTAAAACCTTTTAGAGGATTCTAGAATCTAATAATAAATCCTAAGGGATTTAGGATTGAAAACAACTTCTAGAGAATCCTAGAAGCTTGTAATAAATCCTAATTGGATTAGGAATGAGGTTAAGGTTAATGGACCCTCCAGATGGTTATTGGGTCGCAGGCAAGGCTTAGTTTGGGCTCAGTTTAGTATTTTGGCCATAACTTCTTCGTTATAAGTCGTATTTGAGCTTATAATATATCGTTGGAAATCTCTTTTCAAGCCCTATCTAACAAAACAATTATTGGACCAGGATTATAGACCAAAATAAAGTGGTTTAAACGTTTTTATAAAGAGGACACGAAATGAATGATTTTAAGGGACAAATAAATGATTTTGGGTTTAAAGACACGAAATAAATGATTTTGGTTTACAACATTTAAGGAAAGTTTAGAAATAGTCAAGGCTTAGAGGAATTTCACGAGACTCTTCAACTCTCCACCTAAATTGATAATCAAAGACGTGAAAGGTACTCATTATTGGGTTTTGTTTTTGGGGAGACACAATCAGGTGGCTATAGAAGCCCCCACTTTGATTGAGTTTGGAGAAACGTAAGTTTCGAAAACAAATGCCAATGTAAGTCGATAGGGACGGAGAATTATTCAGAACGTTCTGTGATCCTCAGTTGTTCATTTTAACGCCGATACCTGCAGAAAAGCGTTAATTCTACAAATAAAGGAGTTAGAAACGCGTATCTTGCACCGTTGGGTACACGCCTCTAGGTGACATCTTGTTAGGTCCAATTTGTTCTGTTTGACAACCTCCACAATCTTAGCGAAAGCCATCGAATATTACCACATCTCGTGCCATCTTCTCAAATCAAGAGACAACCCCCACAATCTTAGCGAAAGCCGTCGAAGACCGCTACATCACAAACTGTCTTCTCAATCTAGGTGACGACCTTCACAATCTTAGCGAAAGCCGTCGAAGACCGCTACATCACGAGCCATCTTCTCAATCTAGGTGACAACCTCCACAATCTTAGTGAAAGCCATCGAAGACCGCTACATCACGAACCGTCTTCTCAATCTAGGTGACAACCTCCAAACTCTTAGCAAAAGCTGTCGAAGACCGCTACATCACGAACCGTCTTCTCAATCTAGGTGACAACCTCCACAATCTTAGTGAAAGTTGTCGAAGACCGCTACATCACGAACCGTCTTCTCAATCTAGGTGACGACCTCCACAATCTTAGCGAAAGCCGTCGAAGACCGCTAAATTACGAACCGTCTTCTCAATATAGGTGACGACCTCCACAATCTTAGCGAAAGTCATCGAAGACTACCTCATCTCTTGTCGTCTCCTCAAATGACATCCTTCTCAATCTTAGAGAAAGCCGTTGAAGATCTCAATGCTTAATGATCTTCAAATCTTCTCACCTTTACTCCTTGAAGTGGTATCTTCTCCAGCTTTGGAAATTCTACCATAAAAACCTCATCTCAAGGCTTTATTGAACTTTAAATTGATTTCCGTAGAAATCTCCCAATCTTAGGAATTCTTCGTGATTATGATCAATCACTACTCAATCAATGTACTCCACCAATGCTTAGGCGGACTCAAGAAAATGCTTAGCCAATCTTAGGCGTTAATCAAATGTGTTTTTGCCAATGTTTAGGCATGCTCAATTAGTAAAATGATCGTCATTAGGCCGATCATCAATCAAAATCGTAATCGGGTCGATTACTAATCAAATCAAATGTCTAATCAATTGCTCATCGTGAGGCTCAAAGGCTCAAATACACATCAAGATGCTCAAAGGGAGTAAATATGGACCACACAATCAAATCATGGGACCCACAAAGACTGACGCGGACGTCAATAGGACTGTTGCGCGACGATGGGTCTGTCGCGCCGCGATAAATTCGCGTTTTGCGAATTCAAACTCCTCTTTTCCTAATTTTCCGGCTGTTGTGTTTTGCGCTCGTCGCTCATTAAGAAGTTCAAATCGCTCGTTCTCCCTCGTTTCTCAACCAAATTTGCTCAAATTTGTCTTAAATCGTAGTACTTTCACTCTACTTTACCGATCTATGTAAGTTTTGGTCTAACTCTTCTCATTTTCGGTGAATTTCGACTGTGTTTCTTTCGGTTTTTTCGAAAATTTGAAATGGATTTTCTTGATTTGCTCCGTTTTTGTTATAATTCTTGTCATGAAATTGCTTATATGTCTTTGTATATTTCTTTGTGAGTATTTTCAGATTGGAATTGTTTGATTTTGTGAAGAAATGAGCATTTTTCCATTGTTGAACACCCTAGGTTCGTGAGAACAATGTGGCTTTTTCTTCTTGATTTTGCTTGCTCTTTGTGCTTAATTTGTTGCAATATTTGTCATAAACTTGCAAGAAATTGTCTTGGTGCTTAAAATTTTCACTGTTGTGTGAATCAAAATCATGCTCTGTTTTTAAATTTTTGTACTCTATTTTGACGAACATAGTATCATGCGGCTAGGCGAATTTAGATACTATAGAACCTTTAATTTACTGTTTTATGTCAACAATAAATAGTATGGCTCGATGTCAAGGCTCTGGCTCGCGCTCCCGCTCATCTCACCGAGAGAACGAGCTGCTAGGGGATGGAGACGACGCTTCTATTAGCCGGACGTGGTCTTTCCCTTAGTGGGATGAGAACACCCTAGCTTTTCAGCCAGTTTACCATATCTTCCAATGTGTTTCGCTGGGATTTACTGAGGAGCTTGTACATTGCCATGGTTCGGGAAACAATACCATTTTGTCTTTCTACCGTCAACACATCGCCGGGAATGAGGCGGTGAGGATTCTTTGGGAGTCTTGTGGGTTGACTCCCCTTCTTCGAGTTGCTGCGACCTTCCAGTCTATTCTGGTGAGTCGTTTCATCGTTCGAGGTGTCCTAGAGTTCTTCTGGGACACTAAGAATACGTTCCATTTCCCATGGGTAAGATGACTATCACCCCTCTCGACTTCTCTGTCATTAGCGGGCTTGAGTTTCGGTCGACTCCACTTCCCGCGAATGAGCTGTACAGTCTGGCCTCTCTCGAGACCGTAAAGCTGCTGGACCCCATTGCACATAGGGCTGTTGCTAAGGCTAGGAATAAGGCCTCGAGCATGAGGACAATTTGCACTCATCTGCTGGCCGAGGCTTTTGATGATGATGTAACAACCCCGGAGCAACGGGTTTGTATTTTCGTTCTTCTTCTTCTCTTATCAGGGACCTTTTCTCCTGACAGGGGAGTCGTGCTTTGCTGCGTTATCATTCTGCGTTACGCGACCTTTAGCGGGTTAGCACATATGATTGGGCCAGCATTGGCTATGCTGATCTACTTCTGGGACTGCGGTCGACATGTCGCTAGTGGCATTGCAGGGCAGAGATTATTGTTTCTGGCCTTTGGAAGGTCGTAGAGGTATATCTTCCTTTAATTTAATGATTTCAAGTCACATCTCGACCTTTTATAGGTTCTCAGATTTTTTATTTTTTCGCAGGTTTGGCTCTACGAGTACTTCCCTTCACTGGCTCCAGGCTGGCCTATCTTTGCAACTGATGTCATGAGCATGAGCTGGTCTATCTTTGCAACTGATGTCAGGGCTGCTATTCTTGAGGTAGGGATACTCTTATCTTTTGCTTTCTTTGGTTTTTATTGACGAGTTGCTGACTTATACCGTTTGTTGTAGTGCTCTGAGGTTCAATATCGTCCATGGACTGATTTGGGCGATTTCAGGCTGGCCTTACAGTACACGGCTAAGAGGAGTTTCTTCTAGGGGACCTACGAGGTAGTATGGTACCTAGGCGAGAGAGTGGCCATCCAGCACTCTTCAGTCGTTCCTCTTGTCCCTACAGATCCTCCTGCCTAGATGATGATTCAGGAGAGGCTCCGAGTATATCTATTGATGGTGTCATAGGCGAGGACTAGCGGAGGCATGTCTACCCATACCGCTCTTATGTAGAGGAGCTGCTCCCTCGACTAGCTCGCCTACTTTATCGTGAGGAGGTTTGTGAATCTTGATTAGCCACTTTGTCTTTTCTATAGCCCCCACCAGTGTTTAATTGTTGGATTATTTTATAGGATTCGGAGGAGGTTGAGAAGTTTGAGCCCTCGGATATGTCCATTCGTTATCAAGGGGTTCATGGACCCATCGAGGAGACGATCCTTCCAGCCCCAAAGGAGTGGCGATTGGTGGAGCGGTCTATTCCTCGTTCTCAGACCTGGGTGAGTTTTCGTTTCCTCTTTTGTTCGGTGCATATATCTTCTTGTTTTCTAATCTTGTATGATTTTTGCAGTTCTCTCGCAAGGTGATGACGCGGATGGCAGCTGCCCTTGACGCTTATCGTTACCAGTCATCGAGCGTCGTGTCGACGTGTGGCGGATGTTGCACCGGTATGTCGTTATGCATTTGCTTTTTTATTTATTTTTTCTTTTTTTTTTTGTGGATGATTGACTTGCATCTCTTTATTTTTGTTTCATCCTAGTCCTCGACCACGTACTCGTTCGAGGCCAGAGGGCTTAAGAGAGGCGGGAGCGAGGTGTCGACGTACCTCGTTGGAGATCCAAGGCAGGCGGGAAGTGCCTTGCCAAGCGGCTGATGATAGTGACAGTTCTTTGTCGTCGGATATGGTTTCACTTGGTTTTGGTACTCCGGTAATACGACCTCACGTGGTCCCAAACGCATTTACAGCTAGTCCGTCATCTCAGTTCGAGGTTGGCTCGTTGTCGTAGCAGCCTGTACCTACTCCCTTTGCTTGTGGGAGTTTTCAGCAGTACGGTCCTCATAGGGGTACTCAATGGATAGGTCCTACGCTTGTGATCCCCACGACTAGCGATACTAATTCTGGTCAGGTGTTGACCCCGCGGTCTTTGTATTTCTATGATATGATGGGTATCCCTCGAGAGTCGCGTCCTTCAGGGCCATAGCTGTTCCCGCATCATTTTCTTTGGACTATTTTGGGACTTTGCTTATATTTTACATTTATTGACTTTTATGTACATGTGTTAGACTAGACTTTATTTATTTATGTACTCTTTTAGTGTTTTTCAATTTTACAAGTATTTATGTGCATGTGCGTGTGTGACTTTGTTATAAATTTTGCTCAAAAATTCCGTCATTTTTATTATCATTGGAGGGTATCTGACTTTCTCCACTAAAAAGAAATAATGAAGAAAGAAAATGAGGAAAAAATAAGTTTAAAATTAACTTGAGAAATTCCTCAAATCAATTAGGATTAAATCAAAAGGTTGAGACAACATATGAAAGGGGAAATTATGTTGTGGATAGGGTGGAAAAAGAGTAAAAAAATCTGAAAAAATCAAAGTTCAAATCTAAGTCAAAATCAAATCAATGGATCAATCAGGATGCGCTTATTGTCGCGAGCGTCAGGTTTTATCGCGGTGCGGCAAGCTTGTCACGGCGCGATGACCTTGCTACGGCGTGACAGTCCTGTTGCGACGTGATGGACCTGGGAAATTCCGCCGGTCTTAAATTTCTGCTTCAATTTTGCTTATAAAAAGCCCCCAAATACGCCTTATTCTGCATAATTCAGGTCATTAACCCTCTAAATTCTTCTAGTTTTCATACATTAGTAGCCATGTTTAGAAGTTTCTGTGAAATCACTCGTGAGTGGTGTCGGTCTTTGACCACTAGTGAGAGGAAAAAGCTCGATTTTCTCAACATGGGTGGTTTATAAGGCATTAAAGGGGTAGATCTTGACAGTAACTTTATTCATACTACCATAGAATATTAGGACCACAACACTCACTATTTTAGGCTAGGAAACGATGAAATTACCCCCCTACCAGAAGACTTTGGTGCTATTTTTTATTTTCCTTAGATCTTGCAGTAATTCCCACGGTGTGCGAATATTAGGATATTTTGGATTTTAACACCTGACAAAAGGCTGAAAATGGTTTTTAACACCCCCCAAAAAAAAACTTTTATTTTAACACCTCCCAAAAATATAAAAGTTGGAAGTTAACACCAGTTAATGATTTCCGTCACGGAAATTTAACGTGGGTCCCACAAATTGGCTTCAACTTCAATTTTCACCCAGCAAAACACGAAACTTCCTCTCTGAACCTTCATTTCATTGATTTTATCCATTACAGATTTTTGGTGCTCATAATTTACAGATTTACAGATTTTTGGTGCTCATAAATCAAACCATACAAAAAATAAATAAAAATTCAACACCGGTTCATCTTCTCCTTCGTTGGAGAACAAAGCGACTGAGAACTTCCATTTTTTTTACCACCAATTCCGCCGCCCATAAAGGGCCCTGTACGGCTACTGACCAAGCCTTCGCAGCCAGCAAACATGTTAACTGGGGACCGGCCACCAAAATTAAATCAACCACCCAAGAAACCAACCTTGCCCCATCCCGTTAGCCACCCAGCTCCCTCCCCCGACCGACGACCGGCGAACCCATCCCACCCCTTTTCCCCACAAACGCAACCCAACCCTCTCCCTTTTCCCCTGCTGCCCCGACCCAAGCCACCACACCGAAACCACAATCAAAGATCTGAATCGCCGCAACCACCACCACTACCACCACTCTTCTGCAACACTTTGCTCCAAACCCTAACGAATCGACCCGCCTTAACCTTTTCGGCCACCCTAACCCCTAAACCACCACACCGTAACTTTTTTCGGCAAACTTAAATTGATTTCTAGACGAGGTTCGATGGATCTGCGATTTGCTCTGATTTCGGGAATTGATGTTGGGAATTGATTTTTTGCGGTTTGAGTGAGGAGGTGGCTGCAGGGGTTGCGATTGTGGGCTGGTATTTGGAGAGGAGCTGATTTGGTTGCGAGAACGGGGAAAGGGAAGGGGGGTGGGTTCGGTTGGCAGCGTAGGGGTGGGGGAAAGGGAGGGGGGAGGGAAGGGGTGGCAGTTGAGGGGAGGGTGGGCAAGAACGAAGGAAAGAGTTTGGGATGGCAGCCATGAAGATGAAGGGAGGAAGAAGACGAAGAAAAGATGAAGGGAGGAATAAGAAGAAAAAATGGGATGGCAGCCACGAAGGTGGGTTTCGTAAAAAATTGAAAACGAAGGAGAGTTGAAGCCAATTTATGGGACCCACGTTAAATTTCCGTGACGGAAATCGTTAACTGGTGTTAACTTCCAACTTTTATATTTTTGGGAGGTGTTAAAATAAAAGTTTTTTTTTGGGGGGTGTTAAAAACCATTTTCAGCCTTTTGTCAGGTGTTAAAATCCAAAATATCCCGAATATTATTATAAGGATTTTGAGCGTTTTTAGAACCTTAGGGAAACCGATTTAAAATCTATAGTTCATGGAAACGAAGTTGATTTAAGAAAATTTACATCTTTTTTCTTTAATAGACCTAAGTCTAATTCGTTTCACATATATAGAAGAAGAGAATTTATTTTTATCATGTTTAGCTAATTCTTGCTTACTAGTGGTAGTATTCATGTTGGTCAAGCTATATTAGCGTCTTTCATGGATCAAATTGATGCTGGGAGGAATCCAATGCCATTAATTGTCATGGAACAATTTATTTATATTCTTTGTAGATTTGGCTAATGGAAATACTTGGATTGATCAGTCCTCCTGATAACATCGAAAAGTACACTCCTAATTTCCTTGTAAGAAGGAGAAGCGATTTCTCTCAAGATGGGACACCGGGAGTGGAGTAGAATCTTTGAAACTCGCGACTTCTCTATCAATTGGGTCGTTCCTTGGTGGAAGATTGAAAAGATGATTGGAGTAAATACCTAACCTTCCTGCCGTATTCCAAGCTTGTCGAAGTTGACTTTCTACTACCCTTCTAGAGTGATGAGACAATATGGCCTTGCTCAAACCATCC
Organism: Chenopodium quinoa; assembly: GCF_001683475.1. Taxonomy (NCBI): domain Eukaryota; kingdom Viridiplantae; phylum Streptophyta; class Magnoliopsida; order Caryophyllales; family Amaranthaceae; genus Chenopodium; species Chenopodium quinoa. The sequence continues at coordinate 564,602 of NW_018744072.1, read as the reverse complement.
CTTTTGGTGACCTTCGTCGACCTTATGAGTATCTTGTATCGAAGAATGTCGAAAGGTTTGACGATTATTTGTGTGCTAGACCCTTATGGGACGTCGTTTCCAACAGAGTCCGTCCCCCATTATCTAGAGAATTTAAACAATTGTTACTTGGTCGAAATCAAAAGAATAAGAACAAGGTTTGAAATACAAATTCTAAAGGTGTGGAAATGACAAACATAAAGGATCGCTTGGGAGACAAGAAGGTTCCTCCTAAAGATCGTCCGGGTTCAAAAGTTGAATTCAAGACTCCTATTATGCCTAAGAGGAAAGGTGTTGTAGAGGGTAAAGGGAAAAAGAAGGCTAATCCTATAGAAAAGGAAAAGAAAGCTTGGGTTGAGAAGAAGGTAGAGGTCTTTATTAAAGGTGAAACTTCTTCTAAGGTGTCGGTTCGATCATCTAATGGTTCTTTATTGGTAAAGGAGCTAGAAGATGAAGAGGATTTAGACAAGAACTGGAAAAGGGTTCGAAAGGAGATGAAAGATTAGAGCATTGCTTTACTTTTAACGTACTTTTAATTTCCAAGTTAATTATATTTTCAAGCTCTTAAATCATGAATAATGTACTTTCAATTTTAGTTCAATTATTAATGCAATTTTAGCTATCAATTAAATTACTTTTTCTATTTATAATATTCCTTTATTAAAAATAATATTTCAAGCAATGGAAATAACTTGAGTAATTTCGAAAATAGTCCGAGTACAGAAATCGAAAAATTCTCGAAACAATTTTAAATTGTCGCAATTAATCGTAGTTTGCCTTGGAGAAAAACGAATTTGCCGCGGCACGATGGGATTAGCTCGGCGCGACAAACCTGATGCGGTGCAACAATTTTGTCGCGGTGCGATGACTATGGCTGTGTGCGATGATCCTATCGCAGTGCGTTGAATTCTGTATTTTGCGATCTTCTTGATTTTTCCGATTCTAAGTTGATTTTTTGTGTAAAAGGGCAAGATTTGTGAAAAATTAAAGTGGCCGCACCCTATGGAAGGGTTGCCTACGTATCGTTGTTAAAGGAATCAGGTCGAACGTAGCTCTCTTGAGTATAGAATTGAATTAAATCATGGGTAGAACTTTTTGAGTTGGTCAAGATTTGTCATGTTCGAGAATTCGTTATCATCCATATCTGTTAATGCTGCGCCGCCGGATAAGGTATTTTTCAAAATGTATGGTCCAGATCAATTAGGCCTAAACTTGCCTCTTGGGTCTAGAACATTCTTTCTAAGTGCTTTGAACACCAAGTCTCCTTCCTTGATGTTTCTCGTCTCTACATTTTTGTTGAAGTGTCTAGTCATGCGGTTTTGATAACATTGGACATGACGTAAGGCTTCTAGTCATTTTTCGTTGAGTAGAATTAACTCTTCATATCGTGCCCTTGTCCATTCAACCTCGTCAAGCTTACTCTCCAATGCTATGCGCAGGAAAGGTATTTCTAGCTCTACAGGTTGTACGGCGTCCATTCCACAGATTAGGGACACTAGTAGAAAAAAGAGAAATAAGCACCGCACAATGCGCATCGGTTTTTAATAACCGGTGCTAAAAAAAATAGGCGGGATTGAGGGAAAGAGTATTCGCACCGGTTCCAACTAAACTAGTGTGAAATTACCTTATAGCACCGGTGCAAATTAAAAAAAAAAAAAAAAAAGGAGGGGAAGAGTAATCGCACCGGTTCAAATTAAACCGGTGTGAAATAATGTTTTAGCACCGGTTCAAACCGGTGCGAAATAAATAAAATAATCGGGCTCCCTTCTTCTTCTTTCTTTCCCCCTAATTTTCATTATTTTTGTTTTCCCTTCGCCCCTCTCTTCCACCACCTCCGAAGTTTCTTAATTCTCCATTGAAGCGTTTTCTGAGCTTTACTCACGCTGCACCTCCTTCTCTCTCCATATCTCTTCTCCATTGAAGCAGATACTTAGCTTTCTCACCTCCATTGAAGCAGGTTCGAGGTAAGATATTTTTGTGGTCCTTTTTAAATTATCGAATTCCTTCGTAATCTAGGGTTTGTCGTTTATTTGCTTTTGAGTTTAGTAATTTTAGGGTTCTTGTAATCTAGGGTTTGTCATTGAAGCGCGCACGGCTCCTCCTCAACCACAATGACCTTCTTGTCACAGCGGCACGGCCTTGAACAGTGGACCTGGTGTCTGGTGAGCTTACCTTTTCGGTTTCCTTTAATGCCTATTGTTGGCTTGTTGTGAATTGAGTTATTGCCTTGTTGTAAGCTTGCAAATTTTTTATGGGTATTTTATGCATTTTATTTTATTTTATTTTTTTGTTAGAAGCCATTAAAGTGTATTTTATGAATCAATGTCTTTGTTACAAGAAAGTGTTAAAGCATGTATGTATATTCATGATTAGTTCTTTTGTATTTATCGAAATCACAATGACGACCTTTTATTAGATAAGTATATCGTTGTCTTGTTGAATAATTGATTATTTGATTGAATTAGAGTACTAGAGCAATTAGTTATTTAGTTGAATAGTTGGATTTGAATACTTGTGGAGTTGTTGATTATTACTTAATTAATAGACATCATAGATTGATACTTTGATAGTTCATAGTTTCCAATTGACAAATGATAGTTCATACTTACTAACTTTTGTTTTTTGTTTTTTTTATAGATTCATATGTGAACTGAAGCACAAGTTTAGCTTGAAGACTACATATTTAGCTCAAGTGGGAATTTAGAAAGAATACATCCATTGTACTTGCTATATTTGTATGAATTAAAAACTTTACTAAGCTATATTTCTTTCTCTTTATTCATTTAATAAAAGTTTGTTCATGCTGTTACAACTTGTGTATTGTTTAATGACAAATAAATACAACAATATATAAAATGCTTGCATCATCATATGTCTAGATACCCGTTCAAGGCTTTCTCATTAGGAGAAAGTCTTGAATAGTCCCCGGTTGGGACTGTTCTTGAACGTTTACTCTCACTTAGGTGGTGAATGTATGTCTTTTTTTTCGATTTTAAGGAACATCTTGGCTTACCATTTCCTCACCCTGTTCTCTGGGTACATATGTGGGTAAGTAATTATCTACATCGTGTACTTGGAGAACTGGGGGGAAATGCTACCGGATTTTCCTTAAAATTGGAAAGTTGACATACATTCACTAGTGAGATTAGACTTTCAAGGATGGGTTAGGTTGGAGTGATAACGACCCTTTGGAAGCATATATGCATTTTTTTACTATATGAATGTTATATGCATGGTGTGTGTTTGAATTTGATTTACATATATAATATATGTAGCAATTATACATTATTCGTAATATGTTGCTATATTTAGAGACAATTTACTTAATGGAGAAGGATCGTGGTTGGATGAATGTTAGACGTGATACATTGGAATTCTTTCATGGGGTTCAAGAGTTTTGCGAGAGGGCTTCATCTTATCAGCGCCGAATGGGTGTCGATTGCCTCTATTGTCCGTGTGTTGATTGTAATAATGTGAAGGTGGTCAATAGTGTTGAAATCATTAGAGATCATGTAATTTGTTGTGGGTTTAAGCTTAAATACCATGTGTGAATTGAGTACAGTGGGGATGTTGATGGGAATGATGTGCATGATAGAAGCAATGAGATTCGTGTGGACAAGGAATACAGGAATGATGAATATATTATTGACACTGGTGATGAGGATGGATTTGAGGATGATCAGGTGGATGAGGTCGAGCATGAAGGGGTCGATGAGATTATGCGTGGTGTTAAAGGTGACGTGTTTGAGTCATTATCGGAGGCTTCTGAAAAGTCTTTGTATCCTGGGTGAAAAAAATACTCCAAACTATCAGCTGTGCTAACACTTTTTAACATTAAGTCGAAGCATGGGTGGATGGACAATAGTTTTACTTCTTTGTTGACCGCGTTAAGTGAGATGTTGCCTGACGGTAATGAAATTCCTAAGTCTTACTATTATGCAAAGAAGCTCATGTGTCCATTTGGTTTAAAGTTTAAGAAGATACATGCATGTCCTAATGATTGTATTCTTTATCGAAATGAATATGAACAATTGGAGGAGTGTCCACGATGCAAGAAGTCGCGCTACAAGCGCATGAGTTGCAATGCTGGTACGAAGGGACCTCCTGCTAAGGTGTTGTGGTATCTTCCCATTATTCCAAGGTTTAAGCATCTATTCTTAACACCAAATGACGCTAAAAACTTGAGGTGGCATGCAGAGGGAAGAAAGAAAAACAGAATGCTGAAGTAACCAGCCGACTCCCCGCAATGGAAGAACATTGATATGAAGTTTGGGAAATTTGGTGATGAAGTCAGAAATTTAAGGCTAGGGTTGTGCACGGACGGGATGAATCCATTTGGCACTCTTAGTAACCAACACAGCACATGGCCGGTACTTTTAGATTTGCCTCTTTGGTTGTGCATGAAACGTAAGTATGTAATGCTTTCACTACTAATAATGGGGCCAAGGCAACCTGGAAACGACATAGATGTTAATCTTGCGCCACTTGTTGACGATTTGAGAAAGAAGTGCGACAAAGGAGTTTCCGTTTTTAATGCTCATAAGAATGAGATGTTCACATTGCGTGCAACTCTTATGTGGATCGTTAATGATTTTCCTGCATATGGCAACTTGTCTGGATACAAGAACAAAGGAAAAAAAGCATGCCCCATTTGTATTGATGACACACCAAGCATGTGCCTTGATCATTCTCACAAAGAGGTGTACATGCGGACCCGAAGGTTGCTCAGGCGCGATCACCCGTACCGTAGGCAGAAAAAGGCTTTCGATGGGACAGCGGAAAAGGGGATTGCGCCTAGGCCATTGACTGGTGAGGAGGTTTATGCTCGAGTTAAGGGTATATGAACAGTATTTGGGAAAACAGAAAAAGCTGCGGACTCAACTGCTCTCTTTAAAAAAGAATCAATCTTTTGGAAGCTTTTGTACTGGAAAGAACATGATGTTAGGCATTGTCTTAATGTAATGCATATAGAGAAGAATGTGTGTGATGCTCTTGTGGGAACGCTGATGAATACTGAAGGCAAAACAAAGGATGGAAGGGTGCACGGTTAGATTTGGAAAAGATGGGGGTTTGTCTAGAATTGTGGGCTCGGAATAAGGTTAGAAAAGGAAAGGAACAGGAAATGGAAAATGAAATGAGTTGGAAAAAAAGAAAGGGGAAGAGCAAGGTAAAGGGAAAGGGAAAGGAAAAGGGAAAGGCCACAGATGCGTCGAAGAAGAAATATGAGGGAAAAACCAAGGATGAAAAGGCTTATTTACCTCCGGCTTGCTACACATTGTCAAGGGTAGAAAAACGGATGTTTTGTGCATGTCTGTACGGCATTAAGGTTCCATCAGGGTACGCATCTAACATGAAAATATTTGTATCCTTAAATGGAGAATTGAAGCTGACAAGTATGAAATCCCATGATTGTCACGTTATGATGCAAGTATTCCTACCAATTACAATACGTGGTATTTTATAGAAGCACGTGAGGGAAGCTATTACAAGCCTTTGTTAGTTTTTCAATACAATATGCAGCAAAGTGCTTGATCCTTGTACACTTGATGCTTTGCAGGCGGATGTGGTTGTGACTTTGTGCAAATTTCAGATGTACTTCCCACCCTCATTTTTTGACATAATGGTGCATCTGCTTCTTCATTTGCTGCGTGAGATTAAGTTGTGCGATCTAGTGTTCATGAGGTGCTGCTATCCTTTTGAAAGACACATGGGTACATAGCAAAATAAAGTAAGGAATCGGGCTCACCCGGAAGGAAGTATGATTCAAGGGACCGTGGATGAGGAGATTGGTAATTGTATGGCCGACTATATAGCCGTTTATGAACCTATTGGTCTTCCTACTTCTCGACATGAAGGGAGACTTGATGGTCATGGCACAATCGGGTCGAAACAAATGTCACCTGACTGAGAAAAGTTCTTACAAGCATACCTATATGTGTTGCACCATGTTATAGATGTTCACCCATATTTAGACGAGCACATGGCTAGTTTGCGTGATGAATTTCCATTGAAAGGTGAAAGGGCATTGATGAAGTTTCATAATAAAAGGTTTGTGAGTTGGTTTCGTGATCGAGTGATGGGTAGAATGGATGAGAGTGTCACTGATACAGTAAGGTGGCTTGCTTATGGTCCTAGGGATGATGTTCGCTCATTTGAGGGATATGACATAAATGGGTACGCTTTTTGGACTGAGCGTCAGGATTTGAAATCTTCCTCGACCCAAAACAGTGGTGTAACGCTGTGGCATCGTCAAGGGAGTTTTCAAGTGCTAAGGATAAATCCCCCGTTGATGCAGAGTTATCATACTATATATGGTCGAATTCAAGAAATATGGGAGCTTGATTATTGTAACTTCGCGGTTGCTCTTTTCCAGTGTAAGTGGGTTGATAATATCAGGCGTAACGTCAAATATGATGACTTTACTCTTGTAGATATTGGCCACCTGAATGATAGTGAGGAACCATTCATCCTTACATCTCAAGCTAAGCAAGTTTCTACGTAACTGACCCAGTCGACTTAAAATGGTCTATTGTGCTAGCTGGCAAAAGAAGAATCCTAAGCATTGGAGATGTTGAGGATGAGTAAGAATATGATGCGTTTGATGACTCGACACCTTTCACTATTCCTAGACCTGTTGTACCAAATGACGTAGACGACCAAGCAAATTATTTGCGATCAGACCACAACGAAGGAATATTAGATTGAGGTACTATTCGTTGTGACTTTGAAATTGTAGGTGTTGAAAGTATTATAAAATCACAAGTTAGGTGATTTAAAGAATTAATTTGGTGAAAATGAATGAAAGTGTTAACTAACTTGCCCATTTTTCATATTTTCTTTGTAATGAATGAAGTAACTTTTAGAACATGTGAAATATGGAATAAAAATGACCTATACTGGCCATTTCCTATGTCGATTTGTATTATAATTCATAAATTTATATTTGATTAAAACTTTACTGTACAAATTTATTTATATTACAACTAATAACGTGTTATGTTTGTAATGGCAGGTGTTTATATCTCATGGAGGACGATCAGGACCGTAATTGTGTAGAGGATATAGAGGATGATGATGATGATGATTTCTATTAGGATGAGGACAAGCTTTATGATGTCAACAAGGAGAATGATTAGGATGAGGACAAGCTTTATGATGTCAACAAGCGCCTCCTATTGAAAATGAAATTTCTGAGACGGTTGGTGAGAATCCTACTCCCCAAACTCAAAACCAAGGACAAGGTGGTGGAGGGCAGAGGTGAAGGCACCGGCTAAGAAAAAGGTGAAGGGTTCGACGACAAGTTTCAAGAAACCCGTCGGTCCCATGGTCTTAGAGAATGACAAGGTAGGCCAACCTACGGGCAAATGGCGTCGTCAATATGTTGTTCACGTTGGCATATGTGCGCGCAAAATCCCCATTACACATGGTTGGCGGGAAGTATCTCCAGGCTTGATTCAAACATTTTGGAATGATACAAGGGCAAGTGTTTTGTTTGCACATTTACACAATTATAAATACTTTTTCACCTTATTGTTATTTAAAAGGTAAAACTAATAATCGCTTTTATTTGTGCTTGCAGAGTCTGTTTAATATTCCTAATGATGCCGCCAAGTGAAGGGTGTTTGAATCTTTACTAGCGAAAAGATTCAGAGGCTTCAAGACCACCTTAGTTCATGGGTGGATCACTAAGAGAGTTGTGAGAAAACCAAAGAAGAAGAAAGCTTGCAAGGGAAAGGATAATGGAGGTGGAAATGATGAAGTTATCGAGGAAGAGCGACTCCCATGGAAAAAATGGCCAAGTGTATCGAAGGATGATTGGGAAGCTTTCGTTCTTCAAAGAAGTAAAAAGGAAGCAATTATAAGTTTGGGTAAATCTGATGACAATTGTATAATATATTCTCTTTTTGAAGTAATGATACTAACATTTCTAATTATGTAGAAAATGCGGGAGAAAAATTCCAAAAATGCATCCATAAATAAGAGAAGTGCATGATTAGCTGTATTATCTACTAGAATGTCGATGTGTGGTAGAGGGAAATCGTCCTTTAGGCTAGCCTTGTTGAGATCCCTGTAGTCCACACACATTCTTACTCTACCATCCTTCTTGGGAACTGGTACCACGTTGGCGACCCATTCTAGATACTTGGATACCTTGATAAAACATGCAGTTATTTGTTTTTGGACTTCTTCTTTTATTTTAAGTGCTACGTCGGATTTCATTCGACGTAACTGTTGTTTTACAGGTTTCATTCCCGGGATTAGTGGTATAGTGTGTTGAGCAATTACTCTGTTTATACCTGGCATATCTTCATATGACCAAGCAAAGACATCAATGAATTCTGCAAGTAGATTTATTAGTTCAAATCTTTCCTCTTTATTTAGATTTAAGCCAATTTTAACTTCCCTTTTAATGGTGGGATCTTTTGATATATTAACTGTCTTAATTTCTTCAATTATTGCTGTTTTATTCTCAAGTGCTTCCATTGCTTTAATTATTTATTTGTCATTTTCATTATTAACAAAGCAATTCTCGTCATCTTGGGTAAGGGAATAAAACGAGGAGTAAGAGGAAGAAGACATATTATTGAATTCTTGAATCATTACATCGAAAAGAGAAAGGTCCGATGGGACCTGGCTACTAAATATTCTAGGGGTAGGTGCTAAACTAGGTGAGATAGTAGGGGGTGCAACTACTAGAGACTTGGATGACTAAATAATAGAAGACTCTAAAGGATACTCGAGCTCAGACTCGGACTCTGACTCAGACGACTCGGACTCGTTGAACATAGGTCCTTCTCCCGTGGTTATGGATATCTTTCTCCACTCGGTGTAGTCACCTTCACGGTCTCGCGCCATCCTTTGAGTAGTCCTTCTGCCGGGGTGATAAGCTTGGAGGGGTCAAATTTTTCACTTTGTAGCGCAGTTTGTATAAGCGCGGAGTTGTTGTTGACACGCTTAGGCTTATTTTTTCTCATTCCCAAAGAGGAGACCCATGACGTTAAAGTCAAAGCATGGAGGTGTTCGTTCGTTGTAAATAGGCGCTGTGATCTCGTCTAGAAAGTTGCAATCCAGGAAAATTTCGAACCCAGGCTGGCGTATCCCATTCATGACAAGTGGTTTTGGGAATTCATAACATGGATAATCTTCTCCCTCTTTTATGAATTGTCCATTTAAAGTGAGAAGGTATGATTCCATTGGCATTGCATATTTCAGGGTGCGAGCTCTTCTTCGTGCATTAGACTTTTCCCAGGCTCGCTTAAGGTCTTCTGGAGTTGGTTCGTAACCAAGTCCGAAGGTATCAATTTTAGGGAGGCCGGGTAGTCCCATTCACTTAGCTATTCCTTTCTTCTTTCTTAAGGTCATTCCAAGAAAGTGCCCTTGTCTCTTAAGGATAACATTGACTACGAGATTTGAGTGGGGTTTATAGTCAAGAGGGGTCTTTTCATCTTCATCGATAAAAGAGACCTCTTCGGCATTAAAGCCCCATAATTCGTCTTTCTCATCGTGCTCCACATTAATGATTGGTTTATCAACCGCTTTGATTCTCATGGGGGAAGCATCGATTGTGACAGGAATTCCTCTAACTATAGCCTTTACTCGTTGATGGAGGGATGAAGGGACGGCCTTAAGGTCATGAAGCCAAGGACATCCCAACATAAGCTGAATGAAGCCTTGATGTCTACTACTTGAAAGTAGTACTATGTTCAATGGCTCCTGCAGTGACGTTCATGGTAATGGTTCCAAGGGCTTGGTGACGAGTGTTGTTATATGCCCTTATGCCTTGTGTGGATGGAGTTAAGTCCTCTTCTTTTATTCTCAACATCCTTGCAGTGCGAAGAGGGCATACATTAATTGCCGAACCATTAACTACAAGGGTCATGGGCACATTCATTCTTTTACATACCACCGTGAGGTTCAAGGCCTTATTGTGTTTATCACCTTCCTGCGATAAGTCCTTGTTAGAAAAGGTGATTAAATTATTAGGACTAGGGAAGTCACTTGTAAGGAAGTTGGCGAGTCCTTCTGGACTAGTCTCAGAATCTATCCCTACTTTGGTTAGAGCATCCATTACTGCAACTATATGTTCTTGAGATGAAGCTAGAAGTTTCCAAACATCATCTCAACCTTAGTCTTTTTGAATTGTTTGACAATGTCAATGTCTTCTATAATGGGTGGTGGAACTTGTTGAGTTGTAGGTATATGTACAGTTGTGACTAGTGGTTGTACTCTTCCAGACCTTGTAAGCATAGTGATTGGGGAGTCCTTATCCTCATCCCAAATGTCTTCAATAGGGTAAAGTGCAGCAAGTGGTGGTTCCTTCATATCTTTGAGGTATACATCCTCATCATCACTATCCCATATTCCATTAATATTGGCATCATTTTCCTAAATCGCTATCTAATTTCGGAATGTTGATGAAAAGTTTCCCATCATCTATGAGTCTTTGGATATATTCCTTGAACCTAAAACAGTTTTAAGTTATATGTCCTCCAAATTAATGGTATTTGCAGTAAAAATTGTTCACTATTTTGAGAGACTCGAATGGCTTTGGCTTAAGAGGCTTGACCATACCGTTTTCGAGGAGCATGTCAAAGGCTCTTTCATAAGTGATGCGGGAGCATTCAAGATTTCCTTTCTTGATTCGTTCTTGGAACTTTTTTGAAGTTTCTTGATCATTCTTAAAGGTTCTTGGAAGTTTCTTTAATGTTTCTTTAATTAGATTTTGCTTACAAGTTTTTACCTTTCACTTGAAAAGGTTTTTCTTGGTTCAAGCATTAGGATCTTTAATCTTTTTATCTGTTTCTTTAAGTTAGGAAGTAGTTAGTTCGGTTTTTTTTAACTAGTTAGTTAATTAGTTAATAAGCTGATTTTAGGCGTGTGAACTTGCTTGGTGAGCAAGCTTGGTAAGGTTTGAAATCTAATCCAAGGGTTTGAAATCTTATCCAAGGGTTGCTAGAGTTCTAGTTGGATTAGATAACTAATCAAATTCTATCTTATTTGGTTAGTTATGTAAGCCGTGTCATGCTAGCTTGCGGTTCAAGGTTTGCTTCCTTGTTCTCCAAGTTGGTTTGGAAGTCTAGGTTGCTTAGGATTGAATTAGGGACTTGTCCTAATCTTTCTAGGAGAGTCTAGCTTATAAATAGGCTTGTAAACTCAAGAAATAATCAGATTGTTTTATTGATTAAACCTAGCTTTATTGCTTGTTAATTTGAAACGTTCTTTTTCCAGATTTGCTTTGTGTTTGACGAGTGAAGTTAAACATAAAAACCCTTAGATTAGGCGAGTGAAACCTGATTTAAGTGAGGTTAGATTAATTAGTGAGTGAAGCTAATTCAAACTATCCTCAAAAACCCCTAAATCACGATATTAAGGTGAGTGAAGCCTTGAAATCAGATTTAGAACCCTTAGGCTAAAACAAACGAGTGAAGCTTGTTTAAACCTAAGACTAAACGAATCAAGAAACGCATCAATAAGTTGTGCCTATGGGTGTGTAAGCCCTGTTATTCCTTCTTACTTGTGGTTCAACAATGTTGAAAATAAAAGGCTTTCTTCTTACGGTGTTTGATTTATGAGAAGAAGAGGATAGGTTACACTTCTTTTTAGGGACGGGCTTATTTTCTATTTTATTTACCTTTCGGTAAAGAACTTGAAGTTCAAGACTAAGTTCTTGAAGAGCATCAAGAAGGCTATTTATGTCTGTATTGATAGGATTTTGGGAAGGACTAGCAATGTCTTCATTGGTAGTCTCTTCTTGAAAATCAGTCATGCCATCGAAGAAAACCTCCTCTTCTTCTTCAATGGCATGAACTTCTTCCATGGGTGTGATAAGGAGCGATGGATCTATGAGATCTTGCTCATCAGAAATACTCAAGGAATCAGAAAGTGGAGAGTTGTTGATGTTTGGCTTCTTACTAGCAGGGGGCACTGGAAGTTTATTGTTATCAATCAAGTGCTGGATAGGTTCTTTTAACTTCCAACAACTTTCGGTACTTGATGGTATTTGCAGTGTGCGTTTGGATTCCAACTAGCTAGGCAACCTCTTTTCAGGTGCAAGATCTTGAATAGGTCCGATGGGAGTGATGAGTCCTTTGGCATGAAGGCGATCAAAGGAAGTATAGCTCATCCCAATAGGGGTGAACTCCCTTCTATATTGTTTTCTTTGCCCTTGATTATTCATGGATAGGACGTCGTTTAGATTGGAGGTACTAACATTGTTACTAGAGTGGGTGTTTTTGGAAGAAGAAGGATTGTCGTTCTTCTTTCCTTTCCAACCACTGTTGTTACTATTATTAGCAGCTTTCTATTTTGCAAGATCATCCTCAATTTCAGTGCCTATGTTATAAATAACTTTGAAAGTATTTAAATAGCATTGATATTTCAAATGCTTTTGATATTTTTCTTAGAAGTTCTTGATAAACATCCTTACAGATTCTTTCTCACTTGGAACTTCGATCATCCTAGCGGAAGTTTCCTTCCACTTGTTGTAAAAGGCAGTGAAACCTTTGTTCTCTTTTTGTATAAGCATTTCAAGTTCTCTATGATCGATTTCTACTTGAATATTACATTTGTATCTATCAATAAAAGCATGCGTGATAGAATCCCAAGTAGCGACACTACTAGCAAAAGGTCAATTTCCGACGAATGTGTTCCGACGGACACAAAAATCCGTCAAGAAAAACAAAATTTCCGATGGATTTAAATTCCGTCGGAAATTTCCGACGAATTTAGATTTTCCGTCGAAAATTTCCGACGGAATCTAAATCCGTCGGAAAATACTTAGTTTCCGATGGATTTTTCGTCGAAAAACAATTAATTTCCGACGGATTTCAAATCCTTAGGAGATTTCCGACGGAATTAAATTCTGGAATTTACCCCCTTACAACAGAATTATGGTTTTTTTTTAAAAAAAAAACAAAAAGCAAACCCTAATTATTAAACGGATCCCCTCCCCCTTTCATTTATCATTTCTCATTTCTCTCTCCTCTCCTCTTCTCTCTCCCCGCCTCTCTTCTGATTCTTTCTCCTCTCTTCTTCTCTTTCTCTATCCTCTCCTCTCCTCTCCTTTTTCCTCTTCTCTTTCTCTCTGAACTCCTCTCCTCTTTCCTTCTGTCATTTCTCTTTCTCTTTCCTCTTCTCCTTTTCTCGTTCATTCCCCTTCTCCTTTTCTCTAGTTCTCTCACTCTCCTTCTCTCTCTTCTTCGATCTCCTCCTTGTCTCCTTTTCTTTGATCACCAATTTTAAAGGTTTTTTTGTAGATCTAGGTTAGATTGTAGATCTTTTTTTTTTCTTTAAAAAACAATTCTGATTGTAATTAATTTTTGATATAATTGTAATGTTATTTTATTAATTTCAGAAGATAATTGTATATTTAATTATTTTGTTTGATTTCAATTTTTTTTGTTTATTTTCTTTCTGATCTTTGTAAATGTTTATGGTGGTGGTGGGTGGCTTTTTTTGTATTCTGAATTTATTTTGTGTGGGTGTTTTTTATTTTGGGGGTTCGGATAGTGAGGTGGGTGGTGGTGGTTGGTAGATATGGGCGGCGAGGTGGATTCAGTTACGGGTTAGGGTGGTGGGGAAGGATACGAGTGGGTTCGGTTAGGGTGGTAGGGAAGGATACGGGTTAGGGTGGTGGGTGGGTGGTTAGGTGGGGTGGGGTGGGTTCGGTTTGGTTAGGGTTAGGTGGGGTGGGGTGGGGTGGGTTCGGTTTGGTTAGGGTTAGGTGGGGTGGGGTGGGGTGGGGTGGGTTCGGTTTGGTTTGGTTAGGGTTAGGACTTAGGAGGTGGGTCAGGTTCGGTTAAGGTGGGTGGTAGGGTGGTTCGGTGAGAGTGGTAGTGGTGTTGTTAAGGTTATTGGGGTGGTGGTGGTGCATTAGGGTTTAGTTTGGGTGCGTTAGAGTTAGGTGGGGTGAGGGTGGGGTTGACAATGGGTTTTTGGGTGGCTGAAGGTGGTGACAGGCGGTGCCGGTGGTGGTGCGGCTTGTTTTTTTTTTTAATTTGATTGCACCAGTTTCCGACGGATTTATATTCCGTCGGAAATTTGCGACGGACTTTTCTGGTGCCGGAATTCCTCTTCCGACGAAACAATTCCGACGGAATTTCTGTCCGAAAAGGTCATTTTTCCTACAAAAGGTTTTCTAACAACCGCTTCCGACGGAATTTCGGTCGGAAACGGGTTTTCCGACAGAATTCCAGGTGATTCCGACGGAATTTTCCGTCGGAAATGGCCTGTTTTCTAGTAGTGCGGTTTTTCTTAGTGGCTATGGAAAAGAACCATTGTTGGCATATTGGTTCAAGAGAAAGTGGAAAAAGTGAGGGGAAAACCTTCTTGTCAATCCCCTTAATCTCCATAATTTTCTCAAGGACCCTCAAGTGGAAGTAAGGGTTGTCAGTAGCTTTGAATTTAGGAATGTCATTGGCAGAGAACTTCTGCGAAAGAAGATCCTTATCCACTAAGACTCCCTTAGAATTTATTCCAAAATACTTGTAGTCATTGGAGATTGGACTCAAGCTATCCTCCATGCGCTTAATGGTTTTGATGGGTACTTGCTTTTTAGGGTCTTCAACTCGAGTGGTGAGTCCCTTGAGCATTTCGGTAAGTCCGTTCACAATTTCTTTAAGCTTCTCGAATTCTTCTTGACTGGCCATTCCGAACTTTTTCTGTGACGAATCGGTTTATCAAAGATTAGTACTTGAACAAAAGTGTTGTCCTTGATTAAACGTCCTTCTCTTCTTTACCAAGCCCTGTAAAATTAAACCATTGACTCTTTTAATGAATTGACTCAAATTGACTTGTATTTTTTATTGGGTTGAAAAAGAAAAAAATGGGTGCATATTTTGGGAATCAAGCAGCATGGTTTATGTTGGGAGGATAATATCCGACTTACCCCTCTATAAAAAATGACGGAAAAAAGCACACAAGACTGTAGACATGGTCGGAGACATATACAAAGTGTGTGCATTAACATGTGAGTGAAAGTGATATGTGCAAGACTCGTGTAATGACCATGTGATTAGACTCAAGCAAAGAGTAGGTTAAGACCTCATTTATACATTAATCCGGTTAATAATGAAGAATAGACTTAACACGAAGACTCGGAGAAAATGACCGAACATCACGTAGCGATGGAACTGTCGCGGCGCGCTAGGTCTGTCGCGGCGCGACAATGTTGTCGCGACACGGTAAACCTAGCATTCTGCGGCACAAATTAAATTTCCGCACCAATTAATGGAACGTCAATTTAACTTGTTTTCGTTAACCCTTTCGAAGGTATAAGCCTATAGTCATGCTAAGTCAAGTATATTTAGACTTTATAAGTTCAAATTAATCAACCAATTAATTAAGAAAAAATCCTTTTTAGCCCTTGGTTAGTTGGTTAAGACTTTATTTACAAAAACAAGCCAACACAAAAGGTTAGTTTAGTCACAAGTAAAGTATGCACAAGTAAGAAATGCACAAGTAGTCAAGTATTCACAACATGATGCAATGAGTTTGCAACCTAACTATGGCTCTAGTTCTCTAAAGGTCAAGGATTATGGTGGTCAAAGAGGATCCATGGTTATGAGTCTGGATACATCGTGCGGAAGCCTTACCTTTGGAAGGGTTGGCACGATGGATGGGACCCCGCAAGTTAGAATTACTTCCATGGTTTTGTGAATTCACAATCTCGGATGCACCTATCGTTGCACGAAGCGTTCGTTAGGGTGGATGGAGCGTGAAATCCCAAGCTTAAAGTCATATGTAGAACACATATAGGTTCAAAAAAGAAGGAAAACTCAATCAAGAAGTAGAATCGTCGAGACAGTACTAGAATTGGTCAAAACAAGAAGACAGACTCCTGGTGCGATGTCGCGAGAACACGACGCGAGAAGACAGAGACCGTCGCGCAACGACAACTCTATTTTTCGATGTTCTACGAATTTTCTGATTTTTGCAGTATCTTTTCGATTCTAGTTGTGAAAGATATTTCCAGCTTTTCCTACATGTAAAAATCCTATGTTTTTGACACATTTCGGATGGTCGTTCCAATGCGGACCTTTTTATGCTTATGCCACAATGTTAAACGCACATGAATATCTAGAATCTTTCAAGTCTCATCCACTCATTCTAAAGTCAATTGCCAAAATAAATTTTAGGAATCAAAATTAGAAATCCTCCCAGTGGAGTCGCCAAAAACTGTAGGGAATTTTTCAAACTCAACTTTGAGCCCCACTGTGATCATGCTTTAGGCATGGTGAATTCCAAAGGGAAGGAAGCTAGAGATAAAAGAGTCGCCAACAAGTTTTAGGAACTTGTAAACCGTTCACATGTGTGAGGTTACACCCCGTTCACGATCACGGAGATCGCTACCTCCATAGTGGTCCGGAACCATGACTGGATATTCAGGGATGATGGTACGAATCCAACCTAAAAGAGATTGAACCCGCCCTAAATAGGCATCTACTTAATTCTTATAATATTCATGTGTGCGTTTCGATCAACATACATACAACAAGTTAGCACTAAACCTGTTTAATCTACGTTGGTTGATTATTAATGCACAAATAAATCTATTATTGGTGATCACATGAATTAAAATTATATTAGCCTAAAACAAATTATTAATTATCTTATTAGGTGTGATTTCAAGTACAAATTCCCTTTAAACCTGTAAGAAGGGGCGTGATCAAGCAATAACAATACATCATGAATAATCAAGCAACATATAATTAACAAAACAATCATCAAAACATGATTAGCAAGATTTTAGACATGATGATAAACGGATTAATAACAAATCCTAGCATGTCACTAATAATCAAGATCAAAGCTTTAGCCTAAGCATAATACTAGGAAGCAACATGATAATAGAAATATTAAAAACACCCTAAACATGAAACTATGAATCAAAATCAACATCCTAACATGATACTAGGAATCAAAATAATATCCTAACATGATAATAGGAATCAAAATAATATTCTAACATGATAATAGGAATCAAAATAATATTCTAAACATGATTTCTACATCAAAGGAATAAATAATTAATCAAATTACTTACTTTGATGTCTCGTATCTCTTTCTATCAAAACAATACACACGTTAGTAACTTCAAGAAAGATTAAATCAAATAAATAAATCAAATAAGAATTGAAATATAGATTTTGGACTAAACCCTCAGAACTATCAACCTTTCACATCGAGGTCGAAGGCAACTTCGAGACTAACTTGGAGTATTCAAAGCTCGTGAAGGATGTGTGTTAGGATGTGTTTAGGCTAAGGCTAGGCTAGAAATCAAGAAAGAAAGAGAGAGAAAGAAAGAATAAGCTTTAGCTTAGAGAGGGGGAAAGAGATGATGATTGTTGGTGAATCAAAACAGGGAGATACGACCTCTATTTATAAGGAAAAAAGAGGGTCGAAAGATAAGAAATAGAGTCAGAATTTGACTCGGAGTAAAACAGGATCCATCGCGGCGCGCCAGGCTTGTTGCGGCGCGACAGCCTTGTCGCGGCGCGGTAATTCTGTCGCTCAGCGATGGTTTGAGGAAGATAAAACTCGTACGGAATCCGACCTTCAACAAATTTGGGTCAATCAAAATTCCATACGTATTCTATTTTGACCGTGATTAAAATCATTAAAAATCAAATGTTTTATCCAATGTAAAACTCTTAAGTCTTTATCTTTTCGAAAACAGGATAAATTAGAATCTTGCAGAGGATTCTAGAAGCTAATAATAAATCTTAAGGGATTTAGGATCGAAAACAATCTTCTAGAGAATCCTAGAAGCTTGTAATAAATCCTAATTGGATTAAGAATGAGGTTAAGGTTAATGGACCCTCCACATGGTTATTGGGTCGCAGGCAAGGCTCGATTTGGGCTCGGTTTAGTATTTTGGCCATAATTTCTTCTTTATAAGTCGGATTTGGGCTTATAATATATCGTTGTAAAGCTCTTTTCAAACTCCATCCAAAAATACAATTATGGGACCAGGATTATAGACCAAAATAAATTGGTTTTGACGTTTTTATAAAGAGGACACGAAATAATGATTTTAAGGGACACGAAATGAATGATTTTGGGTTTAAAGACACGAAATAAATGATTTTGGTTTAAAACATTTAAGGAAAGGTTAGAAATGGTCAAGGCTTAGAGGAAATTCATGAGACTCTTCAACTCTCCATCTAACTCGATAATCAAAGACGTGAAAGGTACTCATCACTGGGTTTGGTTTTTAGGAGACACAATCAAGTGTCTACAAGTATAAAGGTAACTTTAAATACTTCTAAGATAACTTTAACCCGTTTACAATAAATTAACGTACACCCGCCTTTTTAGAGAATTATTTCCAATATAATATGATTCATAATATGAATCATACACACATTTATAACTAAATGTTCTAACATTAAATCACCCTCTTAGAGTCGTAGGATCCTAAACGTTATATCTTTGAGGCTTATATCGTTAGTATCAGCTAAAAAATTGCATTTTCTTAAAAAATAAAAAATAAAAACAATAAATGAATTTGAAACCCTATAAACTCAACTCATATATACATGTTGTAAACCAAGCATCCTCAAATATTTTATTATCAATAAGTAAACTTATAGAAGTTGATATTTCAATATATACATTGAAATTTGAGAAGCATTTAACAAGATCTTATCATCTTACATTACTATAATTTTTCCTAACTACTCATTTTGTCCCTATTTGTTTGACGCATGCATTACACAGTTGTGAGTCATATATAATTTTGACCATAAATTTATAAATCTATGAGAAATAATATAATCACTTGGAATCTTGTTGGATTCATTTCAATGCATATTTAAAGAATATTATATTTTTATAAATTTTGCTTAAATATAGTATAGCATACTTATGTTTTAAATCATATATTGAAAACTGTAAAAAGTCAAATAAGACAAATAAATAAAGACAAATGGAGTACATTCCGCTTATCACTAAGTATTTGATGCTCTATGCTTCACCAATATAAGTTTCTCTTCATAGTGGGTCTATTCTTCAACTTCTTACCGGGTGGTGCAAATATGGGTACATAGGCTGACGTTATCCAATCACTAATAAAACCATTCAAAAGCTCCAATAGAAACCTAAAAAAGCCTTCAAGTCAATATGATTGTGAAAACAACTAGTTACATAAACTAGTTACATAGTGCTCTGGATGTTCCATTGCCTTCCATTTAGTTGTGGCAGCATGGAACACCACCTAGTCGCCCTAGCATTGCAATTACAAGTCTTTTAAAACAAACTTTCCACATACGAAGTATAAGTATGTACTTCAGTGCCCCCTTCCTAACACAAATGTGAAGAGAGAAACAATTCATTTGCCTTTTCAGTAAGAATTCTTGGACATAAAATTATACCTTTTTACCAATAATTTTTTTCCCTATGCATTCTCTCCATCAATCCCTTTCTTATGTCCTCTAGTATGATCAAATGTAGCCACTAAAAGCTTCATTCATATTGTACTATACTACTATGATATATGTTATCATATTTGAGATTGTGGGGTGCAAAATGCTCTCATCTATTTCTATTAATTAAAGTACTTCCTTGCAACTGCAATGATCGAAGAAAAGAGCTACATATTTGCCTTTAAGTAATTTTTCGTTGTCCAATTAGCAACAACCTTCCTAAAACCCCCTTTCTATATTGAACTACGGATTATTGAAGATCGAAACTAAAAATTTATTGGAAATTTCAAAACATCTTGTTAGATCATACAATTGAAACTGCCTTAAGCTAGATCTAATGTTAGATCATAAGTCCCTAAACCATTTGCAAGGATTTGTAAGTAGCGCCCCTAACTGTATTTGTCCTAGGTTTCCACTCAAACGTAAACCATTCTGAACATCTTATTGCATCCCTTCTTAAAGCATGCATCCAATGGTCATTCTAGTCCAATGGCGGTCATCATTTTTTTATTAATCAATACCCCGTATCTCTCTTTCAGCTCACCCAGGACCATACCCATGCCCACTATTCCACTAATGACCTTGTACTCGCAATGGTTATCCTCAATTTTTTGGTCATTTCTTACCACATAGCAAGCAAAGAAAAGAAAAGAAAAGCAAACAAAAACCTTACCTTTTGATGACAAGTTGCAATATGTCCATTTTGAGCACGACTAAGGCTATAAAATCAATTTGCTATGTAGCCCAAAAGCAAACAACAATTGGAAAAATTAATCTACATAATGTTATTATTCACACACCAAACACATGCATTATGTAATCAAACTTCATGAATGGCTATCAAGTCTTATTTTCACAGTAATAGTTATGGACTTATGGTCACTATATAGTGTATATGGTCTTGAAATCTAGCCTGTCATTTACTAACAGTCTAACATGGTCTAGAAAATGTGGTGGATACTAACACTACAGACGTTGAGATCAAAAAGACTTGGAGAGATGTCGTACATTAATATGATTTCAAATTGAATGGAACAAGAGTTGCTTATTTAATGCATGCTTGAGGAAAGGGAATGGATTCAAATTCAGGGAAGAAGGAACAGGCTAATTGTCCTCAAAAAGGCGGAAGAAGACATTACAAGCAGGTGTTTGACTGTAACTTTTAAAAGATCTTCTCTTAAGGAAGGAAGGAAGAAAAGACGGGGAAACTGTTAATGTTGATTAAAGTAGTAAAATCAACTTTCATTCTTTTACTATCTTTGAGGAAATACGAGGCATATGGAAAGGGATTGTTGGAGTGGCAGAGGATGAGTTAGGAGGGTTGGGAAGGCCTCCATAGTTAGGGTGAACAGTGGTATAAAGAGGAGGTTGAGGGCATTAAATCAGCCAGGAAGCATGCCTTGAAGAGAGGGGTGGGAAAGAAGAGACTGGAAAGGGACTATCTCAAGAGGTGATAGCCTGGAGAAGGCAGGTTTCTTCATGAAGCGATAGGTATGCTGAATAGATGATGTTTGGTAAATTTTCACAACAAAAAGTCAGAGAATAGCAAAGACAGATCTACACAAAAATGGGAAATCACAAGAATCCTTGCAAGCAAAGAAATTAGCATCTGACCATCGACTTTATACTGAGAAATTGTAGTTAGAATTACAGTGGATGCTCAGCCTTCCGGGAGCAGAATTTTCCAAATAATATGTTTACATTGTTACATGGCTTTGCTTCAAAATATGTAGTATTTAAGACCAATAAGCAATCAGTACATCAGAGTTGCTGTATGCTTAGCACCAGATTTGATGGGGGCACTGTATCAGATTTTTTTTTACTTAACCACCTAGGATGCTATTACAAGATCAACAAGAAACACTTTACCATCATAAATGTCAATGATGGATCATGTACACATTATGTCATGCGCCCATGCTGATATGAAATACTGTATTATGAACTCTCCTCGAGAATGTTTATATAAAAAAACAAAAAAAAAATTATGGATTTGAGCTTGAAAAACTAGCTAATTTGTGGCAGACTCAATCAAACTCCTGTTCCCCATCTATCATAACATTCCCTGTTATATCGAGCCTTCCTACTCAAGGTCCATATCTTCAGGTTGGAACCCTAGTGACTGTATAATCTTGGATAAATTTCTCAAGCATACATATATTTCTACCATCTCGGGATGCCTGTGATCTGATGAATAGAATTCGACCGCTTTGTCATGAATCTCTATCATGCTATAACCTGGCTTTTTCTGAAATCTAGTATCCCTCATGGCAACTTTAAGCTCCGACACATAATCCCATTTTCCAGCATCTCCATAAATGTTTGATGATGTAAGGTAGTTTGATGGATTCCTTGGTTCAAGCTCAATCAGATGTTCGAGAGCCAGCTTAGCTATCTCCATATTTTTGTAAACCCTAGAGGCCCCTAGCAAACAGGACCATATAACAGAATCTGCCTTCATGGGCATCATTTTTACTAAATTAAGAGCCTCAATCAGATGACCTGATCGGGAATATAAATCAACCAGACAACCATAGTGCTCAATCTGAGGGCTTAGGGAATAATCAGCCAAGCTCTGAAAATAAGCCAGACCCTCATCAATATAACCAATATGAGTACAGGCACAAAGAACACCCACAAAGGTAACTCCATCAGGTTGTACCCCAGCATTTTTCATCTCATGAAATAAAGCTAAGGCATCTGAGGCATGACCATGCATAGCTAAACCACCAATTATGGTGTTCCAAGATACCAAATCTCTTTTAACCAAGCCATTGAACACGGCTTTAGCAATTTCTATTCGTCCACATTTTGCATACATGTCCATCAGAGCATTTTCGACAGAAACGTGTTCTTTATATCCTATGCGCTGGGCGTAAACATGCACCCACATTCCTAAATCAAGTGCACCCAATCGTGCACAAGCTGACAATACAGTAGCCAAGGTTACATGATTAGGAAGCACCTCAGCCTCAGACAACATTCGATTGAAAGTAGTCAAAACTTCAACGAAACAACCATGATTTGCATACACACCAATCAATCCATTCCAAGAAAAAACATTTCTCTTTGGCATCACTTCGAACAACTCCTCACAAGCATCGACATTCCCACTGTTCGCATACCCATTCAACATAGTATTCCACATCATCGTATCCTTACGCGGCATCACATCAAAGAGCTTATGTGCATTCTCCATATCTCCAGCATCAATATAGCCAGATATCATAGTATTCCATAACACAACATCTCTGTCAACAGCCAAGTCAAAAAGCTCTTTAGCTAATTTCATATCCCCACATAAAATAAATCCACTGATCATATTAGTCCAACCAACAACATTTCTCAATGGTATTTCCTCAAACACCTTAAACGCTCGTCGAAATTCACCGGAACCCGAGTACATCTCAATCAATGTATTACCCACAAAAGGATTTCTCTTAAACCCATTTTTCAACACAACAGAATGAACTTGCTCACCCTCACACAAAGCAGACAACTTTCCACAAGACTTCAAAACCATAGGAAAAGTATAACAGCTGGGCTTAACACAAGATTCCATCATTTTCCCAAACAAAGAAATAACTTCATTGTGCATCCCATTTTGACTGTACCCTTTAAACATAACATTATAAAAAACATCATCTGGTTCAGGCATTTTATCAAATAGTTGGCGTGCATAACTAGCATGCTTCAACACCGCACTTTGAGCAATGATTTTGGGGACTACATAGTAACTATATTCCAACCCATTAACAAAAACTTGAGCTTGAATTTGGTGAAAATGATTAATGGTTTTACATGATTGTAATAAAGAAATAAATTTCTGTTCTAAGAGAATATGTAGTGGCTTTTGAACTACCGCCAGAGCAATTCTTTAATGAAATAAAAATAAAGGAAGAAACTTTTCGGTGGTAGTGCAGATAAGACGAGCAGCGGACGGTGGTAATGGTGGCGGTTTCCGGTGATGGTGATGGTGGTGGAGATTCTAAAAGAATTCTGAATTTGAATATGTTGTGAAAAAGTAAATCAGTAATAGATACTGTTGTTAGAATGACCCAATAGGAAAAACCCAATTTATTGGGCCTTCTTGATATTTGGGCCGGTATTGCAATTTTAATGACTCACACTCACTCACTCTCCAATCCCCATATAGCACAAGTCATAAGAATGTTAATCTGTATAGTAAATGTTCATTTAAACCCTGAAAATTGACCCATTATATAAAATTGGGTCTTGAACATGACCCAATTTCAGAAACTGACTGACGTGAAGAAACTAAAAATAAGTGGGTCAAATCTAAAATGTAGTCTAGCTTGTCCAAAATTTACAAATTGGATTGAGTGACTAAATTTTATTTTCAAAATCTTAAAATTTCTCCCAAATATTTTATAATAGCCCCGTTCTCTTAACCCTTTTATTTTTTTTATTTTTTTTTTTACAGTAAGAAAATAAATTACATTAAGATAGTTAAGCGACACTTACAAACAAATTCTAAAAAATCTAAAATTCTAACACAAGTACATAACATCTTAGAACTAACTATATCGTTGATTCGATCAACAATCACATTGATAATATATATATATATATATATATGTATGTATGTATGTATGTATATATGAGTTAGTACTAATTCGGCTAGAAATCCACTTATGCATAGTAGTTTGGGCGAAAATACTTATGACACCCTCTAGATTCTTAAGAAAATTATAAAACTCTAGACCTTCAACCCTCACTAGATGAACAAAAAAGTAATTAAACACAATAGAATAACCATCATTTCAAGGATGGGATCTACATATACAAAGCGATTAAAAAGTTTTTGGGGCTAATCATCGGTAGGCAGTAAGAGTACTAGTAGAATTCCCTACAAAGATTCACAACCGAGACCAGGAAGGAAAGAGGAGAACGAAAAGGAGAGAAAAAGGAAGAAGAGTTAAGAAAAACCTTAAAAAAAAACAAGCAGAAAAAATCTAGCAATAGAGGCTTGAAAAATCTTCCAAAGGAGAAACCCTATAGGGAACCTCATGTTCTCTTCACCTAATATTTCTTGAACTGACATTATTTTTGCTGAATTGAAATTATTTTTTATAGATTAAAATTTGTTTTCACTGATTCTCTTTTATATTTATTTTTGAAATTACTAATATTTACTAATTATAACTTATTTTTACTAAACTAAAACTATTTCTTTTAATAAACTAAATTAATTTTTACTAATGAATTGAAATTATTTTTTACTTAATATAATTATTTTAAGGTGAAGAACACTAACGTTAGTGTGTCTTAATTCTTAATGCTTGATAAGAATAATGAACACAAACATTAAAATATATATATATATATATATATATATATATATATTAGGCAGTAAATATTGTACATTTGTTATAGAGTTATTGGAAAATAGTTAGTGGTTTCAAAAAAATTCTAAAAATATCAAAAGTTAACTCAAAATATATAAAAGTGACGTTAAAGAACTAAGATAATATCGTGGTTAATTTGCATGCAGTTCATTAGATAGGTGTGTTTACTCGTGCAGGATCCTCGTGTGGAATACTTTTCATACTTTGAGTTGTATTTTTTGTTACAAATTCATTTAGTTTATAGAGTAATATCTCAAAAAATTTGTTTTTTATTTTAATATAAAATCGGAGTACTAATCTAATGTACGATAAATTCAATGACTCAATGTTTACATTGGTGAAAAATGATTGGAATAGTATGAAAAGATAATGATAACGATTGAAAATAGCAAAGTAATTAAATTCAATGTATATCATGTACGGAGTATTCATTTTGAATTATTAGTGGAAAGTGCTTGTGAATTGACCATAATCTTTGAATGGACTTTTGCTTTTGAACAATAGCACAATCCAAGTAGAAAGTTTACACGAGTTGATATGACATTTTGACAAATGATTGCACTAAGTACAAAAGAAATAACTTAGTCCGAAAGGAATATGATTGCATTCAATATATGATGGCTGGAGGACCTTTCCATTTCCACGTATATAATTTTTTTACTTCATATACCATGGTCAAGATGTAGTAACATGTGGATTATTGACCAATCAAAAAGAGCATTTAAGTAAATCTTATTTCATTCCATTATAAGAAAGCCATAAATAATTTTGTTGTTCCAAAATAAATGCCCCAATTTTAATGGATACGTATATTAATTCAATGTCAAAACAGAATTTTGATCATAAAAATTTTAATTATCAATAACTACAATTATAAAAAGTTGATATTCGAAAACTATACACTAAGAGTTTAAGACGATTCCAACATGTAACTACATAACTATATGTTTTCTTATTATGATAAATCATAGACAATAGTCAAAATAAATTATGTAACTAGTGCAAAAAGTCAAAATAGGGCATTTATTTTGATAAACAGGAAGGAATATAGAGTTGAGCAAAGTAAAGTTATTTCCTTCATTTCGAGCTAATTGCAATAGTAGGCTTGTTAATTTAGCTTAATATTTGAAGTAATTAAAAAAAAAAAAAGTTAATGTCATTTTACTAAGGCTTTATTACCTTCACCTTATTTTTGTTGCAATAAAATTATTTTTAATGAACTAAAATTAATTTTGCAGAAATTCAAATATTTTAGTTGAAATTTAATTTTTTTTTACTAATTATTTAAATTTTTTTTGCTAATTTTCTATTATATTTGTTTATTACAAATACTAAAATTTGCTGATTAAAAATTAAATTGCCCGAACTGAACTTATTTATATTGAAAAGTATTTGAATAAGGGGAAAAGAACAATGATGAATAATTTATACACTTGATGTAATAATTTATATCAATTAAATAACAATTAAAAAACAGTGTAAAAATACTGTAAAAAGTTTTTTTGATCAAATGAAATTTACGATATTTTCTTCATTTTTCATATATTTAATAAGTTAAAACATGGAATATAATGTGAATAGTTGATAATAAATGGGTATATATTTTATAACTATGCATTATTTGATAATTAATACTCAACTAAAATTGGAATTTACATTCCTCAAAAAAAAAAAAAAATCAAGTAAGGGCTTGTTCTCTTCACCTTATCAAAATAAGTTTCAGGTCTAATAAGTTCAGATAAGTTAAAATAAGGTCTAATATGTGTTATATTCACTTGATTTTCACTAGTCTGAACTTATATGAACTTAATTGAATTTATCTGAATTTGACTGAACTTATCTGAACTTATTTTATTTGTAATTTGAACTTGGGTATCCCTTATCAGAACTTGTTTTTTCTGAACTGAACTTATCTAAACTTATTCTTCCTCAACTAAACGTATCTTTTATAAACTTATTAGACCTGAAATAAGTGAAAATAAGGTGAACAGAACAAGCCCTTAAGTTTAATAAGGTCTTATAAGTTTAATAAGGTCTAATAAGTTCTAATAAGTTAAATAAGGTATAATAAGTTCCAATAAGTTAAATAAGGTCTAATAAGTTACAATAAGTTATAATCAAGTCTAATAATAAGGTCTAATAAGGTCCAATACCAATAAGTTCTAATAAGGTTTAATCAAGTCTAATAAGTTCAATAAGGTCTAACAAGTTCAATAAGGTTTAATAAGTTTAATAATGTCTAATAAGGCCTTGTTCAGTTCACCTTATTTCCACTTATTTCAAGAAAAATAAGTTTAGATAATGGTTAATAAGTTTAGATAAGATAAGTTCAGATAAGTTGTGGTAAGGGTTAATCAGGGCTACTCAAGTTCAATTTATAACTAAAGTAAGCTCTAATAAGCTCAGATAAGATAACATAAGTTAAGATAAATTCAGATAAGTTTTTATAAGTCCATGCATTAAGTACCCTAAGATTTATGTATATATATATACTAGTTTTGTGCTCGGACGATGCCCAGATGGTTGATAGAATTTTAAGATAACATATTTAGTTGAATGTTAAATACGGTCTAATAATTCTTTGTTTGTAAATAAATATCTATATTATTATTAACTTAAAATTATTTTCACTGAACTGAAAGTATTTTTGCCAAACTAAAATTATTTTTACTAATTAAAACTTATTTTTACCGATTCTCTAACATTTTTTAAAATAAATTAAATAATGATGCATTTTGTATGCGGCTAGCCACACCATCTGGCCGGATAAAGGAACCCCTATAAAACTGACCGAGTAACCCCTGTATTACTAACTGAGTAACCTGTACGACTGACTAAGTAACCCCTATCTATAACACTAATATAATTGAGTAACCACTATAACTCTATAAGTCTATAACACTGACCAAGTAATCCCGATAGCACTAATGAAGTAACTCTTGTAATAATTGGTGACACGGTTTTGCAATCTACGTATAAAAGTTTGTGATCAAATATACTATTATAAATGGATGTTATTTTAAAGAACTTTTTAAAATGAATTTGATGATGGAAATAGAATTGAGTTATAGGATATTTATTAAAAGTTATGATTAATTTTGTATATATGAAATGTTAGAATTTTATCGATAATAAAACTATATACAACAATTTTATCCTAAAAATTCTATCCAAAAATCGCTTACTTAGCATCATATGAGTCACAATAATACTTATTTATCTCCTACGTGGAGCGACACTTGGCGAAAAACTGGAATGTCAAGTGTCGCTGTCTCGTGGCCTGACTGCGAGACCGGCTTTATATATTAGTGACTAGTTTTTTTTCCCGGGCATCATGGTTAATAAAAGTTTAGGGTAATCTTTTTGGATTAAATGTTAAATACGGTCATATAATTCCTTTTGATAATGCAGACATACTGAATTGAAATTATATTTTATTGAACTAAAATTATTTTTACTAAACTGAAAGAGTTTTTACCAAAACTAAAATTATTTTTTTCTCATTAAAACTTATTTTCACTGATTATCTATTATTTTTTTAAGTAAATTAAATTTATTATAAATGGATCTTATTTTAAATAACTTTTTTAAATGAATTTTATGATTGAAGTAGTACCGAGTTATAAGATATATATTATTATGATTAGTTTTGTATATATGAAATATTAGAAATATATTGATATTAAAACTCTATACAATATTTTATCTTTAAAAATATATCTAAACTTAATACATATTTATCGCCTACGTGGTGTGACACTTGGCGAAAAACAGGAATGCCAAGTGTCGCTGTCTCGTGGCCTGACTGTGAAACCCACTTTATTTATTAGTGACTAGTTTTGTACCCGGGCGATGCCCAGATGGTTGATAAAATTTTAAGATAATATTTTTACTTTAATGTTAAATACGGTCAAATAATTCGTTCTGATAATGTAGGATATTTAGACATATGATATCATATGGCTTATATTTATATATTAATACTTTTTGTAGTTTTGTTTGTAAATAGATATCTATGTTATTATTGACTTGAAATTATTTTTAATGAACTTAAATTATTTTTACTAAATGGAAAGTATTTTTACCAAACTATAATTAATTTTACTGATTCTTTAATTTTTTTTAAAATAAATTGAATAACAATGCATTTTGTATGCGGCTAGCCACACCATCTAGCCAGACAAAGTAACCTTTATAAAACTGACCGAGTAACCCCCATAATACTAACTGAGTAACCTCTAACACTGACTAAGTAACCCCTATCTATAACACTGATTGAGTAACCACTATAATACTGACCAAGTAACCCCTATAGCATTAACAAAATAACTCTTGTAATAGTTGGTGACACGGTTTGACCAGCTACGTATAAAAGTTTGTGATTAAATATATTATAAATGGATCATATTTTAAAGAACTTCTTAAAACGAATTTAATGATGGAAATAGTACCTAATTATAAGATATTTCTTAAAAGTTATGATTAATTTTGTATGTATGAAATATTAGAAGTATATCGATAATAAAACACTACAACTTTATTATCTTTAAAAATCTATCCAAACTTCGCTTACTTATCATCATATGTGTCACAATAATACCTATTTGTCGCCTACGTGGCGCGACACTGGGCAAAAAACTGGAATGTCAAGTGTCTCTGTCTCGTGGCCTTAATGCGAGACCGACTTTTTATTAGTTATATATATATATATATATATATATATATAGGGTCAGGATCTGGTGAGAACCACCCTTTATGTGAGAACACTCCTAATATATGAAAACAAATCTAAGCCTTAGGATCAAACGGATCAACGGCTCTAATAAATCCAAACTTTTCATCCATATACTTGCTGCTACTCAGAAAAACAGACTAAAGAAACTACGAGCTTCAATTTCAATGAGATTCAAGGATTTCGAACATAATTTCGTTCGATTTTTGTCAGATTTTAGCAGCAACAAGAATCAACAAACTTCATAGATTATACAAGTAAATAATCAACAAAAGTTATGTTAGTTTTTTCCGAATATAATATTCTTAATTTTTGTCAGTATTTTCGAATTTCATGGTTTGAATGTTGGATTTTCGTTAAAATTTTAGCAATGAGTGATCTTAATTTAGTATTTTCCTTAAAAATCAAAACAGCCCAAATCAAAAGCATGCAAAACCAATAATATTTCAATCCTTCATAGTGATAAATCTAAAATGAAATTATTATGAGCAATGCAAAATTTCTCCAGCAGAAAAACATTATTATAAACTAACATTTCAAGTCCTGGTAACTCTACCCTACTAGGATATAGCGAATAAAATAAGGTCCAAATCCAAGCTGAAATTCAATATTTTGGTAATTCCACCCTTCAAGAATAAAAAACCGGTTACGAGTATGCTAAGTTTTGTATCAGATGCTTAAAATCTACAGTAGTTTTTCAGATTGATGGAACAAACAACTTGATTGAAGGATTCAAGTAAAATACATGCATTGGATTCATTTAGAGTAGCTAAGTTTGCATAATTTACCTAACTAGCTTAGAGCATAGAAGTTTAACAAAATTTGAATTTGGCTTGGTCAAAGTAAGAATACTTTGGGAATTACTATCCCACTTTAGATATATCTGAAAAAGGATAAAACAATCATTACATTCAATTGAGACAAAGATTAGTTAAATATAGATGGATACAATCCATTGAAAATTTTCCTTAGCCACTTAAAAATTTCAGCACAAGACCACCTAAGTACCTACTTCATTTTAAGAACTTAGTTAATTTCACACATACCAATACCCCTCTTGTTTCAAGTCCAAAACATGGAGTATCAAACCACAAAAAAAAAAAAAAAAAAAAAAGCAAGATTTAACAGAAGCATATCAGCAAACAATCTATTTTAAAATCAATCATCGAATTCAACCTCAAAGATATCCATACAATTTCCTTTCCCCCTAAAGCGTTATCAATTCTCCAAGTAGCATATTTCCTTTCACACTGAATTATTTGCCTTAAATTGTAAATCAAATATGCAAAGCTAAATAAGAAAATAATCACAATTGATGAACACTGATTTAATCGTCAAATATAACTACAAAATGAGCAAAAAAAAAAATTACAAAATCCCTATAAAAAAAATCAGTTAATTGATACTTACCTTTTTCGTTCATAGGTAACAACCTATAGAGTTTGATGTATCATTCAAAGCTTCGATGGTAAAATCCATTTCAATTCGCGATTTCTAGGTTTCAAAAAAACGAAATAAATGTAAGATACCAAAATTTGAGCATTAATGCCAAAAGAACAAAGAAAAAATTAATAGAAAACAGGAAATATCTAGTAATAGGTGAAGATTCAAGCCGAAATTCAAAGATAACAAAAGTAAAGCAAAAATAAAACTAAAATCAACTTAATAACTACTGAATAAACGAAAATCAAACTAAAATAAACGAAAAACACAAAGTAAAACATAAGCGAAACTCATCTTGGCGAAGAATTGAAGAAGTTTGAAGAAGAATAAGAGCAAATAGCAGAGAGAAAGAGAGCAGAGATACCTGAGAATTGAGAAATTGAAGTAGGAGAGAGAAAATAACTTGCAAAATGAAGGAGGAGAGAGAAAACGCTGATTTTTTTTTTTTTTTTTTGAAATTATGTTTGACCGGGATAAATGGTAGCCATTGGATGCAATTGATCCAACGGTTGTAATATGTCCTCACATATACCAGGTTCTCACATAAGGGATGTGTTCTTACATGATCCCATTTATATATGGGTCGGGATCCGGTGAGAACCGCCCTTTATGTGAGAACCACCATCTATATGAGAACCAATACCAACCGTTACATTATAATGAAATTCAACAGCTACGATTAAAATACAAAGCTGCCAAATACCTCCACTCCATTCTCACGGGTCCTCCTTTCTTCCTTATCTCTCCTCCTCTCTACTCTCACGTTCTCTCTCCTCTCCATTCTCGTCTCCTTTCTCTCCTTTCTCTCTCCTCCTCTCCATTTTCATCTCACGCATCTCTCCTCTCCATTGTCTTTGAAGCTTCAGAAGCGGCTCGCCGCCGATATTCTCAAGTGTGGTCGTGGTAAGGTTTGGCTTGATCCTAATGAAGGCAATGAAATCTCCATAGCTAACTCTCGTACTTTCTTTCTCTCTTCTTTCATTTCAATTTTCTTCACTTGTCTTTTTGTTTTGGTTATTTTCAATCAATCGTCAGATTTTACAAATGACGATATATCTGCAAATTTCGGTTTTAATTTTGGAAGAAATTATTTAATTGATCAAGTTGAATGATTTACTTCGTATTATGAACAAGAAATTATTTAATTTCGATTTTTTTGGTCTATCTTTGTTCCGTTTTTTATTGTTTTGTTGCTTTCGATTTTAATTTCATCTTATTTCTGTTCAATTTTTTTTGTATGATTATTCAACTCGTTTTTTTGTTTGATTATCTACTTCCAATTTTTTGATATTTCGTCATTATGGTTCTTTGAATTTTGGTTTGATTGACAATGGCGAGATAATCTCCAATTTTATTGAGCATTTGTTTGTCATTTGATTCGACAAACAACGGATAAGAGAAGAGACGAGTTGACATTTTGAGAAATTCGACAATGTCGTCGTTGTCGGCAATCAGCGAGGAACTCGGCGAGATTGATGGACAAATCAATGACATTATTCGTGCATTATCGTAAGATTTATGTCATTTATTCCCCAATTTTGTGAAATTTAATTATTTTTTGTTACAAATAATTTAAATTGGTAAATTGCCGTATTATGAATTGTTCTTAGAAGTCTTTTGATTCATCTAATTTCAGCGTTGGTGATTTGATCGACGCTTTGTTTTTGTTGCTTACAAGTTGCAATTGCCTGATATTTAGCTGTGTAATCTATTTACTGGGATAAGTTTGGCAGAGAGATTTGTTTATATATATATTTTAACTAGTTTCATTAAGTAGAAAAGTCTGTCTTAGCCATTGAATATGGTTAGCTTCTTGGTTCTTCATATACTGACTCTTTTCCTCCTCTGCAATACAGGTTTGCCATTGAAGTCCGTAATGGCGTGACCTTTCTTGACCTTATAGTCATGCAAATTGAGGTCTAGTATTCTATTTTCTTTCGGATTTCTGTATATTTTGATTCTTCTTGACACTTACCCTCTTGTGAATGATACACAAAACCTTAACAGCAAGTGTGGATCCAAAGTGCCTTTGGTTCTGATGAACTCATTCAACACACATGATGATACACTAAAGGTAAAGTACCCATATAAATATTCTATACTGATAGGTTATTTACCTTGTTGAGAATCTTTGCATGACTTTAAACTCACTCATTGCACACAGATTATTGAAAAATATACCGATTCAAATGTTGAGATTCATACGTTTAATGAGGTTTGTTACTTTAGTTGAGTTCATGTCTCTTGTTTTAAGTACTACAGTGTGATGCTGTGGATTATTAATTCCACATCTTTGATTATTACTTTACCTTATAATCAGCTTTGATGGGGCACTTGGTTGCCTACTGTTGCTGGGAAAATTGCTTAACTTTTCAAAGCTGAAATCCTAGCAATATTCAAAAGGCAAAGATTCCTGAAAACTTGATGATATATTGAGCTTTACCAGCTTTTGCTTCCTTTTTCAGCTTGACCAAACTAATGCATATTGGTCATTTGTAACTTGGGGATGGTTAGTGTTGCAAGTTAAAAATCAATATGTTTCCATTGAGTTGCATATGGGCTGGTATTCAATTTTTGGATTGGATACACTTTTAGCTCTTCCTTTCCTGAGCATTTCTACTATGTTCCTGCTTATACTATGCACTTGGTATGGCTGCATTGAAGATTAAAAATCTATTAACTAGCTAAGTGCATATTCTTGTGCTGATCTAAACATGTATTAACACAAAAAGGTTTTATGTATGAACCCTGTATTTGTGTTGTCTTTCATCTGTTCATTTTATATGGAATCACCACTGTATGCTGTTTATACAGTGGTGTTGATGTAGTTTACAATGGACATTTGTGTCAACATCTTTGTTTGATTCTTTTTTTTGAAACAGAAATGGGTTTTAGAAGTTGGAGAAGATCAAGGATTCAAGTAGACACAGCAGGCAACTAGAAATAAATCTTGTTCATTTGTCAAATGAGCAAGCAATTATTTGCTCATTTATCAAATGAGCACATAGTTCTTTTCTCATTTATCAGACGAGCAAACAAATCTTTGCTCATTTATCAAATGAGCAACAATTCTTTGTTCATTTTATCAAATGAGCAAACAATTCTTTGTTAATTTATCAAATGAACTGATTAAAAATTTATAACATAGAAAAAGATTTAAAACATATGATAAAACCTATTAGCTCAATTGGTAGAGCAGTATGCAAATGCATAGGGGATGTAGGTTCAACTCTTACATAGATTATCTTATAAACAAAATTAATTAAAAAAAATAAAAATCAAATTCGTACTAAATTATATGAGCAAAAAAATGGTTTGAAATAATTTATAACTATATAAATTTTGCTACAATTAAACTCTCATACAAACTTGTGTCTCCAAATTACATAAATTAACCTACGTGAGATTCGAATCCACATCTTTTGTGCATTTGCACAATGCTCTACCCTTGAGCTAATAGGCTAACGTATTTAAAACATTCAAACACACTCACAAATGAGCATTAATTTGACAAAATGAGCAAGAATCATTTGCTCATTTGACAAATCAGCATTAAATAGTTTGCTCATTTGACAAAGGAGCATTGAATGTTTTTGCTCATTTGACAAATGAGCAAAAAATTAATTGCTCATTTTGACAAATTATTTGCTCATTTTTGACAAATTAGTAAAAAATAAATCAGCAAATGAGCAAACATTTGTTTAATTATTCATTAAATCAGCAAGCATTTTTTTACTCATTTGTAAAATGAGCAAACATTAGTTTGCTCATTTTTCAAATAAGCAAATAATTAGTTACTCATTTGTAAAATCAGCAAACATTTCTTTGATCATTTGAAAAATGAGCAATCGATTTTTTGCTCATTTAGCAAATGAGCAAAAACTTAGTTGCTCATTTGTCAAATGAGCAAATGATTAGTTGCTCATTTGTCAAATGAGCAAATGATTAGTTGCTCATTTGTCAAATGAGCAAACATTAATCAATTATTTTCAAATCCCAGATCAATGATTTTCTTTACTCAAATTATAACTGCCAGAAAAATTGATAAACTATCTTACAAATCCAAATCATCCAAAAAAGCACAAATCCTGAAAAACCAAATTTACAAATTGGCAATTAAAAATCATAAAATGAAGGTATGAAGTAATGAAGAGAGAGAGAGAGACATGTCAAGGCTTATAATATCAAGCACAGGGACACAGTCCTAAAAATGACATGGGTTTGATAGCTAGTAACTCATGAGACAAATTCCTAATTTAGTATTTCCATGAAAAATATCAAATTAAATATACATACACAAAATATAATTTAAGTTGACTTGTTTGCTATTTCTTCTACATATATATTTAGAGCCCATTTTAGTGTGTATGACAGTTTTCTTTTTTCTATCCCTCTTTAATATTTTTTTTCTCAATAAATATGTGAGCTCAATAATATCGAGATGCTGGATGTAAATTAAAGCATCAGATAAGGAATTAACTAGTACTGAGTATCCAACATGGGTACATAAGACAAAGTAAAGTGTTAAAGTAACATAGATTATCAGATTATATCTACCTATCAAGGGACAATGATAGGAAGATAATAGTAAGCAAGGAGAAGGTGCTAAAAAAAAGGTTATTAGAATGAGAGCAGCTAATAGTAATAGTGAAAGCCAACTTCATAAGTCATTAATATAAAGATCTCACCAGAAGAGTGGCACTACCACAAAAAGCTTCATGACAGGATATGCGTTCAAAATAAGAATAAAACACTAGATATGGCACATAATTAGAGATTATGCCCATACCATTCGTTGCCTTGTCTCCAAGCGCAGCTTCTCAACATTCGCCCTATCATATTCCCCGTTCTCTAGATGTCGTTGGTCAGGTCTAAGCCTTGAATCTGTCGGGGGTAGCTTCTCCTTAATCCGTGATCAAATATCCAAAATCACAAAGCTATCAGAAGCAATTAGAGAAACATAAAAGCTTTATAAAAATGCACAAAAAGACAGACCTATACAAAGAGACAGATCTACCTGTAGCCCAGGAGTAAGTCCATTGAGAGTAATGACAAATGGTGTTAGGTTATATCGAGTAAGATTAGGAGTAGGTTTGGTCCTTCTCCAAATCAAAGATGCATCATTCGATGAATTTAAATCTTTACGCTTGTTCTTTCCATCTCCTTCGAAACAATAAATACTATCGTCCCACCTCCCAGATATTGTTGCCACTCTGCTCCCTTCGCCATCTTCAACAAAACCATGAACCTGCAGGCAAATTGAATATAAAAACTAGAGCAGGATCACCACAAAGAAAAATAAATTACAATGTACTTTCTTTGTCTGTTGTTAGAATTTTGGTTTCGAAGGGTAATCCTACATATTGAGAGCATGATGGATCAAGAAAAGAATGCTAAAACTCAAGTTAGACTATTTTTAATCCAAAGGTACCCCTGATTCATCACTTTGTGTTTTTTTCTAATTCCAAATCTTACATATGGACATTAATTCGAGAAGTAATCCTTTTTTAAAGAGGAGAGAGTGATGTAGGAACAAGATGACCCAAAATTAATTACTCGAGTTAGATATATGCAGTTAAGATGATGTTTATTATACTTTCTAGACTAATTAACATTATTATATCATGTGCTCATTAATTTATAATATGGGCTTATGGGAACACTAAGAATCATACTCAATTAGAATTTTTATATAATATGTTAAGAATCTGTGTAAGCCAAATAAGTGATATAACCATGTAAAAAGGGGTTCATTATATAATAAGATGTGTAAGGATATGACATTGAGCTTTCTTGTTAAGAGTTTGAACAGCTTGAAATTCAATGTCAATGCCATTAACTCACCAATAGAAGAAATTGCCTTCTAAATTATATCTATTGAGCAACCCCCAATTTGAAATATATACACACTTCAGAAGTTTAGATCATCTACACAGCAAGCTTAAGCAACAAAAGTATAGCCTCAATCAATTTCTTGCAATTATACTCAGATTTAGAGCTCTAAAATATTCACAATTAGATCCAAACACCTAAAAACCAAAACACAAAACACTAAAATGAAAGAAAACTGAAAAAAAGAAAAATTCAGTGAGGCATTTCATCGAATACCATGTAAGCAGTCACAATTTCTCAGCTTCTTTGCGTACAACATCAAGAACATAATCAATCAATCGCCACCGTAGGAGACCTACTCGAAATTTTCAAAAACCTCCTCACCTCGTTCTTCCGACCAGTATCCACTGCCCACCACGGCACCACCCTCCTCCAAACCCACACATAATCCTACCCACAAACAACCACAACTAGTTTCGGCTTCAAGTTTAGTAGATTCGGCTTTAGGGACTGAAATCTCCATTGGAAAGCTCATTTTCTTGAAATTGGGGTTTCTGCAACGAGTTGATCTAGATTGATGAACACAATGAAATCGAATTCTTCGTGATGATGCAGAGTATAGAAGAGAGAGAATTGAGTGGAATTGCATGAAAAAGGATGAACATTTGATTGGAAATTGATGATTCTCCAGTTATAATTGATATTTAATTGTGGTCGTTGGATGTAATTGATCCAACGGTTATAATGAGTCCTCACATATAATATGGTTCTCACATAAGGGATGTGGTCTCATATGATCCCATTTCTATATATATATATATATATATATATATATATATATATATATATATATATATATATATATATATGTATGTATGTATGTATGTATGTATGTATGTATGTATATTAGATTGTACTTCAGCTACTAATTGTACGAAGTACAGTAAAATAAACCCTTTTCACTATACTTATGGGCTAATTCCACCCATTTTTTTATTATTTATTTTATTTATTTTGTTTTCACATATGTCATAATTTAGGGCTAAAAATAGAATTTAATTGGTTAAAATAAGCCCTTGCTTAATAGAGTTTTATTTTTTTATTTTGAAAATAAAATTCTAAACCAGCAATTTTACTTAAAAATCTATCCAAATTTTATTGAAAATAAAACTCTAAACTAACTTCTTTATCTTACAAAATCTATCTAAAATTATCCAATATTTTAATACTACGTGTCATACTAATATTTAATTGTTGCCTACGTGGCGTGACACTTGGAAAAAAGTTGAAACGCCAAGTGTCGCTGTCTCATGGTCTGACTAAAAGTTTAGCTTTATATATTAGTTATATGATATAAAAATCACCATCGTCAAGTTTCAAAAGAAGGAAGATCTTCAAGTCTTTATAATATAGAGGAGAATTCACATTATTTAGGAAAATTGGAAACTAATAATCTCACCTTGACTCCATCTTCCAAAAACAATCTCACCTTTCAATTATTCCAAAACAATCCCACCTTTCACCCCAATCTTCTTCTAACAATTCCTGACTGGTTGGATAATTTTGGTAACCGATTTTCTTAGGTTTTATGCCACATGTCATATTTTATAGGTTTATTCTATTTTTAATAATTAAAAAAATCAAAAATAATTTTAAAAAAAATAAATCAAAACCCCCAATTTCAGCCCCAGTCCCGCCACTATCTTCCCCTCCCCATCCCCGCATGCTTTCCCAGCGAATTAACTTCCACCGCTCCAAGGCGCTGGAACCCCACCCAACCCCTGAAACCCCAATAACAACCCTCGGAAACACCGGTAATCTACATCTGTCGTTGCATCTTTTACTTTTCGATCCTTCACCGACGAAAGTTCTAGAGCATAAGGAAGCTTTTGTGGTGAGGGTTTTGGTGGCGTTGGGTCTGTGTTGGAGATTTCAAGTAAGGGTAGTTTCTATTTAGGTGGGATTTCGGGTGAAGGAGATTTAGTTGAAGCTGGTGCTTGGTGTAGGTAGGATTGGGGGCTCTGGTTTTGTTGATGGAGGTTTGGGGGCGTCGGGATTATGGTGGAGTTTTTGGGTTAGGGTAGTTCAGGTGAAGGTGGCGTTCGGTGTAGGTGGGATTGGGGGCTCTGGTTTCGTTGATGAAGGTTTAATGGTGTCGAGTTTATGGTGGAGTTTTTGGGTGAGGGTGGTTCAAGTGGGGGTTAGGATTTCAGCTAAAGGTGGGGCGATAGTGGGGGTTGCACGCATGCAGTCAAGGGAAGTGGTTGGGGTGGTGGTTTTGGGTTGGAGTGAAGGTGAGGTGGTGTGGCATTTTAGGTGCAAGCAGCTTTTGGGTGGCAATTCAGTAATGACCATGGAAGGGAGGTGGGAGGAGATGAAAAAAAAAAAAAAAAAAAAAGATTTTGACCGGTTTAACCGGTTATAAGTCAAAGGGATTGTTAAAAGAAGATTAGGGTGAAAGGTGGGATTGTTTTGAAATAATCGAAAGGTTGGATTGTTTTTTGAAGATGGAGCAAAGGTGGGATTATTAGTTTCAACTTTTCCAATTATTTACTAGATACTTTGTAGAATAAATAAGATAGAATGAAAAAAATAGGTTTTATAAATCCCAATTTTGTGCCATTTACTTCAATTAATCCGAACTATCAATTATTCCTGAATAATCCCAACTTTGAGGGGTGTTTTCTTTTATAAGGTCCTAGTGACCGGTGACCTGAAAAAAGATGATTTTTTTTTTAAATTGCATCATGTCAAGCATTAAATGGTTCAAAAAATAAAAAAATTAATTAAATAAAAACTGAAACCACCCCTCCCCCGGCCCTCCCCTTCCTAGCCCAGCTCTCCTATCGAAAAGCCCCTCCCTCCCAGTCTGCAACCGCTTCAACCCCGTGACCTTCCCTTATCCTGGCAACCCACCCAACTAATAAGAGAGGAAATAGGTTGCTAACTATCTCCTCCTAATCAAATAATATTTATAATTCCTAAACTAACCTCTAAACGAGTATAGGGGCAAGTTTCGATGTCGAACCACAAGAACTAAGGGTATTGAAATGAGTCGATTAAGGTGATAAGGTAGGTCAAAGACAACATGGAAAAGAAAATCAAACAACCAATTTTTGATTAAGATGATAAAAATCAATGCCCCCAAAAGTTAGGATTACTCAGGAATAACAATAAGTTGGGATTAATTAAAGTAAATGGCCAAAAGTTGGGATTAAGACAATAAAAGTCAATACACCCAAAACATTGGGATTATTTAGGAATAATCGATAAGTTGGGATTAATTAAAGTAAATGGCCCAAAATTGGGATTAATTAATAAAACCAATTTTTCCAAATTTTTGTTTAAAGCAAGTCGTGGTTGAATAATAGTCCCATTTACTCAATTTTGATAGTTGTTCTTTTATTAAGGACTTGTTCACTTCACCTTTTTTTTGTTTTTTTACTGAAAGAAAATTATTTTTGCTAAACTTAAATTATTTTGACTGAACTTAAATTAATTTTACTGAACAGAAATTATTTTTACTAAACTGAAATTATTGTTGCTAAACTGAAATTAATTTGCTGATTCTGTATTATATTTCTTTTTTAAGGTTACTGATTTATACTGAACTGAACTTATTTTTACTGAACTAAATTTATTTTTATACTTAACTAAAATTATTTTTACTCAATTGAAATTGTTTTTATTGAACTAAAATTATTTTTATTTGTATTGAACTAAAATTATGTTTACCAAGTTTTTTTTTGTTTTTTTATTTGGGGTAATATTCATCATATCTTTATTGAAGGTCATAACCTAACTATCATTAATATTTTCCTTCTTACAATTTCATTCATTTAAATTTAAAGGCAAAATTGAGTTATACAGAAAATTGAAGAAAATATCTACTTAGGCCATGTTCACTTCACCTTATAAAAATATTATTCAATAAAAATAATTTTAGTTCAATAAAAATAATTTCAGCTCAATAAATATGATTTATGTTCAATAAAATAAATTTAGTTTATTAAAAATAATCTAAGTT
Source organism: Chenopodium quinoa (assembly GCF_001683475.1). NCBI lineage: Eukaryota > Viridiplantae > Streptophyta > Magnoliopsida > Caryophyllales > Amaranthaceae > Chenopodium > Chenopodium quinoa. Next base: position 523,757 of record NW_018744072.1, on the reverse strand, counting down.
CAGTAAAGAATAGTAACTTTAAAGAAAAATATAATAGAGAATCGGTAAAAATAATTATAATTCAGGATAAAATTTATTTAAGTTAAGTAAAAATAATTTAAGTTCATTAAAAATAATTTCTGTTAAGTAAAAATAATTTCTTTCCAACAAAAATAAGGTGAAGTAATACAGGACCTATGTTTTTAAAAAAAAGTTTCGTCATCACCATGTATATTTCTTATAAGTTCCTAACGAATTTAGGCCCTAATCACCTTTTTTTTTTCTTTTTTTTTGTTGAACTGAAATTATTTTTACTAAATTAAAATTATTTTTACTGAACTAAAATTATATTCACATAACTGAAATTATTTTTGCTGAGCTGAAATTATTTTTAAGGATTTTGAAATATTTATATTTTAAAGTTAGTGATAAATTGTTTTTATTGAAATGAAGTTATATTAACTGATCTGAAATTACTTTTACTAAATAATTTTTTAAGGTGATATAAACCGGCTTTACAAATAGATCCTTTACTTTGTTACCAATTTACCATTACAATTATCTTCTTATTTGTCATCATCAAGTAATTAAATTGTTTCAAAATTGCACTAAAAGACCTCAAGGAATGATAAGTTGATAAAAGCAAATTTAATTTCGTGTATATCTTCTTTGAATTATTGGCTAGAAAAGACATGCGTCAAAAAAAGTGCTTAGAACTTATAAAGTGGATATGATCTGATATGAAAGTGATCAGCTGCTTTTAGCTACTTAGTCCCAAAGGTACATAATTGCGTTGTACTCCCTCCGTTTCAATATAGTTCTCAATTGTAGTTTTTCACGGTATTTAAAAAATGGGAGGAGAAAGTGAATAAAGTATATAATAAAGGTAAAAAGTACAAGTACAGACAAAAGTTAGAGGAGGCAAAAGTGAATGAAGTATATAAAAATAAATTGAAAAGTACGATTATAGACAAAAGTTAGAGAGAGAAAGTGGAAAAAAGTACAAAGCAAATGGAAAATTCAAAAATAATTTAGAAACTACAATGAATAAAGTTAAAAAAATTGAGGGTATAATAGTCTTTACATAGTATTAAAAAGTAGAAATAGGAACAACATTTTGATTCTCCAAAATAAGAAAACAGGAATTATAATATGAGACGGAAGGAGTACTACATTTTATGGCGATTGATGATGGAAATGTGAAATATGTCACTGTTAGTATTTTACATAGGTTTGTGAGAATTAATTATTTATTCTTTCGCTTTTAAAATATACTATTTGCCCTAGTCTATTTATAAAAAGTTGTCTTACAAATAACACTTTCTTATTGTCTTTTGTGATTTATATGTTGGAAAAATTATTGTCATTTGAGATCTTGTTATTTTCATCTCGAAATGTATTTTCACAATATCAATTTTTTTTATAATTTTTACAGTTTACAACTTAAACTAAGATATTTAAGTTATAAAATGTGTATTAAAATAAAATCTCTAACATTGCGATTTAAAAAGAACAGAGGAAGTATACAAATTTACTGAACGATATACAAATTGCGATCAAATTCTCAATAAAAGAAAAAAAAAAAAAAAAGAAATCGGAACGACGGGAGTGTTACTTCTAGTACAGTAGTATGAATGATGGTTTTTTTTTTTTTTTTTTTTTTTTTCATTGTGTACGTTCACCCTACTTCACAATTCACTTTTAGTCAAATAAAGACAAATGTAATAACATGCGGATGATTGACGAATGACGAGCCACATAATCGTGTGATATAGTTAAAAACCTACTTTCATCCTTTAATTTAAAAATAAACCTTTCTGTTTTCAGCTGATCTTTTACATTGATATAACGAAGCATTTCAGCTAGCAATCATTAGATTGAATAAGCAGCCTTAAAGGCGTGAAAGCTAGTTTAAATGTGGGGACTATGTAGAAGACGAAAATTAATCTATATATTGAATTAGAATCCTAGGATCCCCTAAAATCGAAAAGGAAACTCTAATCACTTGAGTTATTCCTCTCTCTACTCTACTTCTTCGCTCCTTTTAAGCTGTAACGTCTTATTTTACTATTTACATACATTCTTTTAATCATTTTTTGTGATTTATTTTTAAGGAAAAATATAATTATGAAATTTTGTTGAATTCATATGAATATATAGTTTCAAAATATTATTTTTTTAATTAATAACATATATTTAAATACTATTGATGTGAATTAACAAGCATGAAATGCTCAATGCTTCAATAAAAAGAGAACGAAGGATGTATATGTTAGAACAACCAAGTTTTGAATTAATTTAGTCTCTACAAACGATTCCATATGGGGGTATATTTTATTTTTACTTGAGATTTAATTTGTACATTAATTCTACATGTTAATCTAATTTCACGTGTAGTCTATAACTTTCTATATCAATAATAAATAAATAATTGTATAGCTAACTCATTGTTTAAACGTAGTAATTTTTTTGTATGCTCTTTGGTGTTTCTTCATTAATCTTTTGTGCATGTTACAAAATTGTAGATGTTCTGAGCTATTTTCGATAAGTTCTTTCTAAGGCATTTTATTGGTGCAACTTTCGGAAGCATTATGTGTTAATTTAGAATGAATTGAACTTCGGTCTAGGACATAAAGGCATGTCAAGTTGTCAACATTCAGAAGACGTGCCCCATGAATATGATAAGACATAATGATCCAATTATTACTTCAATAACAATTTCCATACTGAGCTTGAAATGACTATAATGCAAGTTTGGTTTCCCACTCCTTAATACAACAAGAAAACAGATGAATACCAACGCCCTAGTGTTGGGCCCGTACTCCCAAAGAGCCCAAAAGACATAGGGCACTTCAGAAGATCCAAAAACAGGCCAAACAAAAGGAGATCAATTTAAAACGGCGTGATTGGCACAAGTATGGCAAGAATATCAATTAATTAATCAACTGGGAAGGCATACCAAAAATACACAAGGCATGCAAGGAAAGAAGAATAAATAAAAAAGATCTTTCTATTTTGAATGTATGCCAAAAATACTTGTAAACCCTAGCATTCCCTAGGTATAAATAGTGGAGAACATATGTAATAGCCTCATACTCGCATTCATACATTAATACTCAAAAATATATGCAAGTTACTTATGAATTCTGTGTCTATTATGATCAAGGAGTCTATCCTTACTCAGTATTGCCTTTCTAACTCTTATTCCTTTAGTTAATTCACTCGTTCTTTATTATATCATTGCTCTTGGATATTGTGATTGATATTGCAGGATTGATTGTTATTACCCCTAAAACCTTAAGCAAATTCCTAGACCTACCCTACTAAGATTTGCCTAAACAATTTGGTGCCCACCGTGGGGCTTATAATCAATTAACCTGCCAAAAACTCTCCAAAAAACCAAGAAAATCATCTAACCATGACTGGACCACCATTACCCTTCACCATAGCCAAAATCAATGAAGGAACGAACGCATTCCGCCAAACCTTGAACTAGAAGAAAAGCCAATTGAAACCTGTTGGCCCAAAAGGTCCAAACTGAAGCCAAACTCATTAGCCTGACCAAACAAAATGAAGCCCTCCGCAACCAAATACAGTCAGTTGCATCCAAAACAATCAACTCTAGAAAGAATACCGAAAGCATAGCCATGCAGCTCGATATGTCAAGAGCTTTCCATACCCCTACTAACAGGGAATGAACGCATTCCAACAAACCTTGGACCATCAGAAAAGCCTAATCGAAATCCTGTTGGCCCAAAAGGTCTAAACTAAAGCCAAACTCACTAGCCTGACCAAACAAAATGAAGCCCTACGCAACCAAATACAGTAAACTCTAGAAAGAATATCAAAATCATAGCCATGCAGCTCGATATGTCAGGAGCTTTCCATACCCCTACTAACGGGGAAAAAGGTTCTAACAACAGGGACACAACCCTAGATGAAGGTTTTATTGATGCAGGTACTTTCCAGAAAAGCAAGCAAGTGGGAACTGAGGAGGGAAAGATAGAAAAGTTGGTCAAGGAATACCTCAAGGCGTTCGAGGCCAAGATTGCAAAAATCCCCATAGTGCCGAAGCCCATGGAGGAAGAAGTTGCAGATGGCTATATAGAGTCACCCTTCTCAGAAGAGATTGCCATGGTGGAAGTGCCGAAGAGGTTCAGTACGCCCAGTATTCCATGTACGACGGAACAACAAACCCTGATGAGCACGTGTCTCTCTACAAGCTGAAGATGATAACTAGCTCAATCCCTAGAGATATTAGGGAGGCAATTATGTGCAAAGGCTTTGGAGCCACCTTGTCAGGTCCAACTCTAACTTGGTTCATTAGTTTAGATAATAGGACTATTCGATCTTTTGCAGGAATGGTCAACCTATTTAAGACCCAATTCGCTAGCAGTAGGAAGATCGAGAAGCAATCTCCAGATTTATATAGAGTTGTGCAAAGGTATGGAGAGTCCTTGAGGGATTATCTTAACAGGTTCAATAGAGAGAAGATTGGGATACATAAATGAGACGCTCCCATAACTATCAAAGCATTTAGAAGAGGACTGCTTGACCATAGCGAGCTCTATAAGGAACTGACCAAGTATCCCTGCACAACCTTTGAAGATGTCCAAGCCGAAGCAAATAGCAGTGGCTCAAGTCAGGTTTGAAGAAGATGTCTACGCAAGGAAGACTATGAGCCAGAACGTTCAACAAGAAGGAACAACAACTTTCCTAGAAGGGATCATAGGTTCAAACCTTATCAGCGATCCCGCTTTAAAGAAGGAACAGTCAAAGTTGTCGACGGAGAATTCACAGATTGGAGGGAAGATCCTGAACTCCCCCCTAAATTGCATGAATATTGTTTCAATGTTAACCCTTTAGGTGTGATTAGGACCTTGAACAAAATGGAGATACTGTATAATGGCCCAGAAAGAGTGATAGGCCAGGAGAGAAGAAAGATCCGTCAAGGTGGTGGGACTTCCATTCAGATATCGGTCACACTACTGAGGAATGTGTAGCGCTCAAAAAAGGAGGTTGCCTACCTGCTGACGAAGGGATATCTCAAGGAACTCATGATGGACAAGTCCAAAGCCCAGGCAGAGAATGTGAGTCCAATCAAGGTGGCCCTCCACCTCCTCCTCCAATTGTCAAGACCATTTGTTTCATATCCGGAGGATTAGAAGTATGCGGCCTGACGTACTCAACAGCGAAGCGCCATGCTAAAAAAAGCAACATGAACATACCAGCAAAGAGGGCACAAGCAAATATGGATATTCCAATCATATTTGGGAGAAAGTGATACCATAGAAGAGCACCATGATAGCCTGGTAATATCGCTCCTAGTTGGAAATTGCTTGATTAAGAGGATCCTGGTTGACAATGGAGTTCAGCAAACATCATTATGCTCGATACAGTGAAACATATGAAAATTGACAAGAAAGACATCATCAATAAGTCAACAATGCTGGCCGGGTTCATTTGAGAAACTAAGAAAATAATTCGAGAAATTACATTGCCCACCTACGCAAAAGGGATCAATCTGCAAGTAAAGTTCCTAATGATCAATACTCTGTCATCTTACAACATGATTCTAGGCAGACCTTAGATACCATCTACGTAACATTAGATCATCTAGTTTCCCACCAAATGGGGAATCCAAGAAATCAAGGGAGATCTAAAGGAAGCCAAGGAATGCTACAAAATAACATTGAAAGCAACATCTACAGAAAAAGAATCAGCATAGCAATAAGAGATTCAGTTGGGCTAAGAAAAGATCAGCATAGCATAAAAACAAGAAGCAATAGAGGTCCAGCTGAATCCAAATCAGCCAGATCAGAAAGTACGAATAGGAGTAGAGTTGATTAAAGACCTTAGTTAACAAGTTTTAGAATTCTTATAACCAAAGAAGGACGCGTTTGCATGGAACAAAGACATGAAGGGAATCCCCGCAGAGGTAATTGTACACAAGCTGAACGTGGGCCCGAAACATGTACCAGTAAAGCAAAAGAGAATGAAATTTGCACCAGAAAGGAACAAAGTGATTAACGAAGAAGTTCTGAATCTGCTCAAAAACAGAAAAATCAGAGAGGTTAAGTATCCAGACTGGTCAGCCAACGTAGTGGTGGTTAGAAAGAAAAATGGGAAATGGAGAATATGCATCGATTTCACAGACATCAATAACGCCTGCCCAAAGGATCCGTTCCCACTACCTCACATCGACGCCATGGTGGATGCTACAGTTGGACACGAACTACTCTCCTATGTGGATGCATACAATGAGTACAATTAGATTCTCATGCACAAAGATGACCAAGAAAATACAACCTTCATAACCAGCCAAGGAATATATTGCTACAAGGTAATGCCTTTCGAACTAAAGAATGCTGGAGCAACATACTAGAGACTAGTCAACAAGATGTTCGAAAAACAAATCGGAAACACAATGGAAGTATACATAGATGATATGGTAGTGAAGTTCAAGAAAGTAACAGATCATATTAAGGACCTCAAAGACTTTCTCCATCATAAAACAGTATGGCATGAAGTTGAACCCCACCAAATGCACGTTTGGAGTACAGTCAGGAAAATTCTTAGGCTACATGGTAACACATTGAGGAATAGAAGCCAGTCCAGATCAAGTCAAGGCCATACTCGACTTAGAACGACCAAAGTCCAAGAAGGATATACAAAGCCTTATAGGAAGAATAGCAGCACTGAACAGGTTCATCTCCAAGTCATCAGACAAGAACAAAGTCTTCTACGACGTGCTAAAGAAGAACAAAGAATTCAAATGGGAGCAAGAGCATGAGGAAGCATGAGGAAGATGAAGGAATACTTAGCAAACCCTTTGATACTTTCCAAACCAAAAGAAGGAGAGCCACTCCAACATTACTTAGCAGTAGTAGAAGGGACGATCAGTGCAGTCCTCACTAGAGAAGAAGATAAGGAGCAGTTTCCAATCTATTACGTAAGTAAACCTTACTCAGTGCGGAAACCAGGTACGCTTCCTTAGAAAAAATCATTTTAGCCTTAGTCACTGCTTCAATTAAGTTACGCCCATACTTTGAAAGTCATGTTATATGTGTGCGTACTAATTACCCTATTAAGGCTATCATGAGAAAACCAGAAATGTCAGGAAGGATGGAGAAATGGATGATCTATATTAGTAATTATGATATTCAATATGAACCCAGAATTGCAATCAAAGCATAGGCCTTGGCAAACTTCGTGGCAGATTTCAGTCCAGCACTTGAGCAAGAAGCACAGAAAGAAGCGTTGTCCCTCCAGGAACCCAAACCCGCGCAAAAATGGAGATTCCACACAGATGGTGCAGCAAATATACGAGGTGTAGGCTTGTGAATAGTGTTAACATCCCCTCAAGGAGAAAAAATTGCCTAAGCAGTAAGGTGAAATTTCAAAGCAACCAAACAACAAGGCAGAGTACGAGGCATTAATCACAAGGCTGACCATTGCCAAAGATATGAGGATAAAGCACCAAGAGGTAATCTCTGACTCCTTACTAATTGTAAACCAAATTAATGGTGAGTATGCAGCAAAAGATGCCAAGATGGTTGCATACCTAGAGGTAGTAAGAAACCTCATAAAGGAATTCAAGTTCAAAATTGCACAAGTGCCTAGAAACTTAAACACTAAAGTAGATGCACTAGCCAACCTTGGATCCAACATCAATCCTGATGAGTTCGGAGCTACACCATTAGTACATGTTATGTATCCATCCATAGAGAAGGAATCAACCATGAATGTCTACGAAGTACAAGAAAACCCTACTGATGAAGAAGACAGCTGGACAAAACCTTTCAAAGACTTTCTCACTAACAAAGTAGCACCGAAAGGGAAAGTGGTTGCGCATGCATTCGTCATGAAAGCATCCAAATACTGTCTAATTAGCAACGTACTCTTCAAGAAGTCAGCAGCTAGTCCATACTTGAGGTGTTTAGAGAAACAAGAAGTACAACAAGTCCTGCAATCATTACATAGTGGGGAGTGCGGAAATCATTTTGGAGGAAGAAACTTAGCCAACAAGGCCCTCAGAATGGGGGTATTACTGGCCCAGGATGTAGCAGAGTTCATTAAGAAATTTCTAGCATGTAATAAACATGCACCACTGACTCATCAACAATCTGAAGAGCTACATCCAACATTAACACCTTGGCCATTTATGAAATGGGGAATAGATATAGTCAAGTTACCTCCTTCATCAGGGCAAAGAGTGTATTTTCTAGCAATGACAGATTACTTATCCAAATGGATGGAATTCGAGGCATACAAGGACATCATATCAAAGATAAACACGTCATTCATTCATCAAAAGGAACATACTGTGCAGATTTGGCGTACCACAGAAATCATTACAGACAACGGGTCCTAGTTCATTAGCAAAAAGACCATAAAATTCTGCAAGGAATGGAACATATCGCTCATTACATCCACACCAAGGTATCCTCAAGCAAACGCACAAGCAGAGTCAAGCAACAAAGTTCTTATCAACATAAAGAAAAGATTAGAAGGTGCAAAAGGAAAATGGGCAGATGAACTACCCAGCATACTTTGGGCAGATAGGACAACACCAAAAGGTGCGACAGACCATACTCCATTTTCACTAGTGTACGAGTGTGAGGCAGTGATCCCTATGGAAGTGGAAGTCCCAACTGCAAGGTACGGACTAATGACAAAAGATAGAAATCAATCTGAGCTAGCATACAACCTAGACACTGTTAAAGAAATCAGAGACGACGCCAAGATGAGAATGGAAGCCTATCAGCAAGAAGTTGCAAGAATTTTTAACAAGAATGTAAGAGTCAAGATCTTCAAGGTAGGAGATTGGGCCCTTAGAAAGGTATACGAAAACACAAGAGAAGTAAACACTGGAAAATTAGCACCTAACTGGGAAGGACCATACGAGATCACAAAGGTAGTAGGCAATAGAGCGTACAGATTAAGGAATGTAGAAGGGAAAGAAGCTAAGTCCAACGAAGCTGGAATGCAACACATTTGAAGCTCTACCCTTTCTAAGGTATGCAAAAACCTAACTACAAACAACCAAGACTCGAGAAAGGTGTAAAATCTCTCCTTTTGTATCTCTAAGCAAACACTCCTCAGAAAGAAAACCTATCCAGGAAGTAACCCCAACCCCAGCACAAGAAAGGTACATTCTTTTATCCCAATACTTAGTCAATTTCATTTATTTGAACTACGAGTACTGACTTAAGCATCGGAGGGCCGTTGGGGAAACCCACGGCCACTCCTGACTTTTTCCTGTTTTGCAAGGACATTATTACAGAGCAAAAAACAATGATGCATAAGAATCTCCCTGTAGAACAAGAAGCACATAATTCACAAACTTCAACATAAAGGACATGTAAGCAATACTACATCCCATTTGCAATACAACTGTAATACAACTGGGATACAATGAAAACAACACAAACAACAAGAATGACAAACATGAAAGCATAAAATTACTTAGTTGCACAAGGCAACAAAAAGCAAAAAGAAAAAACATCCAACTACACTTAGGAAGCAATATTACAAATACTTCAAGTTAAAAAACCAAATTGTTCAGAAAATACTAAGGAAACAGCACTGGAAGACTAATTTTCTCCTATCTTGTCAGCAAGGACCTTCTCTTCCTCATGGGCAGCTTTGACATCTTCGTTCACTGGGGAATTCACCTCTTCATCAGCGTAACTCAGCAGAAGCGAGCCTGGAGCAGCAGTTTTTACCAAGGAAAGACTTCTTAAAAGCAGCCTTCTCATCATCATAATCCCAAGCCTCATGCTTTCCCTGCTGGTATTCCTCTATGATATCCAACCGAGCCTTGCCCAAATAGTAGCTAGCCACATCAAGAGATTCATTTGCAGCATCCTTCAAGGTACCCTTCAACTGATTAAACTCAGCACGAAAGTCCTTATGCTTAGCTCGTTACCCCTTCAAAGCGTCAAACGTTGCCTTGAGCCTGTCTGACAAAGAATCCCGTTCCTTCTTCATGACGTCGAAGGCTTAGTGAATTATGACACGTTTCCTAGCACCCCCAAGCAAGACTGGAAACGTTGCAGAACACAATTACATCAGTAAAGATTATATAGAAGCTGTTCATTTTTGAAAGAAATTTTTTGGGCGTATACCATACTTGGAAGGAGTTCAAAGCAGCCTCCTGAGAAAGGTCCGCAAAAGTCTGCAAGGATTAGCGGTCCCTGAAGGAGGGGAACAACAAATTATCCGCATAAGGAGCCAGAGCATCATAAGAAAAGCCCTTAGCTTCAAGATCAGCAGGAACCTCCAACTTCCTTTTGACACTTGACACACGAGGAGGAGGAGGAATTGGAGCCTTTTTGAGTGCAGGACTCTTCTTAGAAACATCCTCCCCAATTTTCGAAGCTTTCTACCTAATATGCTCCAAAATAGAGGAAGAGCTAAGTGCAGCATATGACCTTAGTGACCTAGTAGTGTCTACAAGTTACACAAATATTCAGCAAACGTAGTAGGGCATTAAAGACACAACAAGATAATTCAAAACATAACAAGACATCCAGAATGCAACAAGGCAACTAGTATGCAACAAGCCATTCAGAATACAACAGGATAACCAGCACACAAAGGACAGGCCAAACAATCCTTCCCAAACATAACAACAATGTTACACAAAAACGCACATCCCAACAAAAACAAAAAGGCCTTAACAAATGCGAAAGACAAAACATACCTTGAGACATGACAGGGGCAACTTCTTTGTCAGATTCTTCTCGTCCAGATCCTCAATATGGACAACTACTTCAGGCTGCGTCAACTTGATGAAAGATCTCTCTTCAGCACTCAACTCATACAAGCAATCAATCAAAGACTGAGACTCAGCACGTTGCTTCAACTTACTCACTGCAATTACAACATAAATAAGCCCAAATCAACAGAAAAAAAACTCACACAAAATTCAGAAAACAAAATACCTTCAGCCTCAACAGTATCAATCAGAAAAGAAGTTTCCTCGCTAAAAGAATCAACCCTCACAAAGAAAAATTTGTGATACCACTTCTTATCAAAAGCCTTCTCCAAATCTGTCACCAAAGGATCAACCATATCCTTCAATCGAAGAGTAACCCAACCTTTACCACTGGTCCTGATAGTGTAAGGGTAGCAATGATCCCTCACATCCAACGAAATACCCAACTTATCACTCAACAAATCGAGAATTCGTAAAATTCTCCAAGTTTGGGGCAACAGTTGGCAAGGCAAAACCCTAACTTTGGAGAGAAATTGACGAACAAAAGGAAGGTGTGCCCAATCACAAAAGGGTACTCAAAGAATTACACCCAACCAAGGGTAGTCCAGTCTGCCCTCTCCTAGAAGATGGGATTTTGACCACAACTCCATCAGGAAACCATGCAGAAGTAGCAATTTGCTTTACATCATCCTTTGTCAAATGCGAAGGATAGACATCCTTAACAGGGAAAACATTCTGAGCAGTGAAGATAGGTTTTTTCACGCATTCCTCAGCACCAGCGAACACTACTTTCACCATATTCCCCATCGCAAAACAGCAACAAGCAAGAAAATTGAAAAAAACAGAGAAAGTAGAGGAAGAGAGAGAATTACCTAAGAAAAAATTCAAACTAGCGACAAAGAAGAGTCAAGTGATTTGATTGAAGCCTGCACATTTAATAAATACCCCAAAAAAGCAAACCCCTAGTTGCAATTCTCAAGGCACTTGCCTTAAACCATTCCCCACTCTTAAATTTGTTACTGTTGGAAAACTTCCAATTTTAAAACATATTTCATTGGCTCTTTTTGGTAATTTCTATCTTCAAGATGCTTAAACATAATTAGGGGCAATAGTTGGGCCCATACTCCCAAAGAGCCCAAAAGACATAGGGCACTCCAGAAGATCCAAGAACAAGCCAAACAAAAGGAGATCAATTTAAAACGGTGTGATTGGCACAAGTATGGCTAGAAGATCAATTAGTTAATCAGCTGGGAAGGCATAACAAAAATACACAAGGCACGCAAGGAAAGAAGAATAAATAACAAAGATCTTTCTCTTTTGAATGTATGCCAAAAATACTTGTAAACCCTAGCATACCCTAGGTATAAATAGTGGAGAACACATGTAATAGCCTCATACGCGCATTCATACATTAATACTCAAAATATATGCAAGTTACTTACGAATTATGTGTCTATTCTGATCAAGGATCCTATCCTTACTCAATATTGCCTTTCTAACTCTTATTCCTTTAGTTAATTCACTCGTTCTTTATTATATGATTGCTCCTGGATATTGTGATTGATATTGCAAGATTGATTGTTATCACCCCTAAAACCTTAAGAAAATTCCTCGACCTACCCTACTAAGATTTTCCTAAACACCTAGTATTAAGTTAAAAGAGATGATGCAACACTAGAAAAAGGTAATTTTGTATCATTTTTCTAAATCTAAAGGAGTTTAATAATTCAACTTGAACATTTTTTTTTACTGTAGTGTGTAAAGAGTTACAAGGACATGTAATAATGAGAATCCCTAGAAATCGGGAGAAAATCTATAACCAATTGGGTAGTGAATTACTCTCATCATTTATTTAAACATCAATTGAAATATTTTACTTATATGTTTTGCGGTTAATTGTATTTGTAATATAAAAAGCAAACTCTATTTTTGATGAATAGGTTATTTACGGAAAATTCTTTCTTTAGCCTTTGTGAGGAAATTTTAAGATCTAGCTTAGGATAAAGAAATGTAACATGATCTTGGCCATCTAATAACATTATGGGAATAAATAAAGACTCATTTATTCTAGTATGGTATGGATGTAGATGATCTAATGAAACTAAGGTCCTATTCCCTTGAGCTAAACTAAACTAGATATCACTGAATTCATATTATTAAATAACAATTTACAACTACTACAATAATAATAACAAATTGATTTGAACTCAATATAAATAAATTGAAAATAAGTTTTTTTAAAAAGGGCCTAAGTGATAAATAATATGCTCAATCACTCTTAAAAAGGAAGAATTGGAGCTCAAATCACCCATGACACTCTTAAAATAGGTATTCAATCAATACTTCTTCATATAGGTGATTACGCGCTAGGCTGGACTTTGGCAAAAAAAACTTGGCTTTTTTTGGGCCAAAAAACTATGCCCATACCTGCTATTCTAGGCCAAAAATAGCTGTCTTTTCAGCCTTTAATCGGGTGGACCAAATTTTAAATGAAAATGATATTTGTGACTGCCTAAAACCCAAAAAAAAAAAAATTAAGGCTAGGCCTAAAATTCAAGTTCAAAAAATTTGCCCAAACCCGACTTTTTAAGATGGCAATCATATAGTATAGAGACAATCTATGGATGAAGTACAATATTGTTTTTTATGACATATGCTTAATCAACAAAATTACACAATAGAAGTAAAGTTCAGTTGATAAGTCCTAATTTGTACACACTTTAGGTGCATATCTACTCTCAATTGCTTATAGATTTAGAGGTCTAAGGTGTATATTTACATTATTTGCTTAAGTTATGCTCTAGTACTCTCCGTTGGTGCGTTTTGATGAATTTCAGGTGATTTAGATGAAAATGGATTATGATTGGCTAATCTTTAGTATAATAATAATGGAGTATGAAGCTATCTTGCTCAAGGATCTCAACTCATGTTTCGAGGCAAAATTGGGATAGAATGAAGCAAAGCGTTGATGAAAGACTTGACAAACATGAGTCTCGTCCACTATTTTGAACATAACTTTTGATGTACAAATGATAATGAAGTGTTTCTGATTGAATTGGAAAGTAGACTTCAAGAGAATTCCAACTATATATTACAAGCCTCAAACAAAGCTCTGGATCTCAAGTTATGACCAGTTTAAGACGAGCTATGCGTGCAGCAGTGAGACACGGACGTGCCTCATGCTGGCACGCCCGTGTATGGATGAGTGAATTAAGGCACGTCCGTGCCTTTCAGAGGCATGTCCTTATCTAGACGAATAAGGGCATATTATTAGCGACTTAGTTTTCTAATTCTATCTTAATTCCTAGCTTTATTATAAATACTCCTTGGTTTTATTTTTTCATAACCCCATTATTCATTAGTTTAGAATACTAGTTTTCTCTCTAGTTTTATTTTATTAATTCAAGTATTATATTTTCTTCTTCTCTTTCTTTTATGTTTATTTCTTTTATAATGTTAGTGTAGATTAGTACTCCAGGGTTAGATTGAACCCTAGCCATGATTGATATTGATCTATGCTTTTAAATTCTCAATTAATTGTTTATCTTGTCCATGTTTAATTGATTGTGTTTATGACAATACTAGATTAGAGATAATTAGTATTGTTTTTATTCTTTTTTTTAATGGCAATGAAAGTTGGGTTCTAACGAATTTGGATAGATCAATTAAGGGTTTGAAGTTCATCACGAGAGTAGTTGAATGGATGATTAGGAAGTTAGAGTAATGTGCTTAATGTCTCTAATTTACATGATTCCACGAGAATAGGCTTGATTGTGATTAGGGAAGCCATTTATAACTCGAGAGAGACCTTTGGTACTATCTAAGGATTACTTTTCCTTGTAAACATATAATTGATTAATTGGGGTAGGAATTTATCTTGTATTGATTATGCTAGTGGTGATACTTAATTCTAGATGTTTTTATTATTTGGTTTTCTTTCGTTAGTAGTATAGTAGTTCTAACCCTATATTTGATTGACTCAGCTATTTATAATTCATAGCAACCCAATATTGATACTACCTTCTCTGTGAGATCGACCCTAACTTACCCTACTACATATTAGGAGGAATAGTTAGGTTTTTATTATTTTTTTAGGTGTGCGACCGCCTATCAAATTTTGTCGCCGTTGCCGGGGAAGGTGACGGATTAATTTGGTTTGCTTAGAATTAATTAATTTGAGTTTGTAATTTTTTTTTTTCGCTTTTTCTTTTCTTTTTCTCTTTTTCATGATTGTTGTTTCATCATGGATTGGAATCATTAAAATGGTGAGTAATTATGATTGTCATGGGGAAAATGGTTATAATGCTTGGGATTATCATGTTTCTAATTTTGATTTATCTTGTCAAAATTCCAAAGGTTTTTCTTGAATTCCTAAGAATTACCCCATATTCCCTATAATGAATCTAATGATTACTATTATTATGACTCTTCTCCTCAATATGATTCTTAAAACCACTCACAAGAACCCAAATCCTCTTGAACTTGCTATTGAAATTTTTTTGGAGGTTTGTAATAGATCTTCTAAGAGTTTTGAAGAATTGGAGAATTTACATCTTAACTCTTATGAGTATCAATGTGATAACCTGTGTTATCCATTTATTTTCAATTTTCTTGTGAGCCCGAACCATCTAAATCAAAATTAGAGCTTCTTGTTGAAGAAGGTGCTAAAATATGCAAGGACATTGAAATTGAATCATTTGAGTTAAGATTGAAGCTTATTTTTGCAAATTACATTGAAAATGTTAATTCTAGTTTGGCGCAACTAATTGACCAATTGAAGAATTTACAAGCCCAATTGATTTCTATTCAACAATCTCTTGATTTTCAATTAATGTGTGATGATGATGATGGCTTAAGGTATGATAAGAATGGAATCCAAGTAGAGGAAAGTAGTGAGGTAAATTGTGACAATTTGAAGGAAGCTATGGATAAAATTTGTGAATTTGGTGTTAAGAAGCCGAATTTTAAGGATTATAAGAGGTTGAGAAAGTAGAGATTAGTGAGTCTTTATCCAAGACGTTGTTTTTTTAGCCTCATATTCCCTTCTCTAGAAAACTTGACCTTTTTCCTTGTTCTCCCCCTTAACATCTCCCATCTCTTGTCTTTTCAACTCCATCAATCCATGATAATTTTGGGAACAAGGATTCTCATTTGGATGTAATTAATGTAAATATTTCTTTTGTTTTTCCAACAATGTTGTAAATAGTTTTTCTTTTTCTTTTTCTTTTGAGTCTTGAATTCCTTTTTCTAATCTTAGTAGAGTCTTTAGTATTTTGTATATTCTCTCTAATGTTTTTCTATCTAATTTTTTGTGAGACGCATGCAGATGCATTTGACAAGCTTCTAAGGGCTTTGATAAAATTTAATAAAATACTATAAACTAACTTTTAGCTTTTATGAAAGTGATGATCTAAGAAGAGCACCTACGATGGTTCATTGCGATTAATATGGTTCATTGCGATTAATTTCTAGGCGCCTAATCTTACTTCAAAAGGTTCACTTGCGGGTTTTCACCCACCACACCATTGGTATACTATTTCCTTTCTCTATCTTTTCAAGTTTGTGAGAAATAATCTCTTTTTTCCATTTGTTTTGGGTTGACTTGATTCTTGTGATTGAAGAATTTGTTTATAACATGTAGTATTAGATGTCATCCTTGTCCTAATTGAATTTCCAAGTCAGTTTGTGAATCAGTGATTTTAATTGAAAATATTTTTCTTTGTTTTTGTCATAAATGGATTGACATTGGATTGATTGATTATGTTAGATGGCATAAATCCTTTATAGGCAATGGTATGTGGTAAGATGGATTCGCTTTCTCCTTGAGCAACGAGGCCTTAGTGGAGGGCCACGAACTTCATAAGACTCACTATCACGTTTCCTCCTTCTTGATCGCCTAAATTGGAACTTGCATTTTAGCTTCCTAAGATCGATGACTAAATTACATTGGAGGACATGATTGAGGCGTTTCTTATTGTTTAGAGCTTTCAAATTACATCATTCGTATTTTCCTTTTTATTTTCACATCTACCTCTTGTTAGCCATGTTAACCCTACATTATTTTCTTTATTACTTACATTACAAGCATGCGGTATTACCGTGAGTTCAAGTATTGAAAAGTGGATGTAATTGTCAAGATTATTATAAGATGATGTGCTATTCAAGTGGAAGTTGAAAGATAAAAAAAAATTCAATGTCGAAAAATATGTGAAAAAAAAAGAAAAAAAGAGGCAATGAAAAATAGTGAGAAGAAAAGAAGTTAAAAAAAAAAGAAAAAAAAAGAGAGAGAAAGACTGAAAAGAAGGGTGAAAGATGAAAAAAAATATGATTTTGTTGATGTTTGGAAATATGTTGTTTGAATTTCTAGTTGGAAATTTTGTAACTATTATATCTCACGGCCGGAGGTGTTTTATGTTATTTCCTCCACTAGTTAATCTTCTTATCACCACATTCCCAAATTACATTTTCCCACCTTATCACCCTAGCCCACCCTTTAAGATTCCTCTTGATCTTCATTACGTGTTTTGGTCCCATAATGGTGGAAGGCAAGATCTTGTGCAAGTCCTGACGAGGGTCATCAAATCGAAGTGAGGCATGAGCAAATATGGTTGAGCATCCCTAAAGAAGATTCAAGCTTAGGGGAAGGAAGGTAAGATTGGTTTGCCATTAAAGGTGCTGTTAAACTAGTATTTCATCCATGCTTATTAACATGTGATACTAAAGTTACTAGTTTTTTAACTAAATGTTTTTTAGTTTTCATGATTCTCACATGGTTGATCGTAGTGATTTTGGAAATGCACTTGCTTTGCTTGAGGACAAGCAAAGATTTAGTGTGGGGGAGTTGACCGATAATTTAACCTTGATATAATTACTCTAGTTATGTAGGGAATTTTTCAATCTCAACTTTGAGCCCCACTATGATCATGCTTTTAGACATGGTGGCGTCCAAAGGGAAAGAAGCTAGAGATAAAAGAGTCTCCAACAAGTTTTAGGAACTTGTAAATCGTTCACAGGTGTGAAGGTTACACCCCATTCACGATCACGAAGTCGCTAACTCCATAATGGTTCGAAACCATGACTGGGTATTCAGGGATGATGGTACGAATCCAACCTTAAAGAGATTGAACCAGCCCTAAATCGACCTCTACTTAATTCTAATTATATTCATGTGTGTTTTTCGACAACATACATCCATCAAATTAATCCTAAGAATATTTAATCTATGTTGGTTGATTATTAATGCACAAATAAATCTATTATTGGCGACCACTTGAATTAAAATCATATTAACCTAAAACAATATTAATTATCTTATTAGGTGTGATTTCAAGTACAAATTTCCTTTAAAACTATAAAAAGAGGCGTGATCAAGCAATAACAATCAATCATTAATAATCAAGCAACAAATGATTAATTGATACAACAATCATCATACATAAGTATATTATCAAAACATCATTAGTAAGATCCTAGACATGATACTAAACGGATTAATAACAAATCCTAGCACGTCACTAATAAAAATCATAATCAAAGCACTAGCCTAAACATGATACTAGAAAGCATGACTTTAGAAATATTAATTAACACCCTAAACATGATACTAGAAATCAAAATCAACATCCTAACATTATACTAGGAATCAAAATAATATCTTAAACATGATTTCTATATCAAAATCGAGGAATAAGGATAGTAGATCTACTCACTTTGATGCCTCATATTTCTTTCTATAAAAACAATACACACATTAGTAACTTCAAGAGAGATTAAACCAAACAAACCAAATAAATAAGAATTGAAATATAGATTAGGGACCAAACCCTCAGAACTATCAACCTTTCACATCGAGGTCGAAGGCAACTTTAAGATTGGCTAGGAGTATTCAAGGCTCGTGAAGGAGGTATGAAGTTTTCTTGGGGAAAAGCATCAAAAGATGTGTGTTTGGATGTGTTGGGATGTGTTTAGGCTAAGGCCAGAAATCAAAAAAGAAGAGAGTGAGAAAAGCTTTAGCTTAAAGAGAGGATTAGATGATGATTGTTGGTGATTAAGGTTGTTGATGATTGAAAACGGGGTGATATGAATTCTATTTATCATGGAAAAAGAGGGTCGAAAGATAAAAAAAAGAGTTAAAAATCAAATCAAAGTAAACCAGGTTCTATCGCAGCGCGACAGCCTTGCCGCGGCACGATGATCCTGCAATTTGGCTGTTTTTGTTTTTATCATAACTTTTGATCCGCAAATCGGAATAAGATAAATAATATATCGTTGGAAAGATTTGGATGTATAATTTTCAACCCTGTTAAAATAAGATTTATATCTTTTGTAGAATAAAAGATATGGCCGAAAGTGTAGAACACTGTCGGTTTTGGATAGAGTTTAGTATTTCATTCATATTTTTTTCGTTGTCGCTCGGAATTGAGATTACGATATATCATTGGAAAGATAATTTCAAGGGCTATCCAAAAATTTAAAATTTGAATAAAAATTACAAGGCACCAAAATAATATATAAATATATTAAAATTCGAACAAAACAAGGACTTTCAAAAATAGGAGTTTTATTAAATTTCAAACTCTTTAATTTTTATCTTTTGAAAAGGATAGATTAAAACCTTCTAGAGACTTATAAAAGTTCCTAATGAATCCTAATTGGTTTAGGATTGGGTTTAAGGTATTTGGACCCTCCACATGATCATTGGGTCGTAGGTAATGTGGACCTAGGTCCAGTTTGGGCTTAGTTTAGTATTTTAGCCATAACTCCTTCGTTATAAGTTGGATTTGGGCTTATAATATATCGTTGGAAAGATATTTTTAAGCCCCATCCAACTAAGTAATAATTGGACCAGGATTATGGACCAAAATAATCAGGTTTGGACATTTTTAAGGTTTGGACACGAAATGAATGATTTTAAGGACACAATATGAATGATTTAGGGTTTAAAGACATGAAATAAATGATTTTGATTTAAAAAAATTTAGGAAAGGTTAGAAATATGATCAAGGCTTAAGGAAACTTCATGAGACTTTTCAACTCTTCACCTAACTCGATAATCAAAGACATGAAAGGTACTCGTCACTGGGTTTGGTTTTTGGAAAGACACAATCAGGTGTCTACAAAAGCCCCCACTTTGACTGAGTTTGGAGAAACTTAAGTTTCAAAAACGCTAGTCAACGTAGATCGATAGGGATACGAAATGATTCAGAACGCTCTGCGATCCTAAATCATTCTTTTAACGTCGATACCTGCAGAAAACGTCAGTTCCACAGATAAAAGAGTTAAGAAACGTGTATCTTGCATCGTCGGGTATACGCCTTAGTGCGACATCAATTTTTCTGAATCAAATTATCAGGGAGTGATACCAAATATCACTATGCTCTTCCATATTCTCAACAAAGTGACAACCTCTAAATTATCAGGTAGTGCCGTCGAAGATCGCAGTGCTTCGCCATCTTCAAATTAAAGTAACAACCTCCAAATTACCAGGGAGAGCCATCGAAGATCGCAGTGCTTTGCGATCTTCAAATCAAAGGGGACAACCTCCAAATTATCAGGGAGAGTCATCGAAGATCGCAGTGCTTCGCGATCGGCAAATCAAGGGGGACAACCTCCAAATTATCAGGGAATGTTGTCGAAGACCACAGTGTGTCGCCGTCTTCAAATCTTCTCGCCTTCATTTCTGAAAGTGGCATCCTCTCCAGCTTTGGAAAATCTGCCGTAAAAACCCCATCTCTTAGGGTTTTACTGAGCTTTAAATTGATTTTTGTAGAAATCTTCCATCTTAGGAATTCTTTATGATCACTACTCAATCAATGTACTCCACCAATGCTTAGGCGGACTCAAGCAATGGTTAGGTATATCGAAATGTGCCCAACCAATGCTTAGGCGGATTCAACCAATGCTTAAGTGTATCGAAATGTGCCCAACCAATGCTTAGGCGGACTCAAATGTGCTTAGCCAATGCTTAGGCGTTCTCAAATATGCTTTGCCAATGCTTAGGCGTTCTCAATCAATACTCAAATGTATTCAGTCAATGCTTAGGCGTACTTAATCAATCAATAAGATGATCGTCATCGCGCCAATCATCAATCAAGTTGTAATTGGGCGGACTATTAATCAAATCAAATCATTTGTCGCTCATCACGATGCTCAAAAGGCTCAAATGCTCATAAAGAGGCTCAAATGCATAATCATTTGCTTTGGAAAGAATCAATTGCTTATCATGAGGCTTAAGTAGATAATTGTTGTCCAGCAAAACGATCTGCAAGAATTCAAGTCCGACGTGCCATGTCAGGTTTCATCGCGTGCCGACAGTGCTGTCTCGCCGCGTCAGGGTGTATCACGCCGCGTTGTTTCATTTGTGCTGTGCTGGAATCGAGGTGTAGGGAATTTTTCAAACCCAACCTTTTGAGCCCCACTGTGTTCATGCTTAAGCATGGTGGCACCCCAAGGGAATGAAGCTAGAGATAAAAGAGTCTCTAACAAGTTTTAGGAACTTGTAAACCGTTCACGGGTGTGAAGGTTACACCCCATTCACGATCACGGAGAGCACTAACTCCATAGTGGTCCGGAACCATGACTGGATGTTCGGGGATGATGGTACAAATCCAACCTAAAAGAGATTGAACCCTCCCTAAATCGGCCGCTACTTAATTCTTGTGATATTCATATGCGCTTTCCGATCAATATACATACAACAAGTTAGCCCTAAACCTGATTAATCTACAATGGTTGATTATTAATGCACAAGTAAATCTATTATTGGCAATCACTTGAATTAAAATTGTTTCGGGGTTTTTTGATGTCCTGCGGGAGAGTTACAAATCCAAGACTGACTTCTGGATGCCTGTACCTGCAAAATAACGGAGACTCCTGTTGATGGGAGCTCCGCCTCCGACGATCAAGTTAGAACGTGATTGAGGAGTTTAAGTGCGGAAAGTAAAATCTCTCTCAAGGTCCGAGAGAGAATCTGCAATGTGAATTGCTTAGTCTTGGGGTGTCAGGTGTCTGACCAGTTCTCTACTTTGAGAGTAAGTGTGGGGATGAGAGTTAATCAAAGATGATGTGAAGCTCTCAGCATGTGTTTGAATATTTCTGAATAGGTGTTTCCTTGGGGGAAACACCTTATTTATAGTCTGGGAGACTGTGCCCAATACTAGGTTTCTGGGAAACCTAGGATTGATTGGGCTTGCTTGGGAGGTTGGGCCGTTGCAGGCTGCTTTTCCTAACAGGCCTTTCTGTTTTCCACGTGTCATGGCCTGAGAGGTCCACTTTGGACCTCTTACGAGGTGACACGTGGCGGACTCTGATTGGTCCATGTGGCGGACTCTGATTGGTCCACGTGGCAGGGAAAAATCCCCTAATCATTTGCCCCTCACAGGGGTGACGTGGCGTGCCACGTGGCGCCTGTGACAGGTGTCACTTTTTGATTGCTAACGGTTTTTTTTTTTACCCTGACCCTTGGAATTCACCCCCTATAATATAGGGGATGTCCAAATCATTTGCAATGATTACCGTAATTTTCAGACAAACAAAAACAGGACGCCTGCTCTCACTTTAAGACCTCCGACTGTTCTTCCAGACCGACTGATCTACAGGCCGACTGTTTTTGAACTTCTTTTCCAGACACTTCCAGATTTTTGCCAGGTAACCGCCTGTTTCCTTGCACTTTTTCTTGTACTTTCTTTTTTTTCTATATTTTCGAAAATGGTAGCCCCAAAGCACCCGGCACGGCCTAGGTTAGTGATCAGCCGGTCACCGGGGACGGCTGAATCTAGAACTAGGAGTGCCGACTGCCCCTTGATGGACCACCCTTTGCGAACTAGGAGTCCGACTGTCTCTGTGTCTGTGCAGGACACTATGGCTAGAACAAAAAGGACCGCAAGATACTCCAATTCAGACGGCTCCTTTTTCTCTCGGGAGGAGCTCCCGGACGTGCCGCATGGAACCCCAAGTACCCCCAGCGATTCTATTTTAAGGGAATCCGGGGACGAGGTTGGGAATGAGCCCCTATCAATAGATGTATCTGGGCAGGCGGCTAGTCTGGCCGAGAGATCAAGTGACTCAGATACAAGCACCTTCAGTCGGCATTCTGCCGACTCTGAGGAAAAGCACTCTCGCCTGCATGAGGTGAGAGCAAGCCATGCGATCGAGATGGGGGACGACTGGGCAGATCCGGCCGCTTCTCGTAGGGAGTCGCATATCCCTTATTACTGCCATGTACCAACTAACAGGCGCAAGACCATGTTTGACAAACTTGCAAGCATCAGGGCCGACTACTTTATGGGCGGCGACTATATTCTCTCTGTGCCTGACCCCGAAGATACAGTCGTCTGGCCAGAGGCGTCTAGCTACGGGGACGAATGCTTTGGCTGCTATGAAGCGGCCATCAAAGCTGGTTTAAGGTTTCCTCTACACCCGGCTGTAGAGAGGATTCTAGACGGCTACCAGCTAGGCCTTTGGCAGCTTGCCCCTAACTCTTGGTTCAACATATTGGGGTACGTGGCCGCCTGCAAAATGAATGAGGTGGACGCCAACTTTGAGGCGTTCGCCCATATAAATTATCTGAGCAGGACCCCAAAAGCAAGCGGTACCGGCTGGTACCAAATAAATAGCCATAAAGGCTATATGATAACTATGGGGAAAGAGAACAAATGGGAAGACTAGCGCAACACCTTCTTCATAGTCTCAAGTCCCAACAAAATCCAAAATAAAAAATACAACAGGTGGAACCGGAACCCACCTTACTTAACAGGCGGTGGTTCGGACCTGCCGCCTGTTCCTCAACAAGCCAGGGAAGAGATCCTGGACCGAGGACTCTTCAAAGTGTTTATCCAGGCGAACCCTGATACAGGGGTTAGGGAGTTTGTCCCTAAATTTTATATCCCCAAGTACAAATGGTTGTACGATGGGGTTTACCTGGCCGCTTGTGGCCTGAGTGCTGAAATGCCGAGAGGTAGCTGGCCGCTTATTTTATGAACCCTGCTATACTTTGTAATTTTTGTACAGTTGTCTAACTGTGATCACCTCTTGCAGACCAAGCAATGGACAAGATCTCGGCATCAAAGAAAGCTGCCGCCCTCCTTTGCGCCGCTGTGCTGGGCAAGCGGCCTGCCGAGGAATCGCCTGCTAAACAGACATCTAAGGTGCGCACAGTTCACTTATTTCGCTCCGTCATTGCTTGCCGCCTGTTATGAGGCTAATTGTTTACAGTGCAACTTGTAGGGAGTCGGTCCTCTTCCTTCTTCCACATCCCAACCAGCCGCCAAAATCAGAAAGCAGGCGGCTGGGGACGTGGCCTCCCCTGGTGGATCCAGGCGGCAGGCTGGTGAGAGACAGGGGCGAGCCCCCTTAATTGGGGGACGGATGCCGTCTACTCCAGGGAGCAGTCGTCCTTCCAGAGAGGGCACTTAAAGTAAGATTAAACTTGTTCCTCTCTTATGTACGCCGCCTCCTTTTGCGAACAGTCGTCTGACTTTGCGGTTTTTAGCAGGCGCCCCTGAAGAACCGGACTTGGTTCAGATGGCCAGAGCCATGCTGCGAGCCATCCCTGCCGAGGAAAGAGACGTTGTTAAGGGAGTCGGCAACCTGAACCTTGAGGCTATCCTTGCTCTACTCGCAGAGGTAATACCTGAAACAATTTCCCCTTTTTGTTTAACTCCCAGCCGCTTGTTTTCTGACGACTGTTCTTTTGGCCGAGTGTAGTCCATGCTGCGAGTATACGGCCTGCGCAAGCCTTTGAACGACAAAAACAAAGAGGTAAAAGCTGCGAAGGCCATGGCCGCCCCTGATTCTGATAAGGTTATGTTTCAAATAGCACAAAATGAAGTCCTAACCACTGACATTCTGTATTATCAGGCGTCAGCCACTTTGCAGGTCAAGAAGGACCTAGAGGCAGCCTAGATGAAGATCCAGGAACTTGAGAAGACTGTCTCTGATCTTAATGAAGAGATGACGACTTTCAAGCAGGCGGAACAAGACGCCAAGGATCTCCAAGAGCGAGTTGACAAGCTCAAGGGCCGCCTGACCACCCAAAAGGCAGGCCTCACCCAGAAACTAACTGAGAAGGCCGAGAAAGAGAAGTCGGCTCTCGTCCAAGACATGATGAAGGACAGTGTTGCCATTATGAAGATGACTTGGGCGGCTCTTTTTCCTTATGCCGACTATGAGAAATGGAACCGCCAATTCGCCGTCTGCTGTGATGATTTTAATAAGAAAATGATGGGGGAAGCAGGCGGTGAGGAGGAGGCAGAGGGTGAGGAGTCCGGCTCCACTTCAGGGGAGTCGGACCATGAAGAGGCGGCTGGCGAGGAGGCGCAGGAGCATGAGGGGGTGAATGCTGAGAGGGATCCGTCCCGGTCCAGGTCCGAAGGTCAGGACCAGGCGGCTGTTGATGCACAACCTCCTGCTTAAATTTTAAGCTTATTTGTAAACTTTCCTTCGGCCTGTGTGCCATATGTTTCATTACCCGACCAAGGGGTCGGGGTGTATTGACAATTCCAAATCTTCCAACTTTCAGTCGGTCATATGGTCGTCTGTTTTTATATATATCCGGCTATTTTAGTCAGTTTGTCTTAAATTTCGTCGCATGCTTTAATTCTTGTTATTGCCAAGTATTTTCCGTCTTTTCATGAATATTTAGCATCCGATTATTTTGTACGCCGATTGTTTTGTACGTCGATTGTTATGTCCCTGAGCGACTAACGCCTGGTTTTGAAAATGGGATAGGTTGACTTGGAATTTTTGATGCATTATTCTGAGTCAAAGCTACTCCATGATATGTTTGCCCCAAACTAGGCGATTAGTCAATAGCTGTCGTTTGGTTTCGCCAAAAACCAGGCTATCTCGGCCTGGGTAGTTATTGAGATCAAGCGTCTTAAAGTCCATGTAGTTAATTTGGTGCAACTTTCTACTTGGGGCTTTGTGTTAAACAGGCGCCAACTAGGAAAGTTTTTAAACCAACTTAAGCAAGGACATTCAAATAGGAACAATGGCCAACTGCCGCCTGTTCTGGTGAATAGGCGGTTATCTCGGGCCTTTTAGATTCCATAAGTGTTTAAGCTATGAGTTAGTCATAAGAGACTTGGTCAATCTTTGCCAATGTTGTTTGAACAAAAGAACTAGTCGGTCTGTGCCGCCTGTTTTCTAGTTTGCAAGCGTTAGGCTGTTTAGTGTTCCACGAATAGAAATAAAAACCTAATCTTTATCGGAGGGGACCGAGCCAACTCTTTATAGAATAGCCGTCGAACGCCGCCTGTTTGTTAAAAAACAGACGGCTAATTACCTGGTAAGGTTCTTGTAAAGTTGATAAATTTTAGTTGAGTAGAAGAAGCAGGCAGCGTAGGCCGCATGTTTTTCTTTATTCGCCAAGTGTTGCTTGGCTATTTACTCAACTTGATCCGGCTGTATTGTCCCAAGCAATTACGAGTCGTTTTCTGACTTAGGACTTCCCTGCCGCATGTTTTATTTAGCAGGAGGTTCGTCGTAGTCTCATAGCAAACGAGTGCGAGATATCCTGGAGAATACTTGGTTGGGCCGTTTGTTTTAGTTTATAGAGCAATGTGCCACCCAAATGGGAGATGCTCTCTGCGACGAATTTCATCCGGATGGATGTCGCCGGACGCTTGCTTTGTTTTGGGACAAACGTATTTATTAATTTTTAGGGGATCTTCCGGCCCGTAGCCTTTAAATTGATCATCTGGCGTATTGCCTCAGTGTGCTGCTAGATTATCTAGACGCGTGTTTTACTCTTTCGAGTTTGACAGATGGGATTAAGCGCAAACAGGCATCTCTTCCTGTAAGGGAGAGTAAGGAGGCCGGTTGTTAGCACGCGCTTGCCCCATATTAGGGTCAATGAAAAAGCCCGACTGTAAACAGGCGGATATC
Organism: Chenopodium quinoa; assembly: GCF_001683475.1. NCBI lineage: Eukaryota > Viridiplantae > Streptophyta > Magnoliopsida > Caryophyllales > Amaranthaceae > Chenopodium > Chenopodium quinoa. The sequence continues at coordinate 497,170 of NW_018744072.1, read as the reverse complement.
CCTAGACAAGACTTCATGGGCCGACTGTTTGCAGGCGGCTTGTTCTACCAAGGATACTTGGAAGAATTAATGAGATAATTGCAAACTTTATTGATGTAAGTATAATTACAAAATTTACAAATCTTAGAAGTAGTACTTTTTCAAGTTGTCTACGTTCCAAGTTCAGGCTAGCTGCCTGCCGTTTGGTGTTTCCAGCGATAGGTGTCGCCTCTGATTTCTTCATAAATTTGGTAGGGACCATCCCAGTTAGGGGTCAACTTCCCCTACTCATTGGCCCTACCGACTGCTTCCATTTTTCTAAGTACAAAGTCCCCTACTTTAAGGGGTCGCTTGTGCACCCGCCTGTTATAGGCTCTCGTCATTCTCAGACGGTAGATCTCATGGCGCAAGGCTGCATTTCCCCTACGCTATGGAAGTTCATCCAATGCTAGGCGCATGGCTTCCCAGTTGGCCTCCTCGTCATAAAGCATGACCCGGAGAGTCGGTTCATAGTGCTCAATTGGTAGCACAGCTTCTGCTCCATAGACCATGAGGAACGGTGTTTCACCAGTCGCCCCTTTTTCAGTCGTCCTGATGGCCCAAAGGACATGTGGTAGCTTGTCAGCCCATAGGTCGCCTGCTTTTTCAACTTTCTTTTTTATGCCATCAGAGATCAACTTGTTGAAGGCCTCTACCTGGCCGTTTGCTTGGGGACGGCCGACTGATGAAAAGCAGTAAGAGATTCCTTGGTCTCCCAACCAATTTGTGAGAGTAGGCGTCTCAAATTGAGGCCCATTGTCAAAGACCATTGACATGGGAACTCCATATCGAGTGATGACATTTCTCCAAATGAAGGAGATGACATCTTTGGTCTTGATACCTTTGACCGCCTCGGCCTCTACCCACTTGGTGAAGTAGTCGACTGCTACCAGTATATATCTTCGGCTGCCTGTAGCAGGCGTATAGGGACCCAGTATGTCCATGCCCCATTTGGCGAATGGTATTGGACTATGGATAGCCGTCAGATCAGTAGCTGGACGATGGATGAGTTTGCCAAACCTTTGGCACTTGTCACATTTTTTAACCATCTCCATGGCGTCTGTTTCTAGGGTAGGCTAGAAGTAGCCTTGCCGCCTGACTTTTCTTGCAAGCGCCCTTCCGCCTATATGAGAGGTGCAGAAACCAGAATGCAAGTCTTCTAGGACCTCTTGGCCTTTTTCTGGGGTAACACATTTCAAGAGTGGTTGTAGATAGCCCTTTTTGAAGAGTTCCCCTTGGTGCATTTCAAAGTTGGATGCATGCTTTTTCATTACAATTTTTCTAGGTAGGCATCCGAAAAAGTGCCGTCTGTTAAGTATGCCCAGATGGGATCCATCCAGGTAGAGCTGCGATCAAGGACTCCAACAGGATCCTCCTCGATGCTTCTCTTTTCCATTGTTTCCCAGAAGACAGATCTCGGTGCATCGCAGGAGGCGGATGATGCCAGTTTGGAGAGGGCATCCGCCTGGTTATTTTCAGACCTGGGCACTTGACTTAGATTAAATTCCTCAAGTGTACCGGCCTCTTCTTTCACAACCTGCAAATACTTAATCATAACCGGATGGGTGGCTTCATAATCACCGTGGTACTGGCTTACAATCAGCTGTGAATCGGAACAGGCGTCCACTTTCTTTGCTACGGCTGCCTTGCACATGCGGATGCCGGCCAATAAAGCTTCATACTCGGCCTCATTGTTTGAAGCTTGGAATTTGAAGCGCAATGCATACTCAAACTTGTCCCCCTCAGGGGACTGGCATATGATGCCTGCACCACAACCGGTCATTGTGGAACTTCCATCCACATAGACCTTCCAAACTTGGTCTGCATTGTTAGGAGCAGGCGGCCTGGTCATTTCAACAATGAAGTTATCCAAGGCCTGACCCTTCACCGCTTTCCTTGGCTCAAATGTAATTTCCAAGCTTTGAATTTCAATCGCCCACTTTATCATCCGACCGGACGACTCCATAGTTGTTAAGGGCCGCTTGATAGGCTGGTCAGTGTATACTATGACCGAATGTGCCAAGAAGGTTTTAGTTTCTTAACGGCCATGTAGAGGGCCAGGCCAAATTTCTCAACCATAGGGTACCGTAACTCGGCATTTTTCAGCATGTGACTGATGAAGTAGATAGGGATCTGGCAGCCGTCCCTTTCAGCAAGGAGAACAGCATTAACCGCATGATCAGAAACGACCAGGTACATGTACAACACTTCCTTGGCCAAAGGGCTGACGAGCCTTGGCACAGAGTGTAAATGTTCTTTCAGCCTTTGGAAGGCCGCCTCTGCATCCGGCCCCCATTCGAACATAGCTTTCTTTTTTATTGCCTGGAAGAAATAGAGACATTTGTCGCCTGATCGGCTGAGAAATCTTCCCAAGGCCGCCAGGCAACCTGTTAACTTCTGGACTTCTTTTACAGTACGGGGCGACTGCATGTCTATAACCGCCTGTATTTTTTCAGGGTTCGCCTCTATCCCCCTTTGGTCAATCAGAAAACCGAGGAACTTTCCAGACTCGACACCGAAAACACATTTTTTAGGATTAAGCATGACATGGTGTCGCCTGAGTGTGGAGAATGTTTCTCGGAGGTCTGCCAGGTGGTTCGTCTGAAGTTTGGACTTAACTATCATATCATCGATATACGCCTCCACATTTCTTCCAATTTAATTAAAAAAGACAGAATTGATCATTCTTTGGAAGGTGGCAGGCGCATTCTTCAGACCAAACAACATCACAGTATAACAAAATAGCCCCTGATCAGTGACGAAAGTCACCTTCTCTTGATCCTTCTTCCATAGGGGTAATTGGTGGAAACCTGAGTAGGCGTCCATAAAACTCATCAAGGCATGGCCGGCTGTAGAGCCGACCAGGCTATCAATCTTTGGGAGAGGATAGCTATCTTTTGGACATGCCTTGTTCAAGTCCGTGTAGTCCACACACATGCGCCAAGTTCCATTCGGCTTCTTTACCAAGACAATATTGGCAACTTAGTCCGGAAATTAGCATTGCCGGATGAACTTATCTTCTAAAAGCTTTTTAACCTCGGCGGAAGTCGTCTGGCTTCTTTCCTCACCATGGTTCCTTTTCTTTTGCCTTACCGGCTTCTTTTTGGGATCCACAACGAGTTTATGTACGGCAAGATCCGGGCTGATGCCTGGCATCTCGTCTACTTCAAAGGCAAAGATGTCTTTGAAGTCCTTCAAGAGTTGGTGCAAATTTGCACCAAGTTCAGCAAAAGCAGTCGTCCCAACCTTAACAGTTAGGTCAGGACGAGAGTCATCTAGGACAATGTCCATGTGTTTTCCAGCCGGCTGGGGACGAAAATCATCCGGCCTCTGTCCTGGCAGTGACTGCTATTTATCCTTTTTGTCGGCCACCTGTTGGCTGAACTTCCTCTTTTTGTCGGCTGCTGCGGAAGTAGGCGCTGCCTCTTCACTAGGGCCGACGGCCGCAGTGGTCTTAACATCAGATAAATAGCACTCCCTGGCCATTTTTTGGTCTCCCCGTAGGGAGCCGACTGTTCCGTCATCCCTCTCAAACTTGAGAAGCATAAGAGATGAAATGATCACTGCTTTAGACTGATTTAGGGTAGGACGTCCCAAGATCATGTTATAGGCCGTCAGTTCTTCAACAACTAAGAACCGGACCACCATGTGTCGTCCTTTTCCTTTCTCGCCCAAGCGGACGGGTAAGTCTATCCGACCTACCGGGTGTACTACACCACCTCCGAATCCCACTAAAGGATGCGAGGCCTGGTGCAAACTTTCAGATTTGTACCTGAGCTTTGTCAGGCACTTGAGACTGATGAGGTCCGAAGAACTCCCAGTATCAATGAGAATACATCCAACCCTTTGATTGGTCACTTTACATTCAATGACCACGGGGTCATCATGCGGTCGTTTGACTTGTCCTCGGTCCTCTTCAGTAATTGTGACTTCGGGGAAGGGGTCCTTGGACGTCTGTCCCTTGTCTACTAAATTAATGTCGAGGCCTCGGATATAGTCCTGGTTACCCCGAATGGTCGGACCACCTCCAGCGAATCCGCCTGCTATAGTGTAGATCGGAGTTTCATCCGTATCCGAACTATTAGTAGAGCTGGGCTTCTTTTTAGGAGACTCCCTAGGGTTTGTTTGCAGGGTAACCTTGGACCTGAGTACATAAGACTTGAGCACCCCTTTATCGGCCAGTCGGTCCAACAAACGCTTGAGACTATAACATTCGTTGGTGTCATGGCCAATATCCTCATGATAGTGACAATATTTATTCCGGTTCCGATTTTTTTGCTGAACTCTTCATAGGAGGCGGCTTTTCAATGGAGACCCGGTCTTTTATCTCCATGAGGATGGAGTAGCAGTCCTTGTTATATTCGTACTTGGGGGAGTACGTCTTCCCTTATTTCTTCTTCTTCTGGGATGGCTGTTCAAAAGGCTCGGCCACCCAGACTTGTTTTCTTTTCAACTCTTCTTTTTTAGCCGGCTGCTGAGGCCGACTCTCTTTTCTGTCGGACCTTTTCAAGTCCGGTTGTTTTCCGACATTGCAGAGCTCGGTCGCCTGTATATAGGCGTCCGCCTCCATCAATGCCTCTTGGAGAGTAGCAACCCTCTTTCTGACGAGGTCGAACTTGAAGGTCGACCCATCTTTCAGACCCTTAAAAAAGTCTGTGTAGGCTACCTCATCAGACAGCTCTTGAATCTGAATTCTCATCAAATTAAAGCGCCGATATATGAGCGCAACCCTTCCTTTTCTCCCTGCTGTATGGTGCCCAGATCAAGGCTTGTTTTCTTAGCTGGGATGTTCATTGAGAAGTTGGACGCAAACAGATATACAAGCGTCCTAAAATTGTTGATGCATCCGGCTGGCAAGTTGCCGAACCACTGTTGGGCAACGCCCTTCAATGTGGCCGGGAAGCACTTACACCAAGCGGCGTCGTCCAACCCTTGTAAATACATAAGGTTAGTATAAGCCATTAGGTGGTCCTCAGGATTGGTGGTACCATCATAGGTGCCTACCAATACATTTTTAACCTTGGCCGGCTGTGCGGCCTCTGTTATTTATTTGGAGAAAGCCGTAGGCTGTTCCCCAAGTCTCTGCAGCCGAAGCTACCAGTCCAAAGGCTGGGCTGTAGGTGCCGCCTGTCCCCCAAAAGGAGTAGGCTGCACGTAAAACTGTCCATACGACCTGTATGGCTGGTGGGGGACATACGGGGCCGTCTGGTATATTTGAGGAGTAGATTGGGCGGACTTGCCGCCTGTCTGACCCCCCTGGGGTAGATTGGAATACCTCATTGAGGTATTCTGAAAACTATCATTTAAGTTTGCCGTGGAGGCCGACTCTGATAGTTGCATATTTTTCTTCTGCTGGATTATCATCCGAGCATCGGAATATGTTTTCTTGGAACCATCCGGCTAAACATGTCGGATGGCTTTTCTGTTTCCTGGAGCAGGAAAATTGAGTCCGGCCAAGATTGTGGAGGGCTTCGGCCCTACCCTTGGTTTTGGGTAAGGAGTCGGCTCTCGATCCTTGACCGGTCTGCTTCTCCCATAATGGGAGGCCTTTTTGGCCGACTGATCCTTGGCAGGAGCAGTCGTTCGTTCAGCAATGAGATCCTTGATCTCCCCTTTGAAACTTGTCATGAGACTCATGAGCTCGTTTCTGGTAATAGGGGTGGATCCCTCGGCCTCCTGGTGAACAGTTGGTTGGCCGACTGTTCCACTGGGCCCGACCTGGCCGACGATTCGCTCCCTCACTTCAGTGGGGCGGACACGCCGAGTCCTAAGGGTCCCGTCTGGTGCTGTGTGAGTGACAACTTCAAAATCATCATCTGTGTCCTGGTCTGAGGTGACCAGGACGTCGGCCAAAGGCCGCTTCTCACTTAGACTCGGTACAGGTTCTTGTGAAGCCATCTTAAATGTACTCTCCCCACAGACGGCGCCAAAATGTTTCGGGGTTTTTTGATGTCCTGCGGGAGAGTTACAAATCCAAGACTGACTTCTGGATGCCTGTACCTGCAATATAACGGAGACTTCTGTTGATGGGAGCTCCACCTCCGACGATCAAGTTAGAACGTGATTGAGGAGTTTAAGTGCGGAAAGTAAAATCTCTCTCAGGGTCCGAGAGAGAATCTGCAATGTGAATTGCTTAGTCTTGGGGTGTCAGGTGTCTGACCAGTTCTCTACTTTGAGAGTAAGTGTGCGGATGAGAGTTAATCAGAGATGATGTGAAGCTCTCAGCATGTATTTGAATATTTCTGAATAGGTGTTTCCTTGGGGGAAACACCTTATTTATAGTCTGGGAGACTGTGCCCAATACTAGGTTTCTGGGAAACCTAGGACTGATTGGGCTTGCCTGGAAGGTTGGGCCGTTGCAGGCTGTTTTTCCTGACAAGCCTTTCTGTCTTCCACGTGTTGTGGCCTGAGAGGTCCACTTTGGACCTCTTACGAGGTGACACGTGGCGGACTCTAATTGGTCCACGTGGCGGGGAAAAATCCCCTAATCAAAAATCATATTAACCTAAATCAAATTATTAATTATTTTATTAGGCGTGATTTCAAGTACAAATTCCCTTTAAACTTGCAAAAATGGGCATGATCAAGCAATAACAATAAATCAAGCAACATAATAATTGACACAACAAATCATCATCATAATCAAAACATGATTAGCAAGATCCTAGGCAAAACACTAAACTAATTAATAACAAACCTAGCATGTCACTAATAAAAATCGTAATCAAAGAATTAACCTAAACATGATACTAGGAAGCATGATATTAGGAATATTAATTAACACCCTAAATGTGATACTAGGAATTAATAGAATAACATCCTAACATGATACTAGGAATTAAAAGAATAATATTAAAGAGATCAAATTACACACTTTGATGCCTCGTACCTCTTTCTATCACAACAATACACGCGTTAGTAACTTCAAGAAAGATTAAATCAAATAAAGTAAAATAAATAAGAATAGAAACATAGATTTGGGACCAAACCCTCAGAACTATCAACCTTTCACGTCGAGGTCGAAGACAACTTCGAGATTGGCTAGGAGTATTCGAAGCTCGTGATGGAGGTATGGTGCTTGATTAGGGAAAAGGATCAAGGATGTGTGTTTGGGAGGTGTTTAGGCTAAGTCTAGAAATCAAGAAAGAAGAGAGAGAGAGAGAGAGAGAAAAAAAAAAGCTTTTAGCTTAAAGAGAGGATTAGATGATGATTGTTGGTGATCAAGCTTGTTGATGATTGAAAACTGGATGATACGACCTCTATTTATAAGAAAAAAAGGGTCGAAGGATCAGAAAAGAGTGAGAATCCAAATTGGAGTAAAACAGATTCCATCGCGGCGCAATAGCTTTGTCGCGGCTCGATAGGTCCATCGCGGCGCGATGATCCTGCAATCTTGCGGTTTTTGTTTTTATCATAACTTTTGATCCAAAAATCGGAATAAGATAAATAATATATCGTTGGAAAGATCTTGAAGTCTAATTTCCAACCCAATTAGAATCAGTTGATATATTTTTAGAACAAAAGATATGATCGAAATAGTGGAACAGTGTCAATTTTGGATAGAGTTTGGTATTTTAATCATATCTTTTTCGTTATAGCTCAGAATTGGGATTATGATATATCATTGGAAATATAATTTCAAGGGATATCTAACCATCTAATATTTGGATAAAATTTATGAGACACAAAATTTAGGTTTGACCGGGATTAGGACTTATCAAAAAAGTGATGTTTTATTAGACATCAAATTCTTTAATCTTTATCTTTTGGGGAAAGGATAAATTAGAACCTTCTAGAGGATTCCAGAAGCTCCTAATGAATCCTAATTGGTAAAAATAAGGTATTGGACCCTTCTCATGATCATTGGGTCGTAGTAAGATTAGTTTGGACGTTTTTATAAATTGGACACGAAATGAATAATTTTAAAAGCACGAAATAAATGATTTTGGTTTTAACTAAGGACACGAAATAAATGATTTTGGTTTAAAATATTTAAAGAAAGCTAGAATGGTCAAGGCTAAAGGGAATTCACGAGACTCTTCAACCCTTCATCTAACTCGATAATTAAAGACGTGAAAGGTACTCATCACTAGGTTTGGTTTTTAGGGAGACACAATCAGGTTTCTACACGAGGTTAGAATTGTTTAAACTCATTCTGATTGTTCGGCTTTGTTGCTGTTGCTCGCACCTTTTGATCATTTGTACTTAATCAAATTGCCTTAAATCTTTTGTAAAGATTACTCGTCCACCAAGGACTTGGTGTAACTGCATCTATATTTGGAACTATAGGACTTTGCTCATATTTATAGGTTTCTTGAGGTTGACCCCAGGCTTAGTGTTACTTGACTTGTTGTGTGACTCATTATAATCAACTCAACTCGATGGGTTATGACTTGATGTGCAAACTCAACTCGATGTGGTAACACGACATGACTCAATGTTCATGACTCGTGTGTATTGTGTGGTGATTGTGCTCGTGCAACCCGAAAATGCAAAAAATTTCCTTCATTTTGTGGAGGGTACCGAATTTCTCCCGAAAAAAAAGACGTGAAAAGGAAAAGAAATAAAGTGTTGGTGAAAATCAAAAGGGGTGAAGTTTTGAACTTCCTCAAGAGGAAAGAAGAGATGCATGAGCTTAATCAAGTGTATGCATTAATTGTTGTATCTCATGGTGCAAAGTTTGATGAAAGTATTTAGGTAACTTAGGCGCGGAGGCTAAGTACTTCATACTTTGTGATGCAATGATGATTATGATAACGAGTGATCCAAGATGACAAGGCATGCTTCAAAGTTGTATCAAGATTTCATGACAAAGGGTTCCTAGGGAAGGATTATTTGGCTATGTATGTTTTATGTGTGTGAAAGTGACACTAAGGTTAGCCTGCAAAGGCTAAAGGTGTGGAAAGATATTTTGAGAAGAGTCAAATGATGGTGACTCTTAGGTTGGGTAGGCTAATGATGTGGGTTCAAGCTCCCAAGTCTAGCTCTAAATGGATAAGGAAGAGCATTGGAGATCCCTTGATATGATCATGCACGAATGTGAATATGAGTCAATGTGAGGTTTCCTACGTATCCGTTAGGAATCAGGCCGAACGTAGCTCTAGTCGGACCTCGCACAAGTGTGTGTATATCTATGAGGTCTTATAAGGGTTGTAACGGGGTTAGGATAAAGGTTTAAAGAAGAAGATTAGAGGCTCAAGACCCAATATAAGCCCCCAAGGTGTGCAACCTTGCATTTGAATCTTGGTATTTGTATGCTTGAGGTTTCTCATTTTTGAACTGTTTTTTATTTGTTTTTCATTTTTTTTTTTTTTTTTTTTTTTTTGCATTTGTATTTGAATTTGATTCTTCTTTGGATACTCGGTAAGTGTGGGCAATCTCGATCATGCGATCTATCACTCACTTGGCATTCATGTTTCTCAGGCACGGTGCCGAGCACTCGATAAGAGACGCAATCTAAGACGTATTCATATCAAACACATTGGAACACTTGCCCTTTGCAAACTTGCATTGCTTTTTAAACTTTTTGAAATTTTGGTAAAAATCACTCATCTTATTTACTTGGCTTTGAAAATTGCATAAGTTACACACCATCCCATCCCGAGGTTAGGTAGATGTGGGTTGAAGAAAGAAAGAAAGGTCAATTGTAGACAAGGATCAAAGTGGTTTATCAAGAAGGAATCGTGTAATGAAAAGGGTAAAGGTGATATGATGTGGCTACAAAAAGTACCTCAAATCATTAGTATACCTTGTGTTTAGCTCAGTGTGGATTTTTTTTTTTTTTTGGAAATGCAATGCAATGATCATGTAGAAAGGATTAAATGCTCATTTTATTGAAAATGGAAAAGGTAATACAGACTCATGAAGTAAATGATGAAAGGTGATAGGGGGTGCCTATGCTAGACTTTATTGGGGGAAAGGAAAATAAAAAATAAGAAATAAAAATCATGAAAATCCTAAAGATGTAGCGTCTTATGCCTTGTCATATTATCACTCGGTCTTCTTGTCGGCAGGAAGAACGGGAAGCTTATTATTATCGATCAAATATTGGATGGCCAATTTTAGCTTCCAACAACTCTCGGTAGTATGACCCTTACCTTGATGGTACTTGCAGTGTGCATCTGGGTTCCACTTGGATGGTCTTATTTCAGGTGGAGGATCTTGCATGGGTCCAATGGGAGTGATGAGTTCCTTGGCATGGAGTCGATCAAAGGTGGTATCATAGCTCATCCCAATAGGGGTAAACTCCTTTCTTAGTTGCCTTCTTGGCCCTTGATTATCCATGGTTAAGACATCATTGAGGTTTAAGGTACTAACATTGTTACTAGAGTGGGTATTTTCGGAAGAAGTAGGATTGTCGTTCTTTTTTCCTTTCCAGCCACTGTTGTTACTATTGTTAGTAGCTTTCAATTTTGCAAGGTCATCCTCAATTTCAATGCCTATGTTATAGACACCTTTGAAAGTGTTTAGGTTGCATTGATATTTCAAATGCTTTTGGCATTTGTCTTGGAGGTTCTTAATGAACATACTTATAGATTCCTTCTCACTTGGAACTTCAATCCTAGAGGAAGTACCACCTATTGTAAAAGGCAGTGAAACCTTCATTTTCTCGTTGTTTAACAATTTCAAGTTCCCTATGATCAATTTCTACTTGAATATTACGTTTGTATCTATCAATGAAAGCATGTATAATAGAATCTCAAGTAACGATCTTCTTAGTGCCTTTGGAAAAGAACCATTGTTGGCATACTGGTTCAAGAGAAAGTGGGAAAAGTGAGGGGAAAACTTTCTTGTCAATCCCCGTGATCTCCATGATTGTCTCAAAGGCCCTTAAGTGAAAGTAAGGGTTGTCAGTAGCTTTGAATTTAGAAATGTCATTGGCAGAGAACTTCTGCAAAAGAAGTTCCTTATCCACTGAGACTCCCTTAGAGCTTATTACAAATTACTTGTAGTCATTGGAGATTTGACTGAAGCTATCCTCCGTGCGCTTGATGGTTTTAATGGGTATTTGTTTGTTAGGATCTTCGACTCGAGTGGTGAGTCCCTTGAGCGTTTTCGCAAGTCCATTCACAGTTTCTATAAGTTTCTCGAAATCTTCTTGACTGGCCATTATTACGAACTTTCTTCTCAGTCGAATTGGTCTATTAAAGAGTAGTACTTGAACGAAAGTGTTGTCCTTGATTAAACGCCCTTCTCTCCTTGACCAAGTGCTGTAAAATTAAACCATGGACACTCATTGTCAATTACTTGACTCAAACTCGATTCAACATGCATAGATGGGAAAAGATCATAGTATATGAGGGGAATGATATGTATGGGGAAAGCATGAAATAGGAAAGTATGTGAGGGAAGGTGTATTTATGGTAAGGTATGTGATGTATGGAAGGTGATGTAGAAGGAAAATATGTAGAAGGGTATATGTGTGCAAGGAAAGTATATGAATGTGGTAGGATATGAAAAAAAAACCGGGAATAGGATGGACCCTCAACTCGAATGACGGAAAGGATGACGGGAATAGGCGTGTCGCGTACATAACAAAAATAACCTAACAAGACCACTACTGTGTAGATAGGCAAGTAAGGATCGAATCCCAAGAGACTATGGTTTAACTAATTAAACAAACTCAAATTATCACTAAGCAAGTAACCAAAACAACAGTGAGAATTAATAACTAAAGGAATAATTAAAGCGATTAAATCTGAAAAATATAATAAATCGAATGCTAAAAACATCCTAGATCAAGCATTACCACGAATACAATTAACGCAATAGTCGTTCTACCCCTAATATATAATATCAATGGTCGTCTCTCCCGAGTTATCAATGGCTTCTTTAATCACAATCAAGCCTACTTCCGTGGAATCATGTAAATTAAAGACTTTGAGCACATTACTCTAACTTCCTAATCATCCATTCAACTACTCCCGTGATGAACTTCAAACCCTTAATTGATTTATTCAAACCCGTTAAAACCCAACTCTCGTTACGATTAAAACAATGGATTAATAACAACACTAATTATCCCTAATCTAGTATTGACATGAGCACAATAAATTAAGCATATCAATTGCAATTATCATTAGAGAATTTAAAGAATTAAATCATGCATTAATCATATTCGGGTTCCCCTAGATCTTGGAATAAAGAAACTACTCACACAGGGTAATTAAAAAAATAACAACAATTAAGAAAAACATAATTTACAATCAAAGGAATTAAAGAGAATAAGAAAATACCAAATCCTGAATTACGAGAGATAAACGAAGAATCTTGGGTGCATAATCTTGAATTACAATGAAATTATAGTCTGGAGAGAAAACTAGGGTTCTAATATGATAGATAATGAAATTATAATGCTAAAGAGTATTTATAATAAGGCTAAAAGATAGGATTAATTAAGGAAAGAAATCGGACTAAACCGACCTAAAATCGACCAGGCATAGGCGTGTCACACAAGACATGCTCGTGCCCTAAGTTAGAATCGATCTTTCTTCAACTTCCAGCAAGACATGGGCATGTCAAATTCTGACATGGGCGTGTCTCACTTGTCCAACTTCACTCAACGAGGCATGGGAATGCCCACACTCAACACGGCCATGCTTCCCTTAGCACGTAGCTTCTAGCTCGAAGCACTCGACTCGACATGGGCGTGCCTCAAATAGACATGGGCATGCCTCAAATAAAACTTCAAATTCAAATTTCTGCCTCTTCAAAACACAATTACACGCCCATGTCTCTGAGTGACATGGGCATGTCTGGTTGGAGATTAGCTTTAAATGACTTCAACATCAAACATTGGCCTTCTAAGTGAATTGCAAGCTATGATCAAGATCCGCAGCTTCGTAAAACCTTCAAATAGCTTCATTAAATCCTGAAATACATAAAAAAAACAACGAATCTACCCATAAAAGCATCATATGATCACAACCAAACCAAATTAAGCCAAAATGAGCTATGAAAAACAAATCTAGACTCGAAAACTACCTAAAAACACGTACAATATACGACTTATTAGTGTGTGCAATGACTCGTGAGTGAAAGTGATATGTGCAAGACTCATGTGATGACCATGGGACTAAATATGTGATTAGACTCAAGCAAAGACTAAGTTAAGACCTTGTTTATACATCAATCCGATTAATTATGAAAAATAAACTCGACACGAAGACTCAGAAAAGGAAAAATCGAACCATCGCGTGGCGATGGAACTGTCGCGGAACACTGGTCCTATTGCGGCGCGATAAACCTGGCGTTCTGCGGCACAAACCAAATTTTTGCACCAAATAATGGAACGTCAATCTAATTTGTTTTCGGTGGTCCTTTTAAAGGTTTAAGCCTATAATATTACTAAGTCAAGTATGTTTAGACTTTATGAGCTCAAATTAATTAACCAATTAATCAAGCAAAGTCCTTTATGAGTTCAAATTAATAAAGTTCAGACTTTATTTGCAAAAAAACAAGTCAACACAAGAGGTTAGTTTAATCACAAGTAAAGTATGCACAAGTAGTAGATGCACAAGTAGTCAAATAGTCACAATACGATGCAATGAGTTTGCAACCTAACCATGGCTCTAGTTCTCTAAAGGTCAAGAATTATGGTGTCCAAGAGGGACCATGGTTATGACTCCGGATGCATCGTGTGGAAGCCTTACCTTTAGAAGGGTTGGCACGATGTATGGGACCCCGCAAGTTAGACTTGCTTCCATGGTTTGGTGAATTCACAAACTCAGATGGACCCATTGTTACACAGAGCGTTCATTAGGATGGAGCGTGAATTCCCAAGGGTTAAGACCATATGTAGAATACATGTAGGTTCAGAAAAGTCGAAAAAACTCAATCAGGAAGTAGAATCGTCGAGACAGTACTAGAATTGGTCAAAACAAGAAGACAGACTCCTGGCGCAATGTCGCGAGAAAACAGAGGTTGTCGCGCCGTAATAAATTTGTCGTTTGGCAACAAACTCTGCCCTCTCGCGACTGTTCCAATGCGTCGCAATAGTTTTCTATGTTCTACGTTTTTTCCGATTTTCGTAGTATCTTTAAGATTTTAGTTGTGAAAGATATTTCCAGCTTTTCCTACGTGTAAAAATCCTATGTTTTTGACGCATTATGGATGGTCTTTCCAATGCGGACCTTTTTATGCTTATGCCACAATGTTAATCAAAATTACGCACAATGAATATCTAGAATCTTTCAAGTCTCATCCACTCATTCTAAATCAATTGCCAAAATAAATTTTAGGAATCAAAATTAGAAATCGCCCCAGCGGAGTCGCCAAAAAACTGTAGGGATTTTTTCAACTCAACTTTCACTACAAAAAAACTATACCTTTTCGTAGCCATTATTTTAACATTCTGTATCGATTGTAATTGATACAAAAAAAATCTCAACGAATGGTTATTTGATACAATATTCGTCGTTGCCATAGCCTATAGTAGTGTTTTTCGCTTAATCGATACGGAAAACAACATTCAATCACGGTGATTATTCTAGCGATTATAATCGCTACAAATGTTGAACTCATTTTCTAAAAAAAAAAACCGTACATATGATCTATACAAGATTTGAACATGCAACCTCAAGCTTTAATATTAAATGTTTCTCCAAGAAGCTATGACATATTTTATGTTCTCTTTTTCAAACAAAATTTTAAAATCTATTGTAAAAAAGGCTTTTCGTATCGATTTTTGGGTTTTAGTGGCGATTGTAAACGATACGCTTTTCCATAATTTAATAAATGTGCATAAAAATGGTAAATAAATATTATTATGTTTTTCATATCGATTTCACATGGGTTTACTATGTCGATTGTAAAATGAAACGGATTCCACTACTATTCACAAACATATATGCATATTGTAGTGAATGTAAACTCGCTACAAATTAATCGCTACGAAAAGACAATATCCTTGTAGTGTTTGGGCCCCACTGTGATCAATGCTTTTAGGCATGGTGGCGTCCAAAGGAAGGAAGCTAGAGATAAAACAGCCGCCAACAAGTTTTAGGAACTTGTAAACCGTTCACGGATGTGAAGGTCACACCCCATTCACGATCACGGAGATCGCTAACTCTATAGTGCTCCGGAACCATGACTGGATATTTGGGAATGATGGTACGAATCTAACCTAAAAGAGATTGAACCCGCCCTAAATCTGCCTCTACTTAATTCTTATGATATTCATGTGCGTTTTTCGATCAACATACATTTATCAAATTAATCCTAAGCATATTTAATCTATGTTGGTTGATTATTAATGCACAAATAAATCTATTATTGGCGATCACTTGAATTAAAATCATATTAAAACTAAAAAAAATTAATAATTATCTTATTTGACGTGATTTCAAGTACAAATTCCCTTTAAACCTGCAAAAAGAGGCGTGATCAAGCAATAACAATCAATCATGAATAATCAAGCAACACATGATTAATTGACACGACAATCATCATCATAATTATATTATCAAAACATCATTAGTAAGATCCTAGGCATGATAATAAACGGATTAATAACAAATCCTAGCACGTCACTAATAAAAATCATAATCAAAGCATTAGCCTAAACATGATACTAGAAAGCATGACATAGAAATATTAATTAACACCCTAAACATGATACTAAAAATTAAAATCAACATCCTAACATGATACTAGGAATCAAAATAATATCTTAAACATGATTTCTATATCAAAATCGAGGAATAAGGATAGTGGATCCACTCACTTTGATGTCTCGTATTTCTTTCTATCAACACAATACACACGTTAGTAACTTCAAGAAAGATTAAATCAAACAATCCAAATAAATAAGAATTGAAATATAGATTAGGGCCAAACCCTCACAACTATCAACCTTTCACGTCGAGGTCGAAGGCAACTTCGAGATTGGCTAGGAGTATTCAAGGCTCATGAAGGAGGTATGGAGTTTGCTTGGGAAAAAGCATCAAAAGATGTGTGTTTGGATGTTTTGGGATGTGTTTAGGCTAAGGCTAGAAATCAAGAAAGAAGAGAGAGAGAAAAGCTTTATCTTAGAGAGAGGATTAGATGATGATTGTTGGTGATTAAGCTTGTTGATGATTGAAAATGGGGTGATACAACCTCTATTTATAAGGAAAAATGAGAGCGAAGGATCAGAAAAGAGTCATAAATCAAATCAAAGTAAAATAGGTTCTATCGTTGCACGACAGCTTTACCGCGGCGCGACAGCCTTGTTGTGGCGCAATGATCCTGCAATTTTACTATTTTCGTTTTTATCATAACTTTTGATCCAGAAATCGAAATAAGATAAATAATATTTCCTTGGAAAGATCTAGAAGTTTACTTTTCAAATCAATTAGAATCAAATTTATATCTTTTGTAGAATAAAAGATATGGCTAAAATAGGGGAACAATGTTAGTTTTGGATAGAGTTTGGTATTTCATTCATATCTTTTTCATTATAACTCGCAATTGGGATTATAATATATCATTGGAAAGATAATTTCAAGGGATATCCAACCATCTAATATTTGTATTAAAATTATGAGGCACGAAAATCATATCTGAATGTATTTGAATTCGAATAGAACAAGGACTTTCAAAAAGAGGAGTTTTATTCAATTTCAAACTGTTTGATTTTTATCTTTGGAAAAGGATAGATTAGAACCTTCTAGAGGCTTCTAGAATTTCATAATGAATCCTAATTGGTTTAGAATTTGGATTAAGGTATTTGGACCCTCCACGTGATTATTGGGTCGTAGGTAAGGTGGACTTAAGTCCGATTTGGGCTTAATTTAGTATTTTGGCCATAACTCTTTCGTTATAAGTCGGATTTGGGCTTATAATATATCGTTGGAAAGATATTTTCGAGCCCCATCCAATTAAGAAATAATTGGACCAGGATTATGGACCAAAATAATCATATTTGGATGTTTAAAGGTTTGGACACGAAATGAATGATTTTGGGTTTAAAGACACGAAATAAATTATTTTGATTTAAACATTTTAGGAAAGGTTAGAAATATGGTCAAGGCTTAAGGGAACTTTTCAACTCTTCACCTAACTTGATAATCAAAGACGTGAAAGGTACTTATCACTGGGTTTGGTTTTTAGGGAGACACAATCAGGTGTCTACAAGTTAGTTTATGTTGGCTTTGTGGGTATTCCTACTGAAAACCTTCACGAGACCAAACTCGTCCACTAGGGTAGCCTAGGAGTTAAGGGCTTGTTGCATATGCTAAATGCAATCGTGATTCCTACGACAGTGAGTTAGGTTTATTGCTTTATTTGATTAGTTTTTCTTTTTCCCTTAGCTTATGTCAGTTTACTCGAGGAGGAGAAATATTAAGTGTGGGGGATTTTGATAAGTCCTAATTTTTATACATTTTAGGTGCATATCTACTCTTAATTGCTTATAGATTTAGAGGTCTAAGGTGTATATTTACATTATTTTCTTAAGTTATGCTCTACTACTCTCCGTTTGTGTGTTTTGATGAATTTCAAGTGATTTAGATGCAAATGGATTATGATTGGCTAATCTTGAATATAATAATAATGGAGTATGAAGATATCTTGCTCAAGGATCTCAACTCATGTTTTCGAGGCGAAATTGGGATAGAATGAAGCAAAAGCGTTGATGAAAGACTTGACAAACATGAGTCCAGTCTACTATTTTGAACATAACTTTTGATGTACAAATGATAATGGAGTTATTCTAGTTACATTGAAAATTGGACTTTAAGAGCTTTCCAACGATATATTACACGCCTCAAACAAAGCTCTGAATCTCAAGTTACGACCATTATAAGACAAGCTACGCATGCAGCAGCGAGACATGAACGTGCCTCATGCTGACACGCCTGTTGTTTCGGGGTTTTCTGATGTCCTGCGGGAGAGTTACAATTTCGGGACTGGTATCCTTGCGCCTGTACCTGCAAAACAACGGAGACTCCTTGTGGTGGGAGCTCCGCCTCCAACGGTCAAGTTAGTACTTGTTTGAGGAGTAATAAATGCGGAAAGTAAAGGTGGGAGATCTGGTTCCTCTAAGGGAGGAGTGATCAATGTGTTTAGACTTCACTAGGTGAGAGTCATCAATTGCTGCATCCCCTTTAATGAGGATTAATTAAGTATTTATAGTCTTGAGAAGCGTGTCAATCCTAGGTTTAGGTTAACTAGGGCAAATTGGGCTTCTCTCGGACTTTGGGCCTTGGTGGCCATTTTTGCCTATTTGGCATATGGGAGGCCACGTGGCGTGGCCTGATTAGTCCATGTTAGACCTCTTAGGGTGACAAGTGGCGGACGCTGATTGGCCCACGTGGTGGACACGTGGCAGGTCCGGATTGGTCCATTTGTCATGGGTAATTTTACCCTAAACATTTGCCCCTCGGAAGGAGTTATTTCTCTTTCCAGGAGGGATTGCTCCTTTCGAAAGTTGGACCCTCGAAGCTTTGCTAGGTCGGCATCTTGTCTAGTTCTAATGGGAGATGGACTTGATTAACTTAGAAAATTTTGATACCTTGGGCGGTATGACACTTTCAAAGTTAATCAATCATAATAATGATTGCCGCCGAACTAGACAGATGCCGATTCTTTGCCCTACTATGCAGATAGCCCCTGATCAGGTGGACTGTCAACTATTGCACAAGGGGTAAGTGTTTAGCATTATTCGGCCGTTGGCCTCTTTTGATTCAATATACTAAGTTCGGTACTTAGTTTATTTCGTTGGGGGATGGCTGGTCGTCTGCTTTGGTGGCTGCATAGAAGCAGGCGTCAGACAGGACGTCCAACCAAAGTAGCTACGTCTGTTGAGTTACAGACGGCAGCTTTAAGTATAGCCAACCTAGTAAGAATAGTGGTCGAGTACCTCTGTTTACCAAAAAACAGGCGGACTCCTCATACCTTTTAGGTTCCGTACTAAGGAGGGCGACTGGTTAACCTTGCGGTTAGTCAATCACTGCCTATTTTGTTTGAGTGGTAGGGAAACCAGGCGGCGGGGGCCGGATAGTCCCCTTGATTCGCCAAGTTTTTCTTGGCTATTAACTCAAAGGTTGTTAACCTAGCAGGAGTAGTGGTTGAGAGCCCCTGTTTGCTAAAAACAGGCGGGCGACTCATACTTTTTAGGCTCCATACTAAGTTTGAGGGAGTGACTATAAGTTAACATAGGAGTTACTTAGTCTCCGTCACACTCTAGCTTGAGTAGTAGAGGTACCAGGCGGCGGAGGCCGGCTGATCCCCTTGATTCGCCAATGTTTGTTGGCTATTAACCCAAGGAGTGGTTACCTAGTAGGAATAGGGGTTTGAGTGCCCCTGTTTGCCAAAAAACAAGCGGTCTACTCAAACCTTTTAGGTTCCATACCAAGTTTGAGGGAGTGACTATGAGTTAACGTTGGTGTTACTCAGTCGTCGTCACTCTTGCTTGAGAAGTACAAGTACCAGGCGGCGAAGGCCGGCTAGACCCCTTGATTCGCCAATGTTTGTTGGCTATTAACTCAAGAGGTACCCCTGCATTTATCCCAAGTAATACAGGCGGTCATCTTACTCAGATGTTAACTGCTACCACTGGTTTGGTTAGTGATAGAGTTATCCTTGTCTCAAAAACAGCTACGTGGTTGCCCTTGGGGACAGTCATATAGGTGCCGTGTAATTAGTTTATAGAGCAATGTTCCACCCAAAAAGGAGCTGCTCTCTGCGACGAATTTCATCCGGAGGGATGTCGTCGGACGCCTGCTATGATGTTGGGACAGGTCGTATTAGTTTAAAGATTGGATCAGTTTGCTTGGCTCCTGGACTGATCATTCGGCTTGTGGCCTTGGATAGTTCTTGGTGAACGTAGGTGCTAAGTAAGAGGAGGGTAGCCGCCAACTTAGGCACAGGGTCGGCCAGGCCACCATCATTTTTTAGCTAAGTATAGGAGGGTGGTCGTCTGTCTTGGAATCGACTGTATGTCCAGACGGCATGCCCCTATGGTGATAGAGTAAAATATTCAATGGAGAGTAGCCGACTGTAAAGGTACAGACGGCATGCCCCTCTGAAGATAGAGTAAAATACTCAATGGAGAGTAGCCGACTGTAAAGGTACAGACGGCATGCCCCTCTGATGATAAAGTGAAATACTCAATGGAGAGTAGGCGACTGTAAATGTATAGGCGGCTTGCCCCTCTGAATCAGTATCAAGTATTGAAATCATTTCAAGTGTTAGAGCAGATGGATCACCTAGTTCCCTTCCATAAAGGATGGATGGTGTTATTAATGAGAGTCGGCTACTTTCATAGCTACGAGACTTCATTGTATAGGGGGCCGGCTACTATTCATGCCGCCTCTCTTACTGTCACACAAATAAGTGGAGGTAATCCCTGAAGGGAGACGGTCTTCAATTGGTTACTGACTATGCTGCCGGGTTTAATAACCTTAGGCAATTTTTTTTTTTTTTTTTTGTCGAGGGAAAATCATAATAATGATAAGGACCAATGTAGTGTTATTTATCAATGCCAAACATTGAAGTGCCGGCCACTAAAGTTCAAGCGTCTACGAGGTGGTACTTGATTTCATTGAGTCATCCGACCACTAAATGCCGACTGTTCTTGTGACCATAGAACTCTTGTTGCCATAAGAATTCCTAAAATTTATCATGCTTGGTTATAGGCCGGCTGTTACTATGATGTGCCGGTTGGAGTTTGAGCTGCCGCCTGCTAGCCTATTTGTGAGGACCAATGAAGGTGCCATCGAAGTGTCGGCTACCCAAGCTGAAGCGTCCACGAGAAGTTGCTAGATTTTATTGCGCATCCGTTCACTAAAATAAGAGCAATAAAGGTTCTGACTTAGCAAGAAATTGCCGGTTGTTCTCATGATGATTTGCTTGATGATCTCGGCCATCCATGCTTATTATGGCTTGTCTAACAAAATACAAAGGTTGCTCTGTTTTTCTCATATCCAACCAATAAGGGCTGCCCACTTTAGTTAACCACTGACTTTTAAATGAGCATGTGCCACTTGCTTTGTAACATTGCTAGCTCCATTGCCGGTTAGTGGCTTTCTTGCTTTCCTTGCTTAGCCAAGTTCGAAGGTTAACCACCTTACCGCCTGTTTACATGTGAACAAAGGTGTCGTTTAATTATGGCTTTGTGCATTGCATCACAATACAATAAGCCATAATGTAAATGCCGGCTGAAGCTAGGTGACTAGCGCATGATGCCGGTTGCATGCTATTTACGTGCTTGACATTATTTAGACAAAAATGATCATAAGACTCGGCCCCTATTTAAAAAGTATGAAGACCCACTTTTGCTCATGCCCTTTCAACCAAGTGCCGGTTGTTTAAGGTGAGTCTAGCTGGGACTGGGCTTGAGTCTTGAAGAGCACTTGTGGCCGCCTGTTTTCATTAACAAGGGTGGCCGACTATTTGATTTTATTGAGTGTCTGAGCACTGAATGCCGGCTGATATAAGAGCAATGAGGATTCCCTAACTTAGCAAGTTGAGTTATATACTCTTGGGCTCATAAATTTGGCTTGGATGATCACTTCATGCGGCTCTTCAAACACATGGATACACACTTGGTTGGACGAATGGATAGCTTAGCATCTACTTGGCATGTACTCGTACCCAGCATCAACGCCAAATCTCAGCATGATATTTGAACTTAGCACGATAATTGTGTTTCAGGTGCCGCATGTTTTACTATGGCTAGCTTCTTTGGTTGCAAGTGCCCCCTGCTAGCTTGAGCTACGACACCTAGATGCCGCCTGCTCTCGAATGCTTCGACCATCTGAACTCAGCCAAGCCGGATGTGTTTTAGAGCCGCCTCCTTGCTGTGTTGCTAGGACTAGGCCGGCTGTCTATAGACATACAAGGGACTTGCTGTTGCGTGCATACACATGGTGGCTGTTTCTTTACAAACAATAGCAATGTGTCGTTTGATTCTTGATGTTTACCCATGATACTATGAAATTTCAAAAGGCACTCATTTTGAGCTTACATGGTGCTTTGGTAAGGATGCCGAGCTGCTCTTCTCGATGGAGCTAACTTTCAAAATTTTATTCGGCCACATGATGTCGTATGATCAGCTTGCCGCTTGTTTTAATTATGTTTTGATCGTGTTGGGCATTATTTAGACCAAAGTTATTCAAGACTCGGCCCTCATTACAAAACATGAAGACCCATATCACCTCACGCATCGCTTGATGCGTTCGCTGTGGATGCCGCCTGCTTTCATGAAAAACAAGTGGTTTGTTGGATTTACTTGATGGCTAAACAGCCGGTTTCAATGCTTCCCATACATAAATACAACTGCCTAGCTGCCTATTTTTTACATACACACGAACTCATTCGTCTCGGCCTTTTGAGTTGCTTGTTCTTGAAGTGATCAATCCGGCTGTTTGGTGGCTCGGATTGGGCTGGCTGTTTAGGTGTCGCCTACATTAGCATGGCTAGCTGATTTGTCATGCTTCGTGGCTAGGACTAGGCCGGCTGTCATCTGGCCGCCTGCTTCTTTGGGCGAGACGCCAATGCCCAGCTTTCACAATAAGAGACTAGCACATGAACAAGTTAAAGTATTCACTCTCATGGCCAATTATATTACTACGAGCCAAGCGCTACTCCTCTCGGCAGGCCGAGAGATTTTTATATGTGCGAGTATTTTGGCTGTTTGCTTTTGGAAGAACAAGATGGAACCAAACTCATTTGTATCAAGTATACTTGGCATTATATTTTGAGCAAAACCCTTGCGATTGTACCTTGATAAAACATCATATAGAGCCGGCTGTTTATGCGAGAATGAGGGCTGCTCTTATGGTTGCCGCCTAAAAGCTCAAAGGCTCGACGTTGGCATGCCACTACTGCACTCACAGTCGGGCCTTTATCGAAGGAAAAACAGCAGGCTTCCTAGACATGTAGAACAACCTGTTGATGATTAGGCGGCGGGCCGACTGGTTTACTAGATTCAGCCAGGCAGTCTCCCCGTTCCTTCCTTTCGATGGGACGGGTGCGTCGAGCTCTGAGGGACCCGTCAGGGGCCGTGTGAGTCTCGACTTCATATTCTTCGTCGGTACCCTGGTCTGACTGGACCAGGGGGTCGTCCATGGGACGCTTCTCACTTAGAATCGGTACAGACTGTGATACCATCTCGAAAGTACTCTCCCCACAGACGGCGCCAAAATGTTTCGGGGTTTTCTGATGTCCTGCGGGAGAGTTACAATTCCGGGACTGGTATCCTTGCGCCTGTACCTGCAAAACAACGGAGACTCCTTGTGGTGGGAGCTCCGCCTCCAACGGTCAAGTTAGTACTTGTTTGAGGAGTAATAAATGCGGAAAGTAAAGGTGGGAGATCTTGTTCCTCTAGGGGAGGAGTGATCAATGTGTTTAGACTTCTCTAGGTGAGAGTCATCAATTGCTGAATCCCCTTTAATGAGGATTAATTAAGTATTTATAGTCTTGAGAAGCGTGCCAATCCTAGGTTTAGGTTAACTAGGGCAAATTGGGCTTCTCTCGGACTTTGGGCCTAGGTGGCCATTTTTGCCTATTTGGCATATGGGAGGCCACGTGGCGTGGCCTGATTAGTCCATGTTGGACCTCTTAGGGTGACAAGTGGCGGACGCTGATTGGCCCACGTGGTGGACACGTGGCAGGTCCGGATTGGTCCATTTGTCATGGGTAATTTTACCCTAAACACCTGTGTATGGACAAGTGAATTAAGGCACATCCGTGCCTTTCAGAGGCACGTCCGTGCTTGGACGAAGAAGGGCATACTATTAGCGGATTAGTTTTCTAATTCTATCTTAATTCCTAGCTTTATTATAAATACTCCTTGGCTTTATTATTTCATAACCCCATTTACCCATTAGTTCAAAATCCTAGTTTTCTCTCGAATTTATTTTATTATATTTTTCTTCTTTTCTTTCTTTTATGTTTATTTCGTTTATAATGTTAGTGTAGATTATTACTTTAGGGTTAGGTTGAACCCTAGCCATGATTGATGCTTAATCTATTCTTGTAAATTCTCAATTAATTGTTTATCTTGTCCATGTTTAATTGATTGTGCTTATGCCAATACTAGATTAGAGATAATTAGTATTGTTATTATTCCTTTGTTTTAATCGCAATGAGAGTTGGGTTCTAACGAATTTTAATAGATCAATTAAGTGTTTAAAGTTCATCACGAGAGTAGTTGAATGGATGATTAGGAAGTTAGAGTAATGTGCTTAATGTCTCTAATTACATGATTCCACGAGAGTAGGCTTGATTGTGATTAGGGAAGCAATTGATAACTCGAGAGAGACCTTTGGTACTATCTAGGGATTACTTTTCCTTGTAAACATATAATTGATTAATTGGGGTAAGAATTTGTCTTGTATTTATTATGCTTGTGGTGATACTTTATTCTAGATGTTTTTATTATTTGGTTTTCTTTCGTTAGTAGTATAATAATTCCAACTCTATGTTTGATTGACTCAACTATTATAATTCATAGCAACCCAATATTGATACTACCTTCTTTGTGGGATCGACCCTGACTTACCCTACTACATATTAGGAGGAATAGTTAGGTTTTTATTAATTTTGTTAGGTGTGCGACCTCCTATCATCGGTACTCCATTACATTGAGCTTCAGATGCTCGTACAATACAACAAAAAACTTGACCATTTGAACTGAGCTTCATTTCCGGAAGTTAAAGGTAATGAGGATGGAGTTATGATGTCTCCTTAAAGTGATGGTGCTCTATTGTTGATCATCCTCTTAGTCATGATGCCATTTTGACACCCTAAGCATTTCCATTGTTGTTTGTAAAAATTTAAACTCTAGGTTATTAAAACTTTCATTTTGTATCAATTTCAATGTCAACTTTCCTATTTGTATATGCATCTGTATTCTTGTTGTGTTTGACCTAATCATAGAGTCTTAGCCTAAAGCTTAATGGTCATATTGAACCATCTTTGCCTAGAAATACTGTGCCTATGAGTGTTTTTTTTTACATTTCCTTGCAATTCGGATTTATTTTTCGTGTTAGTCCACAAGCATGCATCATACTAAACCAATCATATATTAAGCGTTCTAATATGTTCAAAGAGGCTAATCATCAACTAGAGTTGGAATGTGTTATAGATATGTTTCGCTTTAGCACCGGGTTAGTCCTTCAATTCTTGCTGCTATGCATTGAGATATGTGGGTGTTTAAGTGTTTTTTTATGCTACTTGCCAGTGGAAGAAGCCAAATGACCTAATTCTTTATTTCTTTGTCACATTGTTAATAATCCCTTCACTATTCATTGACAGATCATTAATGATTTTCAACGAATCAAATAGTTTAATTTAGATGTCAGATTATTTCTGAGTTGCTCTTGGTGGAATGTAGTAATGTACCCTTCTCGTCCTACTACTTACCTTGTGACTCATCTTTTGTTTTATTTGTCGACTGCCTATTAGAATTTGAAAAAAATAAAATAAAATTAAAAATTAAAAAAAAAATTAAAAAAAAAAAGACTTTAAAGAGAAAAATTTTCTCAAGGATTGACAAGTGTAATTCCAAGAGATTCTTTATTAGTATCTCTTTTAAAATAAAAATACCTCCAAGGGCAAAGGTCGCATGGCAACCACTTTCTATCTTTGCAAATTAAACCATTATTAGGCAACTTAATTTGAGAGATCAAATCCTCAAAATCATGTCATTAAAGATTTGAGCTTAGCTGGTATGCATGTCATTAATACATTTCATGCTACTTCAAATTTAAACATTCAACAATGCACTGCTTAATGGATCTCCAACATCCAGTTTGTAATTGAAGTTTTTAATTAATGAAGCTTTATATAGTTAAACCTTAATGACCTCGAAGATAAAGCTACATACAGTGTATCCTATTAACACCACAATAAAGGTCAGAAGGTGGGTATCTTAATTATATGTCTTTGTACTCTTTGCCAGCATCTCATACTTAAGTTGGTTTCCTAAAATTGGAGATAAATAAGACAAAGTTAGTTTAAAATTATTAATTGTGCAGTGTCAATATGAAGTTTGAAATATAGTTTGGTACTGAACATATAAAAAAATAAAAAAAAATAAAAAAAAATAAAAAAAAATAATAATAATAATAATAAAGCTATAAGACGGGTTTTGTTGGAATTATGCACTTTTAATGTTGTTGGTTTGTGTTTAGGTTAGGCTTGAGTAGTTGAGTGTAATAGGGTATGGTATTTGTTGACTTATCCGAGAATTGCATTTTATTTTTTTTTATTTTTTTTGTTGTAAAAAGAGTCGAAAGAGCAATGATATAGACAGAATTCGAGCTCATAGTTTGAATATCATCCCTTAAAACTTGAGTGTAATTGGATATTAGTTTATTTTAAGAATAAAGAAATATATTTCCTCCATCCCAATATTATAGTCTCTTCGTGCAAATTCTTAATAATAGTGATGACTTTTATTTGATTTATTAATACTGTCTTAGAAATAAAAATTAAGAAAGGATAGACCCAATTATTACACTTTATAATTGAAGTATAAAAGATATTTTTGTAAAATTTTGTATGTGTGTACTTAACTATGATGAGTTGCGAAAATGTGATACTTGATTGGTTTTAATATAAAACAGCCATTACATTTTTAATAAATCAAAATTTTATAACTTTTCCTTAGAAATGGTTCTTATGAAAAGATTAAGCACTCAAAAACATTTTTATTTTAAAACCTCGGCCTACATATATAGTACGTACGAGTACTAATAAAAGTATTTTATAGGATAGTCAATGAACTACTCTAAAGTGCATGATTGGGAAGATAAAGTTGTAAACAATAATAGTTGACTCGTGCATTTGCAATAAAGAAACTTTAATATGTTGATGATATTTTTGGGTGGGAAAGAACTACAATAACTAAATTAACTATTTAATTGATTGTGGGGCTTTTGGGTACCTTCTCCCCACTTTCAAAAATCCCCCCTTTCACTAAACCACTTATTTTGTGTCTTATACATCGTATTTTTATATCATGTTAATTTTTGTCAACTCTAATACGGGTAATCATTTTATAATTGAATGAACATTACATTTGACTTGATATCAAAGATGGTATAGCTTTTAGAGAAGTAAGTGTGGATGACAGGCACAAAGAAAAATATGTATTGTAGGTAGAAGTTATAATCACAACTTTGTAGGTATGAAGACTAAACAAAGTTTACATTTGCCTGAATTTTCGTACTAGCTAGCTTAGCCTGTTTATTTTGTAGGCCATACATATTCTGTGACTATTTATATATGTTGCACTTTTAACACAATACTTTTTGATAAGCACACTAAATTATCTTTTTGAGGTAAAGATTGAAGAACAAGAAATAGTATTGGAAGCACAACTATGGGAGTGTATGGTAAATTAGTAAATTCATATTCATGCATAGATTTTAACTGAGGTGGCCCTGTGTGTCAACCCAATTGTAGCCCGAAGACCACCCAAAAGCCTGAAAATGTCCCATCAGGCATCAGGCCCGGCCCAAGTACTTTAGTTATCACTCATCAGTATTTGTATACTTTGGCCCACAAATTAGTCATGTCATTGCTTACAAAGTTTTTTTTCTTTTTTTTTTTTTTTTTTTTTGAGATCATTGTTTACAAAGTTAACAGAGTAATAGTTACATCATTTTAACTATATACGTATTTTATAGACTATATTTCAATAAAAATACAAATTTATAATTTATATTGAGATTAACCCAATAATAATTAACATAGTGTTTTTTGTTTTTTTTTTTTTTTGGAGGGGGTTGGTAAGGAGAAGCGTTATATCGGGTTGGAATCTCTCACAGATCCTTGTAACCCAGGTTAGCGGGCTAAGCATTTTGGAAGTGGGAGGGGGGTAAGGGAATCCCCATCTCAAAGTGTAATGCCTCATATTTTTATACGTATTTTAATTTAAATTATTATTTACGAAACATTTAAATAATTTGAAATGAAGTATTTATGGTATTTTATTAATTTAAAAAGAATCATCTTAATTAAAAGTCCATTTTTATTTATTTAATTGTTTTGGAAATATTTTATTTTATTATTTAGAAACTTTGGGGCATATTATTTTATAAAAAGAAATTTAAAGTCAATGGCATTTAAAGAAAGTCAAAGGACTAGTTTGAATAGGAGAAGGGATCATTAAGGGTAGAAAGGGAATTTAAATTTAGAAGGATTTTAGAGAGGAGGTATAAATACCCATCTTATGAGCAAGTTAGATATTGCCCAAGGTGGAGAATACCCAAAGGTAAACTCTCTCTCTTTCTCTCCTCTTATTTTCTCTCTCCTTCAATTTTCCCTCTCCCCTTTTTAATTTACCCACATCACCACACACACCACGGTGGCCGACTGCCACCATCACCACCACAGCCGGCCGCCGCAAGCATAGGGCCGGCAGCAGCAGCCGCGGGGAGGTGGCACCGGCCACTCTCCTCTCCCCCTTGTTGTGCGTGTGTTTTCAAATTCAAAAAAAAAAAAAAAAAAAAAAAAAAAAAACTCTTCTTTTGTTTTAAAATTATTCTAGCCTTGAATCAATTATTATTTTTGGATTGTGTGATGATTTTTATGTTGTTTGATTATAATTAGTATATATATAAATTTCAGATTAGTTTTTGAATTAAAAAGCCCCAAATTGAAAACCCTAGGTTTCTAAATTAATGTATGTTGATGGAAATTGATTGTAGGTGATTGAAACTATTAAATTAGATGTTTTTAAACATAATTATAGAAATTTATATGTTTTTATAAAGCTCAAATTTTTATATAAAGGTTGAATTATGTTTCTTGAAAGGATTTTTAATTACCCATTTATTAGGAATAAAAGTAAGGGTTTTAAATTAATTTTCAGCTTCTTTCAGAGGGTTTATGAGTGATTTAAAGAGTGTATATATTGCTGGAAATTTTATATTGAATAGGTATTAATGTCTCTTTATAATTTTGGGTTGTAGGAGGTTTCCAAGTGAGTGATTTTGTGTAGTCGTGGCGATTTTGAGATCATATTCAAGGTACGTTCGTGTACTTGGTAATTATTTAAGTGTATAAAAGCATGCAAGACTTTGTTTAATTAATTCCATGGTAGTATCATGATAGGTATTGGTTAGAATTGTTGATTGGGTTGATGTTGGTGATTGATTTGTGAAGTATGAATTATTTGTGGTGAATTGATGATTGGAATTAATTATATTGGCATGTTGAGTATGAACTACACTTTTATTATTGACATGATTGCGAACATGTTTAATTAAACTAAATGTTTAATTTGGTTTGGAATATAAAAAGGAAATTTTATTGTAGTTCATAAAATTTTTATTGATGCTTTAAGCATGAGGATTGAGTTATTAAGTGTCTTAGTACACAAGGATAAATTATATTGCGGTGCCTATGTGCACTTAAGCTGTTCTAAATACCGAGGGATAGGGATTGCGGTGCCTATGTGCACTTAAGCTGTTCTAAATACCGAGGGATAGGATTTGCGGTGCTTTATGCACTTAAGGTATTATTTAGCAACGAGGTAGTTTAAAAAGGATTCAACATTAAATTATGTGGTCACTAATTATTCATAATTAAATTGGTATGTTTGGTTACTTGAGTGATTTATTATGATTGATTGTGTTATAGTTTAAGAGTCGTTGCTAAGTCTAAAAATATGTAAACAACGTAAAGTGAAAGAGATTACGCATCAAAACTCTTGGAATGTATATACCTCGAGTATAGACATATGGGGGGAGTTATGAGGTTTTATATTTAACCATGATTTTTACTGGAAGTACAGGACGCTATATTTTCCTTTTTATTAATAATATGCGCAGGACGTCCAGTTACTTCATATGGCATTTGCCTACCTGGTTAGCTCCCGCTGTAGTTTACCTCAATTTATTTGGGGCAGGGATTTGGTGGAAAACTCGTTCGATGCGTAATCAAATTAAATAAGTAATTTATGTATCCATTTCTTTGTTGGTTGTGTTGTGTGCTTGAAAACAGGTGCAACAAGCTAAGTTGTGTGTTGATAGGATTAAAGCATGTTAGTGTGTACTATTTACGCTTATGTACTCAGCATTGTTGATTGTGTGTTGTATGTTTGTTTGGCCTTGTCTTTATTTTGGCCCTACGACGAACCATTTCTAATGACGAGTAGTGGGGACAAAGTAAATAGGAGTTTTTCAGATGATGAAGCATATTCATGATGGGGATGAGTGAATAGCGAATCATATGTAGTTTTTATAAGAATATGATGAGGTTTGTTGCTTTAATTATTATATATTTTGCTTGTGAGGCTAACGCAAAGGTTTTCAAATGTTTTATCTCGGCTTTATTAAGGGCCTAAAATGGTTCCAAGTTGTAGGTTGACTTTGTTTGACTTTGGTTGACTTTACTTTCATTTGGTTTGACTTTTAAATTGACTTGTTTTGAATGGTTTTAAAGAGGGTCTTCCGCTGTGTGTCTTTGATATTTGTTTTAACCGTTTTCACGGTGGTGGTAATGTTTTAGAATTTCCTATTTTGTATTTTAAAAGAGCAAAACAGGTATTTTCAAGGAAAGGAATTTCTAGGGTATTACACAAAGTGTCTCTAGTGGGGTTTGTTCCCACAATCTCTTGGTAGTGAGATGCAAATTTCCCACTAGACCAACAAGCTTTGCTTGGTAAAAATAATTAGCATAGTGACATACAGTATATTCTTACATATTACGAAGTATAAAAGTACGAGAAAAGTGTTAAAGTCAATAATGCAGTTATGATGAAAGTACGAAACAAAGAAAGTAAGTAATTCCTTTATTTCTAAATACATGAAACATGTATTCATAATTATTGGTGTGAAAATTTTCAAGAGTGATCAAAGCATTATTCGTAATTACTACGCCTAAAACAAAAGCACTCTAATTTTTCAATATGAGATTAAAAAGAAAAAGCTTTAATCTCCTCACTATTGTCTTTGAAAAACTTTTATATAAGACGATACATAGGGCAATAATAGGATGAAATTGGGACATGTGGGAAGGAGATTTTGCCTTCGGAATGAGATCAATAACATTGGTCATGCTTAGGGGTTTTTTAAGTCCCTCGGGAGATCATTAAAGCAATGTCACAACTCGTGCACACGAATCACCTGCAAAAACAATGAATATTCAATCACCGAAATATTCACTTCTGACAATTAAGTTAGACGTCGGAAATGTAAATGTAGAGAGAGAAAGTAGCTAGAGAAAAGTTAGAGTTAGCGTCTGAGCATTTTGCCTTAAATTATATGATGAATGTAATTGTCTTGTGAGTAAATGATGGGGGTATTTATACTCTTCTAAGATGGTGTGCTCCTAGGGTATAATAGCTAGTGTACTCTGATTGGCTTCCCAATATGCGAGTGACACGTGTCAGGGATACGTCGTTTTTTAGGTTATCTTGCTTTCATGGGCTTTTGAGCCTTTCATCATTCCTACAATATTTGGGCGGCATGTGTCATGTTCTTACCTTTGCCGCCCATCATTCAAGCCTGCGCCCTCTCTTACTCCCCCTTCAAACCCCAACCCATTCCACAAAGAAACCCTTAACCTCATCAATTTTAATAAGAAAAATGGTAATTTCTTAAACGCTTCCATAAATAAACCTCTAAATGTGAAGAAGCCGCCATCACCACACATGCACCAAGCAAAAGATGTTGGTGGTTTAAAGAGGTGGGGCGGGCTAGTTGATAGGGAAGGAAGGGAGAGGATGTGGGGCTGGCTGGTTGACAAGGATGTGGGGTCATGGAAGGGAGAGGTCGAAGAAATTAAAAAAGGGAGAGTTTTTATTTTTTACTTAATTTTAATTATAATTATCAGAATATACAAAAACTTAATTTTTAAAATAAAAAATAAAAAAATTAACCAATAAGATAATGACACATGGATTGACAACCGGTTACAATGGGATGCTAGGTTTACTACGAGGAAATGGGTACCAAATGTTGGATTATTCAGAGATAATCGAAAGGTAGGATCATTCTAAGGAAAAATTGATAGGTTTAATCCCAACTTTCGACGATCCGCTCAAAATAATCCCAACTATCATTATTCTCAATATAATCCTAACTTTGACAAAATTTGCTCAAATTGGTATAATGATTAGCATAATGATATATGGACTTATGGAGTCACTACAACAAATTGACCTTTGTGCCACGAGTAAAGTCGTGGCATAAGTTTGAAATTGCCGTGGATATATAATTTAGCCTCGGGAATTTTGAAATGTACTCCCATGGCACAAGAGGTCGTGGCTAGGAATTTGCCACGGAAAAATAGATGTCGTGGAAAATTTAATTTTTATGCCACGGATATACACGTGGCAAACAAATTCATTTGCCACAAATATTAACGTGGCTAACAATTGTTTGCCACAAATTCTACCATGGCTAATAAACATTGCCACAAATATTACTGTGGCTAATAAGTTTGTTTGCCACAAATAATACCGTGGCTAAAACTCTATTGTCACACATATTACCGTGGCTAATAACACCAGTAGAAAAAATTTATTAGGCACCAGTTCAAAATCGGTGCTCTTTTTCAATAAAGGCAACAGTTCAAAGGCAAAATCGGTGCCTGAAGTGAAGTAAAGGGTGCCGGTTTGCCTCTAAACCGGTGCCTTTCACGCCAAAAAATAAAAATAAATGTTGCATTTTTTTCAAATAAATTAATACACAAAGACTTGTACATATAAAAACTTAGATATTTTCATTAATAAATTACTATAATGTTTTACACTTTAATAAAAAAAAATAACGAAAAAAAAATTACAATGGGAGCATAACCACAAGTGCAGGAGCCCTTGCCCCCTTCCCCTGCACCTAACCCCCTGGCCTCCCTACATCTGCCCCCCTCCCTACACTGCAATTCCTCCCTTCATTATCTAGTTTTATCACTATGATATTAAGAAGAAAAAAAAAAACAGAAAATATAAAAAGCGAATTAAATTGCAAACATAAGACTTGAATATACTTACTTCATCCTGATCAGCGGCGGACCTGCCTTTGTGCCTGGTGGGTCAAATGACTCACCAGGGCCCAAAAAAATTATTAAGTTTCTTAAAAAAAAAAAAAAAATAAATAAATTAGTTTGTTAATTATTGTGATTATTATTTTAGGTCAATTTTAAGCTTGTTAATTATAAGTTAATATTGTAATCTTGTCAATTTTCTATTTGGATGATCTTTGTAAATAATTTTTCTTAGGAATTTTGGTAAAAAAAATTTTTTACATATTTGGTTATCGATTGTGACTCACCAGTCGGAAATTCTTGGGTCCGCCACTGATCCTGATGAACCTTCTTTTCTTGAAATCTAAAATTATTATTATTCGAGAAACCCCCTGCTCCAATAAAATTTGTGGAACACTACGCCCCTCCCTTACCTGCAAACACAAAATGATGTTTACAAACCCATGTTAATTGATAATATTATTGTATTAATTTCTTTTCCATTAGTATCTTTTTCCTTAGGTTCTTTTAACTTGTCTAAGATGACAACTTTAGTCGTCACTGCATCATTCTTATTGTAACTAATTATGCTAGGAGAATTTGACTGTGAAAGAGGAATAAAAGTAGACAAAGATGGATCAAAATCAGAAGCACCGTCAGATATATCTCCTACATAAGTATCTATGTGATGTCTTGACCTAAAAGAAATCATAAAATTTACTCTTTTAACATTATCAGTTTGAACCAATGAATTAGCACTTTTTGGATTAATTTCAAGTTGGCTTGGGAGTGTTCCTTTCTCTGTATTTTGTGTTACTAGTTGACTTACAGTAGTAGCCTAAATTAAAATAGTCTTCTCTAATCTATTTAATTTTTTTCCTTTTTTTTTATCAGAATAGCTGGGGTGGAAGGCTGTGTTTGAAAATTTAGTTTAAATGCTGGCCTCGGGTTAATTGCATTGATAGCCTTGATTTTGGAACGTAGCTAGTTGAGGTAAAGTATCATTCTGAAAATGTCCAGTTTAGGGGGTCCTGTGTGTACGCCTTGACTCCAAAAAAAGGTAGGACGGTTACACCATTCAGGATTGTAAGTTTGACTAAAGGGATCATTTCTTGGTCTTTGAAACTCCAATTAACTTGCTCATTTCCTACATTATTAAAATTGAATTGCAGCACAACATATGGACAGACAGTTGAGATACGATCTAAGGCATGCGAACTGGGTAAGTTGAACTAGCATATGAAATGCAGAAAATGGAGCCACATGAAACTGAAGTACAAAATTGCAAAAACAAAAATATAGCAATTAGATTACAACTGAATTCAACTGCCACCATATTAATTGGGACAAATAAATCACCATCCAATGCATACATAATAACCCAAAACATAAGAGACAACGAATAATTATTTAATTGAATACCACCTTGGAATTTTAGAGAGGGAATTGAACTTCCGAGACTGTGAATTGTGGAATTACAATTTGAATCGTGGGATTTTGAATGATCGGATTCCCCACCGGCATCAAAAGATCATTCTGAAGCATACATCAAACCCTAATTTAAATCAAATTTGTGAAATGACAAAGGGAGTCTTACCTAAGCGAGCGTTGGCTGGGGACCATTCAAGAAAATTAATGCTTCAAACCGTGCATCCTTCTTTGCTCCATCGATCTTCATTTTTGTAACGAGAGGAGAGCGATGCGAACTGGGTAAGGTTTTTTTGGTGGAAAAACGTGAAAAAACTGAAACAGAAAAAGACTCGGAAATTGCACAGGGCAGCGATTTTTTTATTTTTTGTTTTTTTTGTGGTTTTATAAAAATTGGTACATTTAAAACTTTTTGTACAAGTACTAACATACTGAGCTTGGAAGGATCGCCAGCATACTACATACACGCCTAAACAAAAGGCTAATATACTCATTCCGTTCTACGTTATATTTCATGTTTTTCTATTTTGGAGATTTAAAATATAGTTCTTATTTCTATTTTTGGGTCGTACGTAAAAATCATTATACTCTTTTTTTTTTAACTTTATTAATTTTACTTTTTAAATTACCCTTGAATTTTTCACTTACCCTTGTATTTTTTTCCACTTTCTATCTCAATCTTTTGTATATAATTATACTTTTTAAAAGTATTTCATCCATTTTCTCCTTTCATCTCTTAAATACCGTAAAAAAACACAAACAGAAACTATAAACTAGTATGGATGGAATACAATTATTGGATGTTATGGCAAAAACAAAAGAAAAGAAAAAATAAAAGGCAAACATATCTTTTAGAAAATTTAATTGCTTATTAGAAATAGATAACATATTGTTTCAATAAAAAAAGAAATAGATAACATATATTCGACCTCTAATTTGTAAAGAGTATTATGTTTCATGTACTATCAATAAAAAGTAAAGAAAACCAAAGTTATGGATATTCGACCTCTAATTGTGATATAAGGTATTTTAATTGTTATGTTAAATAAGTATTATTAAATAAATTTGTCGTGTGCCTTTTTTAATGGCATAAGTAGATCTAGGCACGAAAATTTTTTCTTGGCAAAATTTGTGGCGTAAGTGGATTTTGCCACGAGAAAATAATTACGCGTGGCACAAGTGTAAAGTTTGCCACGGGAAAAGATATTTGTGGTATAAGTGTGATAGTTGCCACGGGAATATAATCACCAGTGGCATAAATTTTTCTTCTTATATAGGGTTTGCATTGTACTTTATTTTTCCCGTGGCTAAATGAAATTATGTCACAAATTAGGAATTCCCGTGGCATAATTTGTGGCACAAGGGATGATTGGTTGTAGTGAGTACTATACATTCTTACATATTACAGAGTAGTAATTAAACATGATCAAAGTTAGTATGAGAATAGTGATAAAAGCCACTAATGCAATTTTTATGAAAGCAAGGAAGTAAGTACCGTGAAACAAGAATTCATATAATTATGAAAATTTTCAAGAACGATCAAAGTGTTATTCGTAATTAATAGGCCTGAAACAGCAACATTCCACTTTTCCGATATACATTGTGAAGAAAGAGCTTCAATCTCCTCACTATTGTCAGTTTATATAAGACGATTGTGATTAGGGGATTTTGCTCCCACCAATCGGAATGCGCCACGTGGGCCAATCAGGTCCTGCCAAGTGTCCCCCAGTTGGAACTGTCAGGGCTTGCCACGTGGCACACGCTTATTCGTCCACCTTGGACATATTATGTCATGACACGTGACATACTCCATGCCTAATGGAGAAACCGGCCACCCAGGCCCAACTTTCGAGGGAAGCCCAATCAGCCCTAGGTTAACCTAAACCTAGGATTGGCACGTTTCCCAAGGTTATAAATACCTCCCTTAATCCTCATTAAGGGGGATTACACATTGATTACACACACGAATAACAGGCTGATCACGCTAACAAAGCAGATTACCTACATTAAACACTCTCACCTAGAGAGACCCAATCACTTTAATTTCCGCATTAATTACTCCTTAATCAAGTACTAACTTGACCGTTGGAGGCGGAGCTCCCACCACCAGGAGTCTCCGTTGTTTTGCAGGTACAGGCGTCCGGTTCCAGTCTCGGAATTGTAACTCTCCCGCAGGACATCAGAAAACCCCGAAACATTTGGCGCCGTCTGTGGGGAGAGTACTTCTGAGATGGCATCCAAGTCTGTACCGACTCCTGAAGAGAGGCGTCCCCTAGACGACCCTCAAGTTCAGTCGGACCACGATACTGAGAGTGAATTTGAAGTTGAAGCTCACACAGCTTTAGACGGGACCCTAAGGGCCCGACGTACCCGTCATACCGAAAGAAGGGAACGGGAACATCTTCAAACTGGAAGTGAGCCAGCAGGCGCACCGCCTGTTCGGCAGCAGCCGATTGATGGAGCTGCTCCCATCACAAGGAACGAACTCATGACCTTCATGAGGGACTTCAAGGGAGAAATTCAAGAGTTGATCAACAAGAAGCCGCCTGCTTTGGACAAGGAGCAGTCGGCTAAGAAACCCTCCTCTTCACAGAAGAGGAAGCCAGTTCAAGGGCGAGAGGCGACTCCTCATCCTAAATCTAGGAAGCGGGAGCCACCTGCCCTTGATTTCACAAAATACCGTTTTCCTACTCCAGGAAATAGGAAACCTGTTCGT
The DNA here is from genome assembly GCF_001683475.1 of Chenopodium quinoa. Lineage (NCBI taxonomy): Eukaryota > Viridiplantae > Streptophyta > Magnoliopsida > Caryophyllales > Amaranthaceae > Chenopodium > Chenopodium quinoa. The sequence goes on along the minus strand of NW_018744072.1, from coordinate 460,104 downwards.
CATATTCAGGCGGACGGGTCGAGGAAATCATACACAGACGCTCGGCTACTGCTAGAGCAGAAGAAGAGTGACCGATTGTCAGATTCGGCCTCTACTTCAAACTTCCAAGACAGTCTGCGAAATACCTCAATGAGGCATACGCAGTCGTATCATGAGAGTCAGTCAGGCGGCACCTCCCGTCAGTCCGGCTTTCATAGCGACCAGGCGGTACCACACTTACCGTTTGTGCCGCAACAACAATATTTTTTACAGCCACCTCCGTTTGGTGGACCTGCAGCAAAAAATGTCCAACCTATGGACTGGCAGCTACGGTTGCTTAGACTTGGTGAACAGTCGTCGACTTTCTCCAAGGAAATTACTGAAGCCGCTCAGCCGGCCAAAGTGAAAAATGTATTAGTAGGTTCCTATGACGGCACTACTAACCCAGAAGACCATCTTATGGCCTTCACCAACCTGATGTACCTTCAAGGGTTGGATGATCCCACTTGGTGCAAGTGTTTCCCATCGACTCTCAAAGGAATTGCACAACAATGGTTCGGCAACCTGCCGACTGGTTGTGTAAATAGCTTCAGGACGCTTGCTTACCTATTCACCTCCAACTTCGCCATGAACATCCCTGCAAAGAAGATGACCCTTGATTTAGGAACAATTCAGCAGGGCGAGAAGGAGGGGCTTCGTTCTTACATCAGGCGTTTTAACCTGATGAGAATACAGATTCAAGGGTTACCGGATGAGGTAGCCTATACTGACTTTTTCAGAGGTCTCAAAGACGGGTCGACCTTCAAATTTGATTTGGTCCGGAAGAGGGTGGCGACTCTTCAAGAGGCCTTGATTGAAGCGGAAGCCTATATACAGGCGACTGATCTTTGTACGGTAAAACAGTCGGACGGGAAAAGGTCTGACAAAAGAGAAGGACGACAGAAACAGTCGTCAAACAAGGATGAGAAGAGAAAAGAGGTCTGGGCGGCTGATTCCTCTAAACAGCCGGCCCAGAAAAAGAAAAAAGAATTCAAACCATACTCCCTAAAGTATGCGTTTAACAAGGATAACCAGTTTATCCTAAAAGAAATCAAGGGACGGATCTCAATTGAGAAGCCAGTCCCCATGAAGGGTTCTGCAAACAACCGGAACCAAGAAAAATTTTGTGCTTATCATGATGATGTTGGTCATCACACCAATGACTGCATCAGTCTCATGCGGTATCTGGACCGCCTGGCTGAGCAAGGTGATCTTGACAGTTATGTCAAGAAATCTACGGGGAACACTTCCTCAAAAAAGCAGTCGGCCAAAAAGAAACAACAGGCCGACAACTCCGATACAGATGATGCAGTCGTCTACACCATTGCAGGCGGCTTCTCAGGAGGCGGCCCCACTATTAGGGGCAACAAAGACAACATCAGACGGTTAGATGTAAATTCCGTTCACCAAGAACGGCCCTCCAAATATTCATTTCCTGAGATTGTCATCACTGAAGAAGATCTAGGAGGGGTAAGAGGGCCGCATGACGACCCTATCGTCATTGAATGTAAAGTGGCCAACCAAAGAGTTGGCCGAATTCTCATAGATACCGGAAGCTCCTCAGATCTCATCAGTAGAAAATGTTTGTCGAAACTAAAATATCAGACTAATTGCATACATCCGGCATCCCACCCTTTAGTAGGGTTTGGAGGAGGAGTCGTCCACCCACTGGGACGAGTGGATTTACCCATCCGCCTGGGCGAAAAAGGGGAAGGACGACACATGGTAGTCCGGTTCCTGGTAGTAGAAGAACTCTCGGCCTACAACATGATTCTGGGACGACCAACCCTGAATAATTCCAAGGCTGTTATAATCCCATCTCTTATGTTGCTCAAGTTTGAGAGGGATAATGGAACAGTCGGCTCCCTAAGGGGAGATTAGAGGATGGCCCGAGAGTGCTATCTCTCGGATGTCAAGCCCACTGTTATGGCCACTGGGTCAAGTGGTGAAAAAACAGACCTTGACAATGTCAAGGAGAGTGCGCCTGTTCAAGAAGCAGGCGGCAAGAAGAGAAAGGCATCCCAGACAGGGGCCGCAAGAAAAGAAAGAAAATAGCAATCATTGGCAGAGGAGCGGTCGGATGAGTTCCGCCCTCAGCCGGCTGGTGAGCATACGGACCTGATCTTAGACGACTCACGTCCTGATCGAACAGTCAAAGTTGGGACGACTGCTCTGAGAGACCTTGGTGACGACTTTCACAAACTATTGAAAGAATACAAGGACATCTTTGCATTCGAAGTCCATGAAATGCCAGGCATTAGTCCTGATCTGGCGGTACATAAACTGGCCGTGGATCCGAAAAAGAAGCCGGTACGGCAGAAGAAGCGGAACCATGGCGAAGAAAGAAGTCAGGCGGCAGCCGCCGAAGTTAAAAAATTACTTGATGCAGGGTTCATTCGGCAATGTTACTTCCCAGACTGGGTTGCAAATGTGGTGCTTGTTAAAAAGCCGAATGGCACCTGGCGAATGTGTGTAGACTACACAGACTTAAACAAGGCGTGCCCCAAAGACAGTTACCCTCTGCCTAAAATTGATAATCTGGTCGACTCAACAGCCGGCCATGCTTTGATGAGCTTTATGGACGCCTACTCTGGTTTCCATCAAATTCCTTTGTGGAAGAAAGATCAGGAGAAGACGGCCTTCGTCACTGATCAGGGTTTATACTGTTACACAGTCATGCCGTTTGGTCTTAAGAATGCCCCGGCTACCTTCCAGCGAATGATAAACACTGTGTTCTTTGATCAGATTGGGAGAAACGTCGAGGCATACATTGATGATATGATTGTCAAGACTAAACTTCAGAAAGATCATCTGTCGGACCTCCGAGAAACTTTCTCCACACTCAGGCGGCACCATGTCATGCTCAATCCCAAGAAATGTGTCTTTGGAGTTGAGTCTGGGAAATTTCTCGGATTCCTTATCAATCAGAGAAGAATAGAGGCGAACCCTGAGAAGGTGCAGGCGGTCATTGACATGCAGTCGCCTCGTACCATCCGAGAGGTTCAGAAGTTAACAGGTTGTCTGGCGGCCTTGGGAAGATTTCTAAGCCGATCAGGCGACAAATGCTTATACTTTTTCCAGGCAATTAAGAAAAAGGCAAGGTTTGAATGGGGGCCGGATGCCAAGGCCGCCTTCCAGAAATTGAAAGTTCACTTGCATTCCTTGCCGAGGCTGGTCAGCCCTTTGCCCAAAGAAGTACTCTACATGTACCTGGCCGTCTCTGATCATGCGTTAAGCGCTGTTCTCCTTGCTGAAAGGGACGGCTGTCAGCTCCCGGTCTACTTTGTCAGTCATGTACTGAAAAATGCCGAGTTGAGGTATCCCTTAGTGGAGAAATTTGGTCTTGCACTCTTCATGGCTGTTAAAAAATTGAAGCCCTACTTTTTGGCACATGCAGTCGTCGTGTATACAGACCAACCTATCAAGCGGCCACTGACCATCATGGAGTCGTCAGGCCGAATGATCAAATGGGCCATAGAAATACAGAGCCTCGAAGTTACTTTCGAGCCTAGAAAAGCAGTGAAGGGGCAAGCCTTTGCTGACTTTATTGTTGAGATGACTCGTCCTCCTGAATCTCAAGTTCCAGACCAAGTCTGGAAGGTATATGTGGACGGAAGCTCTACTTCAAATGGTTGTGGAGCAGGCGTCATATGTCAGTCGCCAGAGGGCGACAGGTACGAATATGCTTTACGCTTCAGTTTTCAGGCCTCAAACAATGAAGCAAAATATGAAGCTTTACTAGCCGGAATCCGCATGTGCAAGGCGGCAGGGGCAAGAAAAATAGACGCCTGTTCCGATTCACAATTGATAGTGAGTCAGTACAATGGCGAATACGTAGCAACCCATCCGGCCATGATCAAGTATTTACAGGCGGTCCGACAAGCAGTCGGCTCCCTTGAGGATTTCCATCTGATCCAAGTGCCGAGATCAGAAAACAACCAGGCGGATGCACTGTCAAAATTAGCATCGTCCGCCTCCTCTGATACTCCTCGAACTGTTTTTTGGGAAGTAATGGAGAGGAGAAGCATTGAGGAAGAACCTATTGCAATTCTAGACAGAAGCTCAACCTGGATGGATCCAATCAGGGCATATCTGACAAACGGTACCCTGCCGGATGATCATCAACAGGCGGCAGCACTGAAAAAACGAGCCACCAGTTTTGAAATAATAAAGGGAGAACTTCACAAAAAGGGGTACCTTCAACCCTTTTTAAAGTGTGTTACTCCAGAGAAGGGACGAGAGATACTAGACGATCTTCACTCTGGTTACTATGCTTCTCATATAGGCGGTAGGACGCTTGCTCAACGGGCAAGGCGGCAGGGCTACTTTTGGCCTACTTTAGAAGCAGATGCAATGGAGATGGTGAAAAAATGTGACAAGTGCCAAAGATTTGGCAAGCTAATTCACCGTCCGGCTACTGACCTCACTACCATTCATAGCCCACTACCGTTTGCTAAGTGGGGCATGGATATTCTGGGTCCATATACGCCTGCTACAGGCGGAAGGAGGTACATACTTGTTGCCGTCGACTACTTCACTAAATGGGTAGAGGCGGAGGCTGTAAAGGGAATCAAGACGAAGGATGTAATTTCATTCATTTGGAAAAATGTCATCACTCGGTTCGGGGTTCCCATGTCTATGGTTTTTGATAATGGTCCCCAATTTGAGACGCCTGTTCTCAAAAGCTGGTTGGGTGACCAAGGAATTGCAAACTACTTTGCATCTGTCGGCCGTCCACAAGCAAACGGCCAGGTAGAAGCCTTTAATAAAATCATCTCAGACGGTCTCAAGAAAAAGATTGAACGAGCAGGCGGCCTATGGGCGGATGAATTACCACATGTTCTCTGGGCCATTAGGACGACTGAAAAAGGGGCGACTGGAGAAACTCCATTCCTCCTAACTTATGGTGCGGAAGCTGTTCTTCCAATAGAACACTACGAGCCGACTCTTCGAGTAATGCTATATGACGAAGAGGAAAACTGGGAAGCCATGCGCATCACATTAGACTCACTTCCTGAAAGGAGGGGCAATGCTGTCTTGCGCCATGAAATTTACCGCCTGAGAATGACTAGATCATACAACAAAAAAGTACACAGGCGTCCACTCAAAGTAGGGGACTTTGTACTTAGAAAAATGGAAGCAGTTGGTAGGGCTAATGAGTCTGGCAAACTAACTCCCAACTGGGAAGGACCCTACCGAATCTGTGAAGAAGTCAGGGATGGTACCTACCGTCTGGAAACACCAGACGGACAACCGTTGCCTCGAACTTGGAATGTAGATAATCTTAAGAAATATTTCTTTTGAATGATGTAAATAGTCAAGAGCTACTTAATAAAAGTTTGCATACTTACTATTCAATTTGGTACTAAGAGGGGCACGCCTACTGACAAACAGTCGGCTAATCTCCAAGTTTAAATTTTTATTCTTATTTAAGAGGGGCATGTCGTCTGTACCTTTACAGTCGGCTACTCTCCATTGAGTATTTTACTCTCTTCAGAGGGGCATGTCGTCTGTACCTTTACAGTCGGCTACTCTCCATTGAGTATTTCACTCTATCTTCAGAGGGGCATGCCGCATGTACCTTTACAGTCGGCTACTCTACATTGTATTATTTAACCATAGGGGCATGCCGTCTGGACATATAGTCGGCTACTCTCCATAGAAGAGGGCCGACTGGTTCCAAACACACAGCCACCCCCTTATACTTAGCTAAAAAAGATTAGGGCCTGGCCGACCCTGTGCCTAAACAGGCGGCTACCCTCCTCTTACTTAGCACCTACGTTCGCCAAGAACTAACCAAGGCCACAAGCCGAATGATCAGACCAGGCGCCAAGCCAACTGATCAAATCTTCAAAACTAATACGACCTGTCCCAACATCATAGCAGGCGTCCGGCGGCATCCCTCCGGATGAAATTCGTCGCAGAGAGCAATTCCCTTTTGGGTGGAACATTGCTCTATAAACTAATTACACGACACCTATACAACTGCCCCCAAGGGCAACCACGTAGCCGTTTTTGAGACAAGGATAACTCTATCACTAACCAAACCAGTGGTAGCAGTTAACATCTGAGTCAGATGACCGCCTGTATTACTTGGGATAAATGCAGGGGGTACCTCTTGAGTTAATAGCCAACAAACATTGGCGAATCAAGGGGTCTAGCCGGCCTCCGCCGCCTGGTACCTCTACTTCTCAAACAAGAGTGACGGCGACTGAGTAACACCAACGTTAACACATAGTCACTCCCACAAACTTGGTATGGAACTTAAAAGGTTTGAGTAGACCGCCTGTTTTTTGGCAAACAGGGGCACTCAAACCCCTATTCCTACTAGGTAACCTCTTGAGTTAATAGCCAAACATTGGCGAATCAAAAGGATCAGTCGGCCTCCGCCGCTGGTACCTTTACTACTCAAGCAGGAGTGACGGCGATTGAGTAACTCCAAAGTTAACTCATAGTCACTCCCTCAAACTTAGTATGGAGCCTAAAAGGTATGAGTCGTCCGCCTGTTTTTAGCAAACAGGGGCTCTCAACCACTACTCCTGCTAGGTTAACAACTTATGAGTTAAAAGCCAACAAACATTGGTGAATAAAGGGGAACAACCGGTACCCACCGCTTGATACCTCTACTACTCAGTTCATTGGCAACTAGGTAACAATCATGTTTACTTGGTCAGACCACTTTCCTACTTGGTTAAATTTACAAATGACAGGACCGCCTGCCTAAAAAGGATCCAGTCTTTAAAATAGTTCGAATACCGATTGGATAAATGGCCGACTGATCGTCTAGCCTGGAAACAGACAACCAGTCGTCCAGGGGCATAGGTGGCGTGACTAACTATCCGTACCTGTCTGCAACTATTGGCCATGTAAAACAGTCGGTATAGTGAACAATTGGATATCAGAATATTCAATACTTAGACAAATTTGAAGCAAAACAAAACTCATTAAAAAGAAGCCGGTCATTAAAGACCGGCAAAATATTCAGAGCCCCGGCCCCCTGGCCGGGTAAATACAAAAAAAATGGCACGCAGGCCGTGGAAAGAAGACATAAAGCTTAAGAAGGGGGCAGATCTTCAATATTAGCAGCTGCCGCCTGGTCAGCACTCTTCTTGCTGGACTCGGCTTCAGCTGCATCCTTTTTTGATGCATTACCCCCAAGCGGCACAAGCGCCACTACCGGCTCCTCCTCCTCCAACGCTTCCTCCAACGCCTCTTCCTCAGCAGCCGCCAGGATCTCTTGATTATATGTATCAGAACACTGGCGGTACGTTTTTTCCCATGAGGCAAAGTCGGCATTGGGGAAGAGGCGGCCCCAAGTCATGCGCTGGATTTGAGCAGAGTCTTCCATCATCTCCCGGATCAGCTCTTTCTTCTCTTGCTCGGCCTTTTCCGAGAGCTCCTGAGTAAGACTCTTCTCCTGGGTCACCAGGCGTTCCTTTACGTTGGCCAAGGATTTCTCCAAGGCTTCGTATGAGTACATCTTTAGGCGAAGAGGTTTCAGCTCGGCCTTGAGATTGGTGATGGTCGCCTCCAGCTCGCCATTCCTCTTCTAGGTCGCCTCTAACTGAGACCGAATAGCGGCGGTAGCCTGCGCCTGATAATAAAGAATATCAATGGTCAGAACTTCATTTTGGGCAATTTGAAACATTGCCTTATCACAGTTGGAGGCGGCCATAGCTTTTGCAGCCTTTACCTCTTTATTCTTCCGGTCAAGCGGCTTGCGAAGGCCGTTCACTCGGAGCAGGGCCTAAGTAAAAAGGGGAACAGGCGTCAGTTTCCAAAAAAAAAAAGAAAACATGCGTCCTGGAATTCAAATACTCAAAAATATGCTAAGTATACCTCAGCAAGGACCCCTGCAATCCCGTCTAGGTCAAGGGTGCCGACACCCCTGACCGCCTCCCTTTCAGCTGGAGGAACGACCTTGATCATAGACTTGGACACCTCTACCAAGTCAGGCTCCTGAGGGCCGGCTGCAGCATAAACAAACGGATTAGACCTAGTAAAAAAGGGGAGCAAGTCTAAAAATTTACAAGAACAACTTCATACTTCTAGGCGGCCCAGCTGGAGTTTTAGAAGAAGTGGCCGGCTGTTTCTCAGCCGCCGCATGTTTCCTGGCAGAACCAGGAGAGCTCGCAACAGTCGTCCTCCGGGCCTTGGGGTCCGGCTGTTGAGAAGAAGAAGCTCTTGGAGCACCCGTCTAAAAAAGAAGAAAAAAGTCAGTATATGCATAAACACAACTCCAAAAAAAGGGTGAAAGGTTCGAAGCCCACCAAGGGTGCCCCCTTCTTGGGGGAGTCGGTTGAAGCTTGTTGCATGATGGAGGCCCGCAACATGGCCGCCGCAGTCTTGGAGGCGGTAATTTTGCTCATGGCGTCCGCTGCAAAAACAATTAGCAAAGTTAATACAAGTCATAACAAGAAATGCATGAAACAACAGAGTATTCGACAGGCCGGCTACCTCTTGAGCACCGACTGCTGAGGCCACAGGCGGCCAAAAAGTACTCGTCGTAGAGCCATTTGAAGCTCGGGACGCAGTGCAGGGGTACTTGCTCTCGTACCCCTGAAGTAGAGTTCACCTTCGACTCTACTTTGAAGAGTCCTTTATCTAGGATCTCTTTCTTAGCCTTGGGGGGAACAGGCGGCATGCTGCGGCCGCCTGCAAGAAGGGGCGGATTCCTGTTCCACCTGTTGAGGCGCTTGTTCAGCTCTGTGTCTGAACTCTCAATGATGAGGAAGGTGCTCCGCCAGTCCTTCCATTTGTTTGCTTTACCTCTCGTCATGAGGTAGCCCCTGTGGCTCGTCAATTGATACCAGCCGGTACCGCCTGCCTTAGGGGTCCGGCTGAGATAGTTCATGTGGGCGAAAGCCTCGAAGTCCGGCCCCGAGGTACCGTGCAGTAGTATGGGGTATTTTGCTCTCGGTAAGAGGCGGATGGCTCCGCTCAATTGTCCCCCTTCTCAACTGCGTGAGAAAGTCTCGCCTCTTGCAGGCGACTGTTTTTCTCTTCTGTGTCCAGAGAAGCATGGCCAGAAGAGCTAGACTCGGAATCGTCCTCTGACGAGTCCGAAGAGGACGACTCCTCCCCTCTCCCGGAGGGGCCCGCCTCCTCTCCTTTAAAAGGAGCGGGAGAGAATGAAGAATTGTCAACTGTGAAATGGGAAGGGGTCACTTTGATTCCTCCCTCAGAACAGCCGGCTTTCAAGCCGCTTTGTTTCACTTCCACATCTGGCGCCTGGTCAGATGTTTCACTAATCGGCACCCTGTGGGAGGAGCCGTCTGAATTTGAGATCCTAGCAGTCTTTTTTGTTCTGGCCATCATGCTCTGCATAGACACAGATACAGTCGGACTTTGTATAAAGGGCAAAGATGGGTCCGGAAAAGGGCAGGCGGCACTCCTAGTCCTAGATTCAGCCGTCCCCGGTGACCGGCTGATCACTAACCTAGGTCGTGTCGTGTGCTTCCGTGGTGCCATTTCAAAAAAGAATAAAAAGAAAATTAAGAGTAAGAGAACCGACAGTTACCTGAACGAGTGACGGTTGTTGAAGTTCTGAAAATCCTTTGCAGTCGGCTTGTCAGAACAGGCGGTAGGCAGAAAGGGTCCAAAATGTCAGAGCAAGTTCAGGGGTCCGAATGTTCTCAAAAAGTTCTCAAGTGTGAAAATGACTGAAGTCAACACTCCCTTATATAGGCGAAGTGAGAAGGCGAAGGGTCACTTTCAGAATTCAAAATTTGGGCGGGAAAATCTCTCGGCCTTTCGCCGACTGACACCTGTAGCAGGCCGTCGCCTGTTACAGTGCGACACCTGTCACAGGTAACACGTGACTAGTCACGTGCCACCTGTGAGGGGCAAATGATTAGGGGATTTTGCTCCCACCAATCGGAATGCGCCACGTGGGCCAATCAGGTCCTGCCAAGTGTCCCTCAGTTGGAACTGTCAGGGCTTGCCACGTGGCACACGCTTATTCGTCCACCTTGGACCTATTATGTCATGACACGTGACATACTCCATGCCTAATGGAGAAACCGGCCACCCAGGCCCAACTTCCGAGGGAAGCCCAATCAGCCCTAGGTTAACCTAAACCTAGGATTGGCACGTTTCCCAAGGTTATAAATACCTCCCTTAATCCTCATTAAGGGGGATTACACATTGATTACACACACGAATAACAGGCTGATCACGCTAACAAAGCAGATTACCTACATTAAACACTCTCACCTAGAGAGACCCAATCACTTTAATTTCCGCATTAATTACTCCTTAATCAAGTACTAACTTGACCGTTGGAGGCGGAGCTCCCACCACCAGGAGTCTCCGTTGTTTTGCAGGTACAGGCGTCCGGTTCCAGTCTCGGAATTGTAACTCTCCCGCAGGACATCAGAAAACCCCGAAACAGATTGCAATAGGATGAAATTGGGACATGTGTGAGAGAGATTTTGCCTTCAGAATGAGAGCAATAATATTGATTGGTCATGTTTAGGGGTTTTTTTGAGTCTCCTGGAGATTACCAAAGCAATGTCACAACTCGTGCAAACAACTCACATGCAAAAACAATGAATGTTGCAATCAAAGGAATATTCACTTCTGACGTTTAAGTTAGACGTTGGAAATTTAAATGTAGAGAGAGAAAGTAGAGAAAATTAAAGCATTTGGGCGTTTTGCCTTAAATTATACGATGAATATATTGCCCAATGAGTATATGATGGGGTTATTTATACTCTTCTAAGATGGCGCGCTCATAGGATTTATTAGCTAAAAAACATATTCTGATTGACCTCCTATTACGTGAATGATAAGATTCCAAATGAGAAACATGGAAGAAGTATCAAATAAAAAAAAATTGTCAGTTAAAAATTTAAAATGTAAAGTATAGGTAGTGGAAATTTTATAATTATATGAAGGAGAGTTTGTGAGAATATGTTTAATTGTTAGTATAATAGAGAGATAATTAAAAAAAAAAAAATAGTGTAAGGTCCTATTTACTACTCATTAAAAAAATAATAGTAAAATTAATTTCAATTCAGTAAAAATAATTAAGTTTAGCAAAATTAATTTAAATTTAGCAAAATTAATTTAAGTTTTGTATAGATTAGTAACTTTAAAGAAGAATTATTAATTAGTAAAATAAGTTCAGTTCAGCAAAATTTATTTTAGTTTAATTTATAAATTTCAATATAATAAAAATGGGACACTTAAATAAAAACCAAAAAAGCAATTTCAATTAAGCAAAAATAAAATAAAGTAAACCAGGCCTAAATAAAGTTAGTAGAAGAGAGATTTAATATTAAAGTAGTAATGAATCTTACCAAACGAAATAAAAAAGTGTTACCATCATCCTAAAACATATTTAATATAAAAATATTGCAATTATTATGAAAGGGGGATAATAGCTACTCTCCGATGGAGGGCGCACACCTTCCCCTTATATTGGATGCCAATAGTGAGCCCCACTCTTGTATTTATCGAACTTCATTCTCATCAAAATCCAGTTTACAACATACATATGAACATTTTACATAAGAAATCACAATACGTGACGTCAAGCAAATTTCTCCGATCTCCACCTCGCCTCAGCCCAGGATAGTATAAAATCCGATTTCGAAATTAAGCTTCCCACATAATATATTTGTGATCCAACACCAACAGGGCCAACTTCATTCCTATACAACATTCAATCACCCTCGTTCTAAGTTTCACGCCTGCGTTCTCCCCAGACCATCATCATTATTTTTTACTCCCATTTAAATATAATACAACCACCATCAAAATCCTCTTCTTCAACTTCTTCTATCTTATTCTTCTATATATATTTACTTTATATTATTCATACTCTTTACTTCTACTCTTCCCCTCCTCAATTCCTCATTCTTTCTCTGCATTCCTTAAACTCCTCCTTTCTCTCTCCTCTCTCTCATTTCTTCTGTGTGTGTTTCATTTTCCAGCTAATCCACCTATATTACCGTACTAAATACAAATAAAAACAAACTCAACCAAAAACAAACAAAAAAACCCATTTTTTTCTCTCTTACTTGCTTACTTTCTCTCTCTACAGTTCATTTTCTCTTCCTATGAGACTTCCCTTCCGATCAATACTGTGCAATCATTACAAACACACTTCATTCCTCTCCCTTTTCAACCCCATTCAACTCAAACACCACCAGCCGCCACCACCAACAACAACAATACAAATGAACACCTTCTCTTCCGCCGCCTACGCCCGCCTTAGACGGCGGCGAGTAAAGGAAAAAGACCAAAAACTCGTCATCGTAATGGGTCCCACTGGTTCAGGAAAATCAGGTCTTTCAATTGAACTCGGAACTTATTTCCCTTCTGAAATCATCAACTCAGATAAAATCCAACTATACAAAGGCCTCGACATTACAACCAACAAAATCCCAGTTATAGAACGACTTAACATCCCTCATTACTTACTAGATGAAATCGACCCGAAAAAACAACCCGAGTTAACCCCATTACAATACCGACTTCGCGCTTCTTCCGTCATTTCCGGAATCAGTTCTCGCCGAAAACTCCCATTATTAGTGGGCGGGTCAAACTCGTTAATTTACGCTCTTTTATCCGACCGGTTTAATCCGGATTTGGACCCGTTTTCAGGGTCAGACCCGGTTTGCTCGGAGTTACGATACAAATGCTGCTTCCTTTGGATTGATGTTTCATTACCAGTATTAAACGAGTATTTAATCAAACGAGTTGATGATATGCTTGACTCGGGCATGGTTAGCGAGTTAGCCAAGTTTTACGAGTCAGAAGTTGATGAGTTGGCGCCTAACACAGGGCTAACAAAGGCAATTGGTGTACCAGAATTTGAACGGTACTTCAGGTGTGCTAGTGCTAATGCTCACCAGAGAGATGATCAGGTGCTGAGAGGTGTATATGATGAAGCAGTGAAGAATATCAAGGACAACACGTGTCAACTTGCGAAAATACAGATGGAGAAAATCCAACGGTTGAGAAATGCTGGCTGGGGTCTACATAGAATCGACGGTACTGATACGTTTAGAGCGGTTTTGGATGGGAGTAAGAATTGGAGTGATATTTGGGAGAAACAAGTAGTGAATCCAAGCATTAAAATTGTGAACAACTTCTTAGAGGAGTGAGTAGGTTTATATTTACAGCTTTTTTCCTCTTTTTTTTTTATTTTTTATTTTTTTTTTTTTTTTTTGCCTGAATATTAACTACTACCATGTATATATGGTGGGGAAAGGATTTTTTTTTTAGGATGCTAGTCTAATTTTAAAAAAATTTTGGCCTTGGTTTTTCATAAATTCAAAACACAGTAGAAAAAAAAGGTAGGAAATTTTGAAATATATGATGGTTTCCTTACTTTCTCTGTAATGTACTTGGCGTGGATTGGTAGTGTTGTTACAGTGGTGCGTCATATGACTTGAAGTTGAATCTCGTCTACATGATAACAAATTTTTTATCGGTACCTAACAAATTATAAGAAAATCTTTTACTTGGTGGACATATTTTTGTTTTTTGTATTTTGTTTATTTTTTAACTTTTCATCAGTTTGATTTGTTAATATCCCACCATGTAGATGATGATCTAAACCTTTGTATCTTTGCCTTTACCTTCATTTGAGTTTTGGCAGCAATTTGTACATTGTGAGACGATTAACCAACAGTTTTTTAACATCTTCTAGTGTTACATGATTATTCTCATCTTTTATTTTAATACATTGGATAAGCATAACATATTAATATGTTCCTAGTGTATTAGTTTTGGTTTGGAGTTTCTCTTTGATGTGCTACTTCATGTATACCCTTTAAAATATACAACTACATACCAATATATACCAACTTACTACTAATAATTTACTATAATTAACATTAATTAAAAAATAGTTTTTTTGCTTTCAATTAAAAAGTAGTTTGAGAAAAGGACATATAAACTATACTATATAAAGCCTGTTGTTGGAATTTATATCTTAAACCTAGCTAGCTATAAGCCTAAACCATGACTAATATTCTTCAAAATGGTGAGTGTGATATTTTAGGGAGTTAGCTAGGGTTGAAGATACATTTAAGCATAAAAAGTTCAATCAAAACAAATGTTTCACTTTCCCTAATTCTTCCCCCCAATATGCATGGAATTGGAATTGTATGTTTACTTTCTAGGAGAGTAGGGGAAGGCTTGCATCCTAAAAAATGGTCCTTCTCCAATTATATAGACACTTGTTTATTTATGTTGTCATAAATAATGTGTGCAGTTTCCTTTTTGAGCAAACTTTCTTAAACTTTTGCTCTCAACCTTATTCTCTCTTGTACATTTTCTTTCCCCATGCATTCTTTGTTTCGAGACAAGTATGCTAAGTAATACGAGACATAAAACACATAACCAACCATGAATTGAAACTCTAATTAGTATAACTGGTATAAGGAGGTTCAAACAACTAAAATTCTTAAACTATCCTTTCTGTTTTTTTCTTGTCATATACGACAAAACTTTTGGAGATCTTGCGTCAAGATATTACTAATAATAACAAATTAATTGAGAACCAACATTTTTGCATACAAATTTGACGTGACAATACATACATATAGATTCATCTGTTGGTAGCGTACATCTAAAGTTATAAGTAATTACATTAAGCCAAATACATCTCAATTGTACTCTTCTCAACACAATACTTTAGGTCTAAATCAACGTTGGCATCTTAGATAGAAGAATAAATACTCCAATTTTTTTTTCCAGCCTGGTGATAGCAAAATGAAGAATAAACTTTTATCCCACATTATGCATCAATTTTTTTCACACCCCTTAGAAAATGAGGAAAGTTAGCGGGCCTATGCGATTTGTGCTATTACAAAATGAAAATTCTCCTAGTACAATTTGGTACCACAAAATAATTTTTTAGTACAAGAAGGATCATAAAATAAGATATGTCATCAAATTGAAGGGTATATATGTTAGAACATAGAAGGAGCACGTAGGAGGGAGGACAAAATTTATTTAGATCTTTGTAACTTTTCTATTTTCGTACAAATCGGAAAAGACTTGTAAAGTTAAATTCATGCAAGGGTGATTAAAAAATATAGAGAAATTGACCTGATATCATAATCGGATTGAAGAGAACCATTTCAGTCTCTGGAAAAGTCTCCAGTCTATTTCAGTTTCAGAGTTGTTTTCAATAACTTATTTCATATTTCTGTTCATATTAGAATTAATTAACTCATATAAGATCAGATAGATTTGTTAGACAATGACAAGAAAAATTAGACTAGATCAGAAAAATTCAAACCACACCAGGCCTTAAAATATTCAAACCAAATTACCTTATTTCAGATGAAGAGAACACGTCCTTAGTCTCCTGTATAAATTGGTTTTGATTCAGTTTGATTATTAGTTTAAAATAATGTATAACTTCTAAGATAAAGTGATTTTCTCCTTTATTACTTTATGAAGATTTTTACTCCTCAAAAAAAAAAAAAAAAAAGTTTGTGAAATATTTTACATTGTGAGCTATCTAGTAAATGTACAATTAATTTTATTTTCATTGTATTTAAAATACTATTTTTTTAAAAAAAATTGAATGTAGAATTAGCCTAAAATTTGCCGAAACTGGTCTTGATCCAGGTTTTTGACTAGTTTTATCGATCTAGTGTAGTTTGGTTTCAGTCATTATTGTATAATTGATCCAGTCTCTAAATCTTTTATTTGTAAAATTTTGGTATGTTCATAGGTTCGGGGTTGGACCGGTGACCAATTGCAAATTCCGTATCAGTTTGTATGCCAAAAAAAAAACCCCCTCTAATTGCATACTCCATCTAAGGTTTTATTTTTTATTTTTTATTTTTTTTATTTTTTTTTGACAATCATCTAAGGTCTTGTTCTTTTCATCTTATTATGTTTTAAAACTACTTTTTAACACGTATGTTGAGAAAATATGGTAGTACAAAATTGTAAGTGAAAATATGTATATATAGTGAGGTAATGAAAACTAAATTTATAACCATTTACTAACGGTAGAACAAAAATCGGGCAAAATTAAAAAATGTCTCTACTAAATAGGAATTGAGCATAAAAATAAATAAATAAATAAATCCAAAGAGTAAATATTTGTCAATTTTGAGAAAGAATTTATGAATTTGGGATGTTTTTGGAAAAGAGATTCTTGTTATTGAGAATCTAGAGAACAAATGCTTCACATGTATTTTTTTTATTAAAATTTCTTTCTTTTGCAAATTGAAAATATAAAAATTATAGTATGGGCTAATTACAACATTAAGATTCTAAAGTGTAGCTATTAGTAGTAATTGAGGTGACAATGCATGAATGCAGTAGTTTCACTTGTTTAGTAGGCCTAGTCAAGGAACTCCATTTATTTTTTGGGCACATACTACGGAAAAAAATAATTATCATGATAGTATATTCTTTAAAAAAATTTAAGTTCAAGAAATTCATCTTTTGAAAACTAAAAAGAGATATAATGGAGCATAGTAAGATGCTTAAGAGATGCTTATATTACTTTAATATGTTGTTTTCAACAATTAAGCTAAGTTAGCTTTCGGTATTAATTAATTTTACTAATACTATGCTACCAAGAGAAAGGTGCAATTTGGCATTGAGTAGTTAGTTGAAACTGATTAAAATAAACTTAATTGACCTCTTGATCTGTTAGATGATTAATTATATCAATTGTTGTAATATAAGTTCATTACTATTTTCATAGTGTAAAAGTTGGGTAGAAATGTCGTTTAAATATGAATTAAAAAATTTAAGATTCAAATTTGAGTTTATTGCAAAAGTGTTTCCAATAACCCCTTTGCCGAATATTTGTAAAGGAGCTTTGTAGGGTTATAAAATAAAGTACTTTCTTTGTTCCATTAGTACTATTTATCTTCTTACTAATTTTATTCACCTATTTATTTGATTATTAATATTTTCAAATGCTAAAAAAGAGTTAAATTTAAAATTTACACGCTGAGAAAAATCTAATAAAATCTCATATAGATGTCTTTTTCTTAAAGCTTGGAAAATGTTATACATAGCTCTTAGAGCTACATATAAGCATTAAATACACACTAAAAAATCGTGTAAAGTTAGGAAATCATAAAAATATAAACACTAATTACACTAATTTACGCGTGTTTTTGTCATGAATTCCTAATTTTATACAATTTTCAAGAGTGTATTTAATGCTTATATATAACCCTTAGAGCTACATATAACATTATCCTTAAAGCTTTTATTATATTAAATTAATATTTCAATTAAAATAATCAAAACATAAAAGGAGGGAGTAACTAAGATTCACCACATCTCTAACATAGATTGTTCATTAAACACTTTGCCATCCATGGATATATATATCTTCCTTTACTTTGAATGAACATTATTCAGCGACTTAACAACTTAATTAAGTGTATGTTAGGGGGTTCAAGCTAAGTCTTGATTTTATTTTCACTTTCGTGATCTCAAATTTATTATTTACCATTAAGGAACTGACAAATTTTTTTTTTCCTCCATTGAGAACATTTAGAGGGGGACCTTTCACTGGGGCCATTCGGGGCCAGACCCTCCGTAAATTAAATTATTGTAATTAATTAGTTAACGAAATTAAATAACCTTTATTTACTTATAAAATATTGTGACGCAGTGATTAGTTTTGAGCAAGTGGTAAAATATTTAAATCCTGAACCCTTTAATATTTTCGGCCAAGATCCGCCACTAAGAACATCACTCTACTATACCATTTAATTACAAATAACAATTTAAGTATAGTGATTAGACCTTATATATAAAATGGTAAGGATATTGATAGAATACAAAATATATTCCTGGGCCTCAACTATTAGGTTAAGCTTTTGGTTTAGTTGGTCCTTTAACATGGTATCAAGACCTTTGTGTCACGGGTTCGAATCTCACCCACTTCTCCTTTCAAAGAACCATCCCAATAAAAAACTTAAGCTGATGGTTGAGATTCAGGATTATGTTTTATACTCTATCATATATATATATATATGCAACTAATATGCTTTAATATTAACCTACTTTAGGTGTACTATAATACTCTTAGGATTTTATACATCATTTATTTATTTATTATTTTTTTTTATATAAGAAGGTATATAAGTGTAACCCAAAAAATGAAAAAAAAAGAAGGTATATGTACTCCATGGTTTTTAGCATCTAATTCAGCTTCTTTTCCTAGCTCTGATTACACCACCTCATTGGCCTCGAACTTCTGCCAGCAACGACAACTTGAGGCTTGAGAGCGACGAAAAGAGACGAAATGTCCTTGGCAACCCAACATTCTTTATAAAATACAAACTACATCAATCAAATAAGCATAATTCTAGCTATCATCTCTTACATGCAAATATTCTTCACATATTGCTTATGCAATGTCTGTGTTGTTACAAGTTAGATTTTAGTCTTGAAAGAAAATTATCCTTAATTCTTATATATATAATGCTTCTAAAAAAATGTTTGTGGGTGTTTGTTATAATACTGTATAAATAAAAGGGAAATTTCTAAAATGGAGTTTATTGTCAAAAAAAAAAAAAAAAAAAAGAGTTGATGTATACGTATTTTTATTTACTAATTAATATGGCATGTTTGTAATTATTATGAATTTGAACATAATTTCTTTGACTTTATATATGCTTGCCAATATGCCTATATTTGATTTTTTTCCCCCTAATTGATAATTATTCAATTCTAGCAAATTTTTTGGCTTTTTTGGTAAAAGAAAATTAAAAAAATCTTAGATTTTTTTAAGGGTGTCATTTGTATTTTTGTCTTGATTGAGAACAAATGATTATTAATGGTTTTACATTGAATATTAGGAAAAAAATAAAAGCCTTTTATGTATACAATGTGTGGAATCGAGTGTCACTAAACTTATGCGTGGAATAAGTGTGTCACTAAACTTTTTACTCCCCCTCATTTCGTAACAACTACTACAACACACTTGTAATTTTCATCTATTTCTTCATAATTGACACACTCACAAATTTATAAGGTGTCACTATTATTTTAATATATTTGCAAATCCCAGGCCACTCCCAACGTAAAAATATAGAGTACTTGCATATTTTTAATTAAAGAATAAAAAGTTTATCACAATCACTCTTTTACAAGAAATAATTCAATAAAATTAACTCGATTTTTAATAACATTTGTAGCCAATGGAGTATATGCCATTTATTGTGTAGTGGACTATTGAGGGAGTCTAATTTAAAACACTTCTACAAGAAATTAGGAGTACTTCATTTAGTGTTGATGAGCTGACAGCAGAAATTGGAGGTATGTTTTTTAATCCATAACAATGAAGGTCTCTTTCAATATTGAAGACATAAAGACAAAGTTTCCTAATACGAAGTACTTAAAAAGTCTCGAAGGAATGAAATAGTGCCAATTACTGCTATAACTGGAATATATTTCCATAGAAGAAAATATATAGTGTAAGTCTGGAGTTATCGAAGGCCAATCATAGGGTTGGGTCCATGCCCTATAACTCACTTGTTTGGACAAGTATAGATGTCCCACCATACAAAAGTGGATAATAACCTACAATGGCACAATGTCAAACTCCATTATTTTTAAATAAACCAGTTTATGTGTGAGCTCTATGCTTGGATTTTAAATTACGGATTACATAGATAATTAAATCGATAATTAGTCAATATATATTGATCATCGATTGTTATATTTTCTAAAACAGAAAAAGTACAATAGCGATTTGATAAGAAAATAACATTTGTCCCATGATAATAAGCCTTTAATATAATTCCTAATTTGTTATTATTAGAAACATATGCAACATGTATTCCTAATTTGTTATTATTAGAAGCGCATGACGACACATAATTTTTTTAAAATTTGGTACTCAATTATTTCGTGATAAGTGTAACACTATCCTTTATATCCGTTTCATATTAATTGCAAAACTTCTTTATTTGGTAAGAATCCATTATTATTTTATTATATCTTTTCTACTAAGGCTCTATTCCATTAAGCTATATATTTCTGCTCTGCTCTGCTGACATCTGATCTGCTCAGCTAACATCTTCTCGCATGCCAACATATGTTTTAGTTTACTTTACTCTACTTTGCACTGCTCTGCATTAAACTATAATTAATATTTAACAATTAATAATAAACGACTTATAATTAATAATTAACGATTAATAATTAATAACTAACGAATGATATTTAATAATTAATAAAATGATTAATATTAATAATTTACGGCTAATAATTAATGATTAATAATAAACGATTACTAATCAATAATTAATAACTAACGATTAATAATTATTAATTAATAACTAACGATTAATAATTAATATTTAATTATTAATTATTAATTAATTATTAATAATTTTTTGACACAGTTAATAATAATTTTACCGTGTTAACCCTATTGAATTGTTTCGTGAGGGCTGGTAATAAATTATTAGGAAAACAGAATTAAGTTACGTTCCTCGAAGAAATATCCAGTCGGTTCTTCTTGTTCCTTATTATTCTTCGCTTGTTTTACAGAAGTAAAATATTTCAACTTGTTGTATGCAATACCGAAATCTTAAGATATTGTGGTGCTGATATTGCATTTGCAAGTCTAGCATAGACACCCTCCATCTTTTTCTTAGATTTACTTCATGAGTTTTTTTTTCACCCTTTCCATTTCAATAAAATGAGCATTTATTTCCTTGCATATGATCATTGCATCGCATTACATTTCATTCAAAAAGAAAAAAAAAATTTCACGCTGAACTAAACACAAGGTATACCAATGATTTGAGGCATCCCTTGTAGCCATATTATATCACCTTTACCTTTTCGAATACCTGATCCTTTCTTGATAAACCACTTTGAGCCTCGTCTAACGATTGACCTTTCTTTCTTCAACCCACATCTACCTAACCTTGGGATGGGATGTTTGCAACTTATGCAATTTTCAAAGCAAAATCTTGAGTGATTTTCACCAATGTCAGAAAATTTCAAAAGTTCAAAAAACAATAAAAGTGTGCAAAGGGCAAGTGTTCCAATGTCTTTGATATGAACACATCTCGGATCGGATTACGTCTCTTATCGAGTGCTCGGCACCGTGCTTGAGAAACATGAATGCCAAGTGAGTGATAAACCACATGATCGGGATTGCCCACACTTATAAAGAAAAAAAATCAAATACAAATTTCAAATGCAAAAACAAAGAAAAACAAATTCAAAAGAAAAGCGAGAAACCTCAAGCATACAAAATACCAAGATTCAAATGCAAGGTTGCACACCGTTACAACCCTTAAAAGACCTCCTTGAGGTATACACGCACTTGTGCGAGGTTCGGCTAGAGCTACGTTCAGCCTAATTCCTTACGGATACGTATGCAACCTCACGTTGAGGTGCGGCCATAATAATTATTCATCACACATTCATGCATAATCATATCAAGGGATCTCCAATGCTCATCCCTATCCATTTAAAGCTAGACTTGGGAGCTTGATCCCTACTTCATTAGCCTACCCAGCCTAAGAGTCACCATCATTTGTCTCTTCCCGAAAAATATTTCTCCATACCCTTAGCTTTTGCAGCTTAACCTTAGTGCCACTCTCACACACATCACAAATACATAACCCAAATAATCCTTCCCTTAGAAACCCTTTAACATGAAATCTTGATACAACTCTGAAGCATGCCTTTTCATCTTAGAATCACTCATTATCACTCATAGTCATCATCGCATTGCAAAGTATTAGGTACTTAGCCTCCGCACCTAAGTTACCCAAATGCTTTCATTATTGAATAATCAACTAAGATAGTCTAGGATGCTACAATCCTTGCACCATGAGATACAACGATTAATGCATACACTGGAATAAGCTCATTTAACATGCATCATTACTCCATTCTTTTTCCTTTTGAGGAAGTTCAAAAACTTCGTTCCTTTTCACCAACACTTTACCTCTTTTTCATGTCTTTCTTTTCGGGAGAAGGTCGGTACCCTCCACAAAAATGACGGAATTTTTTTTGCTTTTTTGCATTTAAGAGTTGCACGAGCATCATCACAACACAATGCACACACAAGTCATGCACATTGAGTCATGTCGTGTCACCACATCGAGTTGAGTTTACACACATGAGTTGTACGCACAACATACACATCGAGTCATAACACATCGAATCGATTTGAGTACATCGAGTTACGTAATGAGTCGAGTTACACCAAGCCTTGAGTCAACCTCAAGCCAACCAACTGTCAAGGTCCTTTGGCAAAATTTGAATTTTTTTACAGGGCTTAGGTACATTACCCTCGCTAACAATTTTTCCAAGATTGGATTGTCATCTTAATTGGCAATGTTTCCAAGAGTGGATTGTCGCGCATCTTCCTCAAACTGACAATTTTTCCAAGATTGGATTGTCACCTCAACTGACATTGTTTCCAACTGTGGATTGTCACGCACCATCTTCATTTGGCAATTTTTTCCAAAAATGGATTTTCACAAGTCATCTCCTTTGGCAATTTTTTCAAGATTGGATTGTCATACATTCAGCAAATCCGTGATAATTTTTTCAAGATTGGATTGTCATTCACCTGGAAAAATTCCCAAAGAGGATTGTCATGAGTCGTTATTTAATGTTTTGGCAAAGGTTCCTTAACATGGATTGTCATTCATTTCAGTGGTGGCAAATTTTCCCAAAGCCGGTTGTCGTTTGGCTCGTTCGGCAAATGTTCCTAGACGCAGATTGTCGATTGTGGCAATGTTCTACTAAAAGGATTGTCGCATAGCATTAATATTGGCAAATTTTCCGAGGTGAATTATCTTTCGAGAGTTATGCTCTAAGGCGTGGATTGTCGATCGTAGCAATATTTCCTATGACGGTTTGTACGCAGCGTTGAAAACTTTTCCCAAATTGGACTTCGGCAATTATTCCAAGATGGGGATTGTCGTTTTATCGTAGATTTTTACATGGCGTTGACAACTTTCTATGAACCAGATTGTCGTTCATCATTCAAGATTTATGTTGACAACTGTTCCTAAAGTGGATTGTCATCACCCCAGATACGCGTTTCTTTCCCCTTAACTCCTTTATTTGTAGAATAGACGTTTTCTGCAGGTATCGGCGTTAAAAAAAGGATGATTTAGGATCGCAGAACATTCTAGACCAATCTCCGTCCCTATCGATGTACTTTGACTTTTGTTTTCAAAACTTATGTTTCTCCAAACTCGGTCAAAGAGGGGGCTTTTGTAGACACCCGACTGTATCTCCCCAAAAATCAAACCCAATGATGAGTACCTTTCACGTATTTAAATAACGAGTTCGATAAAGAGTTGAAGAGTCTTGTGAATTTTCCTTAAGCCTTGACCATATTCCTAACCTTTCTTATAATATTTTAATCCAAAATCATTCATTTCGTGTCTTAAAACCCAAGATCATTCATTTCGTGTCCTTAAAATCATTCATTTCATGTCCGATTCATAAAAACTTCTAAAACAAATTATTTTGGTCCATTATCTCATCCAATTATTGATTAGTTGGATGGGGTTTAAAAAGATCTTTCCAACGATATATTATAAGCCCAAATCCGACTTAAAACGAATGAGTTATGGCCAAAATACTAAACCGAGCCCAAACCGAGCCTAAGTCCACCTTCCCCACGACCCAATGATCATGTGAGGGCCCAAATACCATATTCCTAATCGTAAATAAGTTAGGATTCCTTAGGAGCTTCTAAAAGTCTCTAGAAGGTTGTAATCTATTCTTTCCGAAAAGATAAAGATCAAAAGAGTTCGAGATTGAATAAAATTTCTCATATGATAGTCCTTATCCCGTCCAAAGTAGAAGACGTCCATATATATTTCATTCACCAAATTCTGTTGGAAATCAAACACCGTACGACTTTTTATCTTTAGAAATCATCGCAGGACGACAGAACCAATGCGCCGCGATGGACCTGGCGCGCCGCGATAAGTCTGTCGCCCCGCGTTAAGAGTTGTTCTATTCCGATTCAGATTCTGATCGCTTCGACGCTTTTTTTTCCTATAAATAGATGTCATTTTCCACCGTTTCAGATTACCAATAATCATCAATAATTAGCCTTGAAAATCCCATCATAATACCCGAAATTCTTAATTTCAATGCTCTTAGCCTTAGCCTAAACACATCCTTGATTCTCTTCCAAATCAATCACAATACCTCATTCACGAGATTTGAATACTCCGAGCCATCCTCGACGTTGCCTTCGACCTCGACGTGAAAGGTTGATAGTTTTGAGGGTTTGGTCCCAAATCTATATTTCAATTTATATTTGACTTATTTACTTTATTGATTTAACTTTTTTGAAGTTTACTAACTTGTGTATTGTTTTAATAGCAAGAAGGTTGAGGCATCAGAGTGAGTAATTCAATTACCCTTATTATTATTCTTTTGATTTTGGAGTAGAAATCATGTTTATGACGTTATTTTAATTCCTAGTATCATGTTTAGGATAAAACTTTGATTTTGTTATTAGTGACATGCTAGGATTTGTTGTTAATCCGTTCAGTATCATGCCTAGGATCTTACTATTAACAATGTTTTGATGATGCTAATATGATGATGATTATTGTATTGATCATATGTTGCTTAATTATTCATGATTTATTGTTATTGCTTGATCACGCCCTTTCTTGCAGGTTTAAAAGGAATTTGTACTTTAAATCACGCCTAATAAGATAATTAATAATTTGATTTAGGCTTAATATGACTTTAATTCAAGTGATGACCAATAATAAATTTGATTGTGCATTATATTAATAATTAACCAACGTAGGTTAAAGAGGTTTAGGATAAATTTGATGTATGTATGTTGATTGGAAAGCGCACATGAGTATCATAAGAATTGAGTAGAGGCCTATTTAGGGCGGGTTCAATCTCTTTTAGGTTGGATTCGTACCATCATCCCTGGACATCCAGTCATGATTTCAGACCACTATGGAGTTAGCGATCTCCGTTACCGTGAATGAGGTGTAACCTTCACACCCGTGAACGGTTTATAAGTTCCTAAAACTTATTGGCGACTCTTTTGTCTTTAGCTTCTTTTCCTTGGAACGCCGCCATGCCTAAAAACATGAACCACAGTAGGGCTCAAGGAGTTGAAAAATTCCCTACAAATGGCGATCACTTTCTCAACTCAATGCACAAATAATAGAGCAGATTTGAAGCCTTGGTGATTGGTTTGAGGACTCTGAAAGATATGGGGGTTATGAAGGTTAAGGTGTTAGGCGATTCGTAATGGATGATAGCTCAAGTAAACAAGGAATACAAAGGAATATTACCTCTGGCGATGTCCTTCTCTTCTATCGTTTAAGAGTTAGTTAATGCTTTTGAATTCATCTAAGTCTCTCATATCCTAAGAGAAGAAAATAGAGAGGCTGACTTTTTGGCACAACAAGCTTCGCTACCTAATTTTGAAGGTTTCAATGAATTAGTGATTCACATAAATACATACAAATTGAAACCTTTAGATGTAAAAGTGAAGGTAGAATTACATAAATATATACCCTCACTCAGGACGTAGACTGGAGAGAGGATATTAAGGAGTACTTGAAAGACCCCTCAAAAGGGAAAGTGCTAGCAAAAGTTAGGCTAGCAGCTACTAAATACTTTCTTGTGGGAAGTAAGTTGTACAGAAAGGATCCTCAAGGCATTTTACTAAGGTTCGTTAGCACAAAGAAAGTGTTAACCATTTTTGCAGAGGTTCATCAAGGAATTTGTGGGTCTCATTAAGCAAGAACAAAGATGAGGTGGTTAATCCATCACATGGGTTTTTATTGGCATTCAGTTAGACAAGATTGTTTGCAGTATGCAAAGGGTTGTAAATAACGTCAACGCTTTAGACTAATCAGTAGGGCATCAACAATAGAGTTGCACCCCATTATTAAACCTTGGCCTTTTAGAGGTTGGGCGATGGATGCAATTGGGCCTATCAAACCTCCCTCATCTGCTCATCATGAATACATTATGATAGCTACAGATTACTTCACAAAGTGGATTGAAGTTCAGGCTTTCAAAAACTTAAATGTAAGGGCATTGATCTTGTTCATGGAAGAGAAAATCTTTACAAGGTACGGGATTCCAGAATCTATAACTATAGACCACAAAACTATGTTTACAGGACATGAGTTTAATTCCTATCTCAAGGAATTTGAGATCCAAAAGATTCATTCAACCCCTTATCAATGGACAAGCCGAAGCCACTAATAAAGTAATCTCTAAAGGAATTGCTAAGAAGGCGGATAAAAATCCTAAAAATTGGCATGTTCTTTTACACTATGCTACTTGGGCATATAGAACATCAAAGAGGGATGTAATAGGGACTACTCCTTATCAATTAGTATATGGACATGAACTTGTTGTACAAGCAAAGCTAAGTGCTAAGCTAAGTTTGCTAGGGTAGCTAAACAAATGGGGATAAGCCAAGAAGACTACCGGCAATCGATGTCCATTAAACTTATGGACGTTGAGGGTGAAAGACTCCAAGCGCTAGTTAAAATGGAAGCTCAGAAAAAACAAGTAGCAAAGTCTTATAACAAAAAGGTGAAACATAAAATCTTTTTGGAAGGAGATTTAGTGTGGAAGATGAAGCTTCCTAAGCATGACTACAAAGATCACATCTTTGTAAATGTTCTTCTAAATGGGAGGGTCTATTTAGAGTTCACATGTCATGTCTAGGAACGCCTATTTGTTGCAAGAGTTAGATGGGAAATGTTTCCAAGGGCGCTTAATGGAAAGTTCTTAAAGCAGTACAACCCCAGCATATGGAGCAGTATAAAAATTTACAACAAAAGCATCCATCGTTAGAGGCTTTTGACAAATAAAGTGTACTATTTACAAGCCAAGGGACTTTTAAGCCATTGCTTTACGTTTAACCTCAGAAAGAGAATCTTGCATTTGTTCATCACCGCCATCTGTTCACCATGATGATCAAATTGAGACAAAGTTTCTTGAATTATTGGAGCACTCTCAGAAATCTGGCGCTTCAATTATTTATTCTCTTTTCTACAATCATGAAGTTTTCGTTTTGCCATAGATCTCTTGGCTTGAAGCTTCTTCTCTTCTTCTATGATCTCATCGATCTTAGTCCACAAATGGTCCATTTCAACATATAGCTCTAGATCTTTCTTCTTTAAAAAATCTTGTTGTTGGAAGACTTGGAACACTTTCATTAAAGGGTGAAGAGATGATCTTTTCTTAGCTAATTCATTTGCACATGCTTGACAAGTGACAGATAAATCTTCCCATACAACTGGATCATTGTTTCCCAACACATGAACTTGAGTCATGAGTTTTAAAGATAGTTTAATCTGTGAACTTAGTGCCTCTTGCAACTTTACTCTCTCATAAAGAGTTAGGACTTCGTCAAGAAGCTTGATCTTTGGAGATGTAGATGTCGGGATACTTGTGTGTAACAATTAGGTGTTGATAAAGATTGAATAAACATCATGTTGAAGCTTAAGAGGTTTCATGATGCAAACTTCAACTAATGCGATTTCTCTAAGTGTTTGATTAGAACAAGTGAAGTTGACTTTGGAAGTGGAAGAGTAACCTAAAGGAGATCTAAAGGAAAGTTAAATAAAGTGGAAGAAGAGTTCCTCATTGGATCGGAACTAGTTGTGATCCCTAACAGGAACACGAAGAGAAGTTCTCTAATAGGAGCTTGACAGCAAGCTGAGAAGATTAGCTTAGACTGCGTTAAAGACAGCAAGTTCCATAAGAACTTGGCCTGCGAGTTCCAGCAAGGAGCTGGAGAATGGAAGACAGCAAGAACTTAGCCCTGGTCTGCGTGAAGCCCAAGTATCCATACGTTACATCGATTGACGAAACAATCCAGCTTTAGAGTAAAAGTGTTTTGTTAAGTTTATTCTTCTAAGGATTGTTGTAAATATGTTAAGGTTAGTTTATGCATGGAATCCATTAAAGGCGTGGCAAAGCTTGACAAGCTATTAAATATGGAAAGTTTATAAAAGATAAGTTTAAATTTTGTGAAAAGATTTTCAAGAGATTTTATCTTATAAAATCCGGTTTTACAAAATATTATTCTTTTCTTAAATTATATCTTTGTTAAGTTTTCCAAAAGATTTTCTTCTACAAGATTTGATTAAGTGGTGTGATTATGAAAATGGTAGTTTATTAATTTCTATCTTTTGAAAACCCTACTTTACATACGAGTACGACTTGTATATAAAGGAGAATTCATGATTTGCACAACTTGTGAGTTTATGCGTGAAAAATCTGAAGAGTGTGAAAAGTGTAAGTTTGCTTATTCTAAACTTTGTCATATTAGTCTCGGATTTCATACGTAGCTTTCCTATCACATATTAGAGTCAAGGGTTTGTATTTTTTTAGTATTGGGGTGAGTGGTTAGCTATTACATACAGATTGTAAGCTTCAAGGTTGAAGCTGAGTGTGTGAGTACTCCGAGAGTGCTGAGTGAATCTAGTCAGGGACTTAGGTTGGGTAGAATAGGGTTCTAGTCTGCAGCAAGTTCAGTCTGGGTCTTGTGAGTAAAGGTTTGTGCTTAATAGGTTGTAACTAGGTGTGTTTCCCTATTATAGTGGATTGTTTATGTGTGAAACCCCTTGGAGGGTCAAGGTTTTACTTCCAGTTGGGCTCTGGAAGGTTTTCTAGTAAAATCGTGTGTGTGCATTGCAAGTTCCTTTATTGTTCTTTTTTAATTCCGCAAAATTAGTCACTAGGAACTCACCTAATTCACTCCCCTCCTTGTAGAGTTTGTCTTAACTAACACATCATAACTCTATAAGGTTAGGATGCTTACTTTCATCTAACGCTTGTGTGGTTGAAGCTTTGTTGCCCTGATTTCCTTGGTCGATGGTTGTTAATGCTAGAAAAAATGGGCATGTTAGATACTAATAAAGAGATATGAAAGGAAGACATGTGTTACTCACCTAATTCTAGAGATGCACGTTTTAATGCTAAAGCCTTTTCACGAAGATTTGATTTCATAGTTTCAATCTGAGGCTCATCACCCTTAGTCTGGACACTTGAAGTGCCATTGTGCACCATTTTTGGTATGAACCCTATGGTTCTTGATACGATATCATCATGGATCCCCACTTCCTGATCTTAAATCGTCACATGAGATTGTGTTGATTCAGGCATAGATTCGGGAGTTGGAATGGATACAGGGTCGACCTTCCCTTGTTTAGCACCATCCTAGATAGCTTTGCCCTTGCCAAGAACTGCAACAGAAGGTTGTTTTGGCTCGGGTATAAAATCTGAAGTCACAAGCGATGGGTCAGATACTAGGGGGGCATCAACATTAGCATTAGCATCGATAGTCTGAGCAAGCTGGTCTGTATAGTGGCAGGGATTTTGGGTTGTTGAGAAGAAACCAAAGTTGTTCTTGAAACATAAGACTTGACCTTTGATTGGCTAGGACTGGTTTGCACACCCACATCATTTTCAATTTGCGAAGCTTTTGGTTCACCACCAGATGATGAATTTTTGCCCAATTACTATTTATCTGAAGCAGCACTCTAGTCCTAATAGGGCCATCATTACCTTTTCTCTTCTTCTTTCCAGGACCTTAACTTGTTGGAGGAGAAGGTATAGAATCACGGGGTGGCGATTTCTCTAATGACAACAGGCTTGAAGCAGCAATTTTCTCTAAGAGATCTGGAATGCTTGTTGTATTCCCTAGATCTTCTTCAGCATTGTCAATCGAAACAGGGTTGGAAGGCGTGGTCTTTTCTAGAGACTTTCATTTCTTTTTAGTGTTCGGAGCCAGACCTTGTTAGGTTTTACAACAATTCAAAAATTAAGAATTACTTAAAAATTTATTGGAACAAAACCTAAATCGTGTATAATCACTATCAAATTATACAACAATCAAATACTAATCAAAGTATTACAACAAAACACCAAAATAACAATGTATTTCAGAAAATATAAAGAAAACCACTAATGTAAAAGATTCTAAACTTGCCTCAACACCAAGCCTTGAAGATGAACATGAACATGAGAAAAATTTATGACCACTTGAGTCTCAAACCTTGATACACTGTCAAAGGCGTGTATACACTTTCCTAAAGTGGTTTATTTCTCCTACACGGTGCTTGGGTTAAATCAGAAATCCTCTTTGAGATACAATTGACAGCCAATTTCGTTCTTAGCACTAGATTGAAGAACAATGAATAATTCACGTAGAAGGCTAAACTTCAAGAGATTTTCTCACAATAGTTTGCAAGAAGATTGAGAGGAAAAATGTGGAGGATTTCTTTTTGGAGAGCAAGAGTGAAAATGTTCTATATTTCTAATATTATCGAAATTCTCTTTAATAAGAGAAATAGCCGTCAGCAAATAACCGCAGAATAGGGAAGAAGCGCAGGTGTGTCACAAATAGGCGCGGGCGCGCCTCCTGGCGGAGCGAGCACTCCTCCTAAAATTCCTGCGAAATGAAACTTGAAGACAATGAGGGGCGCGGTCTGCAGCGCGGGCGCGCCTCCTGGCGGAGCGAGCACTCCTCCAAAAATTCCTGCGAAATGAAACTTGAAGACAATGAGGGGCGCGGTCTGCAGCGCGGGCGCGCCCCCCACTTTCATCCAACACGCTGATTTCCACAGAGGTGCGCGGTTTAGGCGCGCTCTCATCAACAATCCTCCCCCATTTAGAGTGTTCCTTTAAAACATTCTCCACTTCTATCAATTTAGCCACATCTCATGCATAAATGCCAATGTCCCTACGGATTGAATTGACACCTAGTACAACACACTTAACGATGATCATATCCCATGATTTCCATACGGATTGAATCACACGGATATATTCAACCATTTGAAGGTGAAGTACACACAAGACAAATCGAATTGATCATCACTTGACACTTTTAAACAGCCATGTGTCCGTATCTTTCATAAGTTCATCAAAGTCTATATTTCCATTTAGACTTCTTGAAGTGGCTAAACTTCGAACTTATATAGGTAGGTTCTCATATACGTAATAGTGCCCTTGTGATAAGACACCTTCATTTAGAGCTTCTCAACTCTAAATCTTTGAGAACTTTAAATAGACTCTATCTTTAACATCACAAGTATCATAGTAATATGGGTCACAAACATTGCTAACAAACAACTAAAATGCAATTCAACCACATTGAATCTAAGACTTGATGTTTCTTCAAGCGTTAGATTGGGTTTCACAAATTCGTGTTTTTGGACATAAACCCATTCCATTCATAGCAAATATGATGGAATGTCTTGGCATTGCCTTTGTAAAGAAATCTGCCAAATTTAATTTTGTCGGAACATAGTCAAGACTTATGACCCCATCATTGATAAGCTCTTTCACTAGGCTATGCCTAAGTGAAATATTCCGAGACTTACCATTATACACTTGACTATATGCCTTTATCAACGCTGAATTAGAATCACAATGGATTGCCACCGGTGGCATTGGCTTTGGTAATAAAGGCAATTCTATAATGAGATTCCTCAACCACTCAGCTTTCTTACTAGCTGAAGCAAGAGCAATAAACTCCGCTGCCATAGTGGAATCCGCAATGCAAGTTTGTTTCTTGGAAGACCATGAATGGCACCTCCCCCAAACATGAATACCCAACCACTAACAGAAGAGTCGTCTTCTTTGTAAGTGATCCAACTAGCATCAGAATATCCTTCTAAAACCGAAGGAAATCCACTATAAGTCAGACCATAGTCTAACGAACCCTTAAGGTACCTCAAGACCCTCTAAATTGCAAACCAATGCTGTACACCCGGGTTACTAGTAAATCTACTAAGTTCCCTACAACCAATGCAATATCTGGTCTTGTACTAGTCATGGCATACATCAAGGATCCAATTATCCTTGAATATTCCAATTGGGAAACCGTTTTCCCCGAATTCTTAACCAATTTAACATTAGGTTCCATGGGGGTATTTACAGGACACTTATCAAACATATTAAACCGTTTGATCATCTTCTCAATATAATGAAATTGACTTAAAATAAGTCTACCATTGTCCCTAATAATTTTGATGCCCAAAATGACATCAGCCTCCCCCAAATCCTTCATCTGAAAAGATGAGGATAAGAATTCCTTGGTCAGAATATGGTTCTTATGGGGGGTTTAACAAAACATGTACCAATTAAAAAAACCTCTTTTTTAATAGGTACACTTTCGCTTTGTGGTATTCCAACTCTTGCTTGTTTTTGGTCCAAAGACAAAATTCTTAATGATAGTTGGATATAAGCATATCATCAACATATAGACAAATGATGACACCATGACCTTTTTTATCAAATTTGCTATATATACACTTATCAGCTTTATTCACTTTGAATCCAAAGGACAAAATCGTGTCATCAAATTTTCGATGCCACTGTTTTGGTGCTTGTTTAAGTCCATACAATGACTTAACCAATTTACACACATATTTTCCTGTCCTTCAAAAACAAACCGTTCGGGTTGTTTCATATACACTTCTTCCTCTAGATCTCCATAAAGGAATGTTGTCTTGACATCCATTTGATGAATCACTAGATTATATACCGAAGCCATTGCAATCAATAACCTTACAGAGGTAATTCTTGCAACCGGTGCATAGGTATCAAAATAATTAACACCATGCTTTTGCCTAAAGCCTTGGATAACCAATCTGGCTTTAAATTTCACTATGGAGCCATCTGGTCTCCTTTTCCTAGTGAAAATCCACTTGCAACCAAGAGGTTTGCAACCGGGAGGTAAATCCTCTAAGACCCAGGTATTATTTTCCATGATGGAATCCATCTCATCATTTATAGCTTCATTCCAAAATGCACAATCTTGAGAAGATATAGCCTCGCTATAACTCTTTGGATCATGTTGATGATTTAGAGTGTTGTATGCTGCGCGCCTGCGCCCATGTAAACCGCGCCCGCGCCAGGTAGGCGCGGCTGCGATGAGAGCGCGCCTAAATTGCGCACCTCTCTAGAATCAGCATGTTGGATGAAAGTGGGAGGCGCGCCCGCGTAGCCTGGTGGCGCACCCGCGCTGCAGAACGCGCTCAAACCGCGCCCCTCACTGTCTTCTAGTTTCATTTGCAGACTTTCTAGGAGGAGCGCCCACTCAAAAAAGAGGCGCGCCCGCACCTGTTTGTTGCGCGCTAGCGCTGCTTCCTTGTTTTGCGGTTTTTTGCTGACGGTTATTTCTCTTATAAAAGAGATTTTTCGTGAACAACGAAAATATAGACAAAACATTTTCTTTGTTTTCTCTCCCAAAAAGTATTCTCCACACTTTCTCTCAATTTTCTTGCAAACTATTGTGAGAAAACTCTTGAAATTTAGCCAATTTTTGTGAATTATTCATTGTTCTTCAATTCTAGTGCTAAGAACGAAGTTTACTGTTAATTGTATCTCAAAGAGGATTTCCGGTTTAACCCAAGCACCGTGTGGGGGAAATAAACCTCTTTAGGAAAGTGTATACACGCCTTTGACAGTGTATCAAGGTTTGAGACTCAAGTGGACATCATTTTCTCATGTTCATGTTCATCATCATCAAGGATTGGAGTTGAGGAAAGTTTGTATTCTTTACATTAGTGTTTTCATTTGTAATTTTCTGAAGAGGTTTATTCATCTTTAGTAAGAATGTCTAGTGTTAAATAATTGACCACAAATTTTGTTAAACTGAAAAAGTTTGACAGTGTGGAATTTCGGAGATGGAAGAAGAAGATGTATTTTCTTCTTACATCTCTGAATGTTGCCTATGTCATAAGTACTCCAAGGCCGGATGAACATGAGAATGAAACCTTGGAATCAGTTCGGGAAAGATCGAAGTGGGACGACGACGATTTCATATGTCGTGGTCACATTTTGAATGGGATGGAGGATGATCTTTTTAATGTCTACCAAAATGTAGAGTCGGCCAAGGAGCTTTGGGAGTCCTTGGAAAGCAAATACATGGCGGAAGACGCTTCAAGTAAGAAATTTTAATAATTTTAAATTTGTTGATGGTCGGTTCATAATGGACCAATTTCATGAATTGCAACGTATTTATGGTAGCTTGTAACAACATGGGATAGCCATGAATGAGTTATTTCTTGTTTCAAGTATTATAGACAAATTACCCCCTAGTTGAAAAAATGTGAAACATGATTTGAAACATAAAAAGGAGGACATGACATTGTCCGGTTTGGTCACCCATCTTCAAATTGAAGAGGGGATTCGAGCCATGGAAGGTGTTAAGGATGGGAATCCTAGTACATCTACCGTTAATATGGTAGATGAAGGAAGAACTAGTGCATCTACTAGTGGAAAGGGAAAGAATAACTATTCTTTCAAAAAACAGTCCAAAAAGAAAATGACAAGTAACAAGTTCACTTGTTGGGAATGCGGTAAAGTTGGTCACCGCAAGAAGGACTGTTTCTCTTTTAAGAGAAGGATGGAGAAAGCCAAGGAGGGCTGTGCTACTGATATCAAGGACCCATCCACCAAAGGTAATCCATTTCATGAGGTTGAATTTAATCCTGTTTGAACTTAAATGCAACGGATCCTAACATTTTTATGGTGCAGGATGATGACTCATGGTGGATTGATTCGGGGGCTTAAAGGCATGTGTGCAAGAGTAAACATTGATTCAAAACCTTTCAAATGGTTGTTGATGGAGAAGACCTCTACATAGGGAACAACTCTACCATCAAGGTGCTTGGAAGAGGACAAGTTGAGCTAGTGTTTAGTTCGGGGATTGAAATTATTTTTAGGAATGTTTTGTATGCTCCTGAAATTAGCAGGAATCTTGTATCTGGGCCTACCCTGAATAGTCTTGGCTATAAACTTGTATTTGAAGCTAATAGATGCATTATTACTAGGGGTGTAACATTTGTTGGTCGTTGCTATTTGGATAATGGTTTGTTTAAACTCTCATTGAAAGAGAGTGTTGTTTTGGATAATTTATGTTTGAATGTTGATTTCAATGACAATCATGTTGGTTTGAATTTGTTTGATTTATGGCATTCTAGGTTAGGACATGTGAATTATAATAAAATGCTTTTCATGTCAAAGCAAGAATTGATACCTTCTTGTGATATTTCTCCTAATAAATGTTCTACTTGCATGTTGAACAAGATCACTAGAACTCCTTTTAAGAGAGTTGAGAGAAGTCTAACATTTTAGAACTGATCCATAGTGACTTGTATGATTTTCATAGTACTCCTTATTTGGGGAATAAAAGATACATGATTACGTTTATAGATGATTATTCTAGGTTTTGTTATGTGTATCTTTTACACTCCAAAGATGAAGCTTTAATAAAGTTTGATATTTATAAAAGGGAAGTAGAACTGCAAGTAGAATCATTAATTAAGAAAATAAGAACTGATAAGGGAGGGGAATATTATGATCCAGCTTATTTCCAATTTTTGGGTATAATTCATGAGACTACAGCGGGTTATGCACCACAATCAAATGGTGTAGCTGAAAGGAAAAACAGAACTCTTGAAGAAATGGTTAATTCCATGTTATCTTAATCCAAGGGAAAGACAGTAAAAGTTGACCTAGATATAGATGAACTATCAATGGAATTCCTTGAGAAAGAGAAGTTTTGCTTGAATGAGGACAACCAAGAGCTAAAGGAGCTAGCTTTGGAAAAGTGGGATACTGTGGAGAAGGATTCCAAAAAGGCAGAAGATGTTGAGTTTCATCTCCAAGTTGTGTTTGGCAATGCACGTTTTAGCTTTAACCCTGATCTGGTGTTAATAAATGAGCTAATGAGGAGGAAGAAAAGCCGCAAGCGCAGAAGGGCTAAAGGTGAGCCTTCAAGGAAGAGGAGACAAAGAAGGGATAAGAAGCCTCCACCGAGAAGCTTGGGAAGGATGATGATAATTGAGCAAGGAGACAGCTCCGATTTTTCCTCTGATATGTATGAACCAGCACACAAGTGTCCTAGAAGCCCCAATCACACGTCAGATTGATCAAAGGCTAGGGTTTGCTTGGTTCGATTTCTTTTATCCAATTGAACTAACTTTTGGCCAAGGAGTTAAGTACTCAAACATGATTTGTTGCATGTTCTTAGTTCTTTTGAAACTAAGTACTTAAGCATATTTTTTTTATCATGTCTTGACTCATTGAAGATTTTAACTTCTATTTATGTCTGATCTTGGGCTTGTTCAAATTATATGATCGATATAAATTATAAATTTTTGTTGTTTTGATCAAGCGATACAATTGGATTATTGTGATTATATCCACACAAATATATTATTAATTTTAAAAAATTGAAATATGTGGGTTGTAATCATAATTAATTTCACGACTTACCAAGTGACAAACAACCGTATTTATTGACATTTAAGTGAATAGACACTTCTAACTTCCCAATAAAAATTAAATGATTAGTAAAATTATTAACTTGAAAGTGGGATTTACTGTGCAAATTCGGGACAGTTTAGTTCCAAATTCGCTACCCTTAATGTGATTTTTGGATAAACTACTTTCAAGAAGTTGAAAAGTTACGTGGTTTCCCCACGATGGCTTGAAGTAACAGAGGATTTTAACCATCAAGGGAGTGACCCAAAATTGATTATAAATATGAGTAGTCACTTCACTCAAAATCTTCCTTCTTCACCAAGTCAATTTTGTTTCTCTCTCTACAAAATTCAATCTGTTAGAGTTATTCCATTTTTCAAAATACTCACATAAGAAAATTTCAATGGCGGAGGAAATAATTCCAGAAGAAATTCCACAAGAAAATGAGGAGTTACAAGAAGATCAGGATCAAGTACAAAACGAAGTGGTTGCACCATGGCCAGTTTTTGTGCCAAGGAACAATGTCGAATATCTTATGGAAAAAATGGTTCCTTGAAGTATCCAGGTGTCTGCCCCAATCACCATTTAGCGGTTGATAGATATTCTAAATGGGTTTAAAACTACAGAATGAGGAAGAGAGGAATGCTTAACAAAAAAGTTACCAAAAGATGGGGTGATCAACCAGTGATTTTAAGAGACCCTGCACGCCATGTCATCTCCAATGCTTTTAATATCGGTTAAGATGCTAATCTTCTCAGAAATCACATCTTGCCTAAGCTTGAAGAAGACGATGACAAGGTAAATGCTGCTTTAGTATGCAAGAGTTGGGCTAGAGAAGTTCGAGTTGTTCATCCTCCTACATGTGACAAGCTGATTGTGGAAAGGTTGCTAGTCTGTTATGGTACCCATTACCACGTTAACGTGACTAGAGTACTGAAGAGGGAGGCTCATGTCCTCAAATATTGGTGTGCCTGTGAGCAATGGGATAATTCAATCGCATATCGCAATGTTGTTGATTGGGGTTTAACAAGTCCTACCGATGATAAGGTTTTTGAAGACTACTTGACAGATCCTATAATGAAGAAGGCATTGGCGGCGCTCCAGGATGATCTAGGATACTAGAAGGCATCTCAATAAGTATATCATTGTATATATTTAGCCTAAAGTCCTATCTTAAAGAGCATACACAATTCAAAACATATAAGTTTTGAAATGCTCTAATTTTGTAATTATTCTACTTCTATAAGTTTTTTTAGCTTTAGTTTCTGTGTGTTTTTATTTTCTTGTCAAAAATCAAAAATACAAAAACATGTCCTTCTATGTTATTTAATTTTCCTGCTCGAAGTTTGCTAAGTTTGTCATCATCAAAAAGGGGAAAATTGTTGAAGCTTAAGAGTTTTGATGATGATGATTAAAAAAAAAATTTCAACTAATGAGAATTCTCTAAGTGTTTGATTAGAATAGGTGAAGTTGACTTTGGAAGTAGAAGAGTAACCAACCTATGAAGACTCAAGGAGATCCAAAGGAAAGTTAAAGAAAGTATAAAAAGAGTTCCTCACTGGAACTAAATGAGTTCCCTAACAGGAACATGAAGAGAAGTTCCCTAACAGGAGCTTGACAACAAGTGAAGAAGACGAACTTGGTCTACGTTGAAGACAGCAAGTTCCTTAAGAACTTGGCCTTCGAAGTTCCAGCAACAAGCTAGAGAATGAAGGACAATAGGAACTTAGTCCTGGTCTGCGTGAAGCCCAAGTATCCTTACAATACAGCGTTTGATGATATAGTCCAACTAGAGAATATAAGTCTTTTTGTTAAGTTTATTTTTCTAAGGCTTATTGTAAATATGTTAGGAAATTTTATGCATGGAATTTATTAGAAGCGTGACAAAGCTTTGCAAGTCTTAAAAATGGAAAGTTTATAAAAGGTAAGTTTTAATTTTTATGAAAAGATTTTTGAAAGATATTATCTTATAAAATCCGGTTTTACAAATTGTTATTCTTTTCATAATATATCTTTGTTAAATTTTCTAAAAAGATTTTCTTCTAAAAAGATTTACATAAATGTTGTGTTTTATGGAAACGGTAGTTTTATAATTTCTATCTTTTGAATACCCTACTTTACATACGAGTACAACTTGTATATAAAGTAGAATTCATAATTTACACAACTTTGTGAGTTTATGCGTGAAGAATCTGAAGAGTGCTTGAAAGTGTAAGTTTGCCAAGTCTAAACTTTGTCATATTAGTTTCGGATTCCATGTGTAGCTTTCCTGTCACATATTAGAGTTAAGAGTTTGTATTGTTTTTGTATTGGGTGAATGTTAATCATATTGCATACATATTATAGGCTTCAAGGTTGAAGCTGAGTATGTGAGTACTCGGGGAGTGTTGAGTGAATCTAAGTTAGGGACTTAGATTGGGTAGGATAGGGTCTTATCGAGTAACAAGTTCAGTAAGGAACTTGTGAGAAAGGCCTAGGTTATAATAGGTTGTAACTAGGATTCTTTTGGCCTATTATAGTGAATTGATTTGGTGTTTGAAATCCCTTAGAGGGTCGAGGTTTTGTTTCCAATTGGGCCCTGGAAGGTTTCCTTGTAAAATCTTGTGTGCATTGCAAGTTCCTTTTATATTCTGTTTTAAATTCCGCAAAAGTAGTCACTAGGAACTCACATACAATTCACCCCCCTCTTGTATTGTTCGTCAACTAAAATTTACCTTAACACCCATATCATTTACAGCCTATTATTTTTTACCAGGTGAAGAATTAGTCAAATCCACGGTGTCATTAGCCTCCAAAGCTTCAATCTCCTTATTCATAGCTTCAACCCACTTAAGATGTTCTTTCGCTTGATTGTAAGTAGAAGGCTCATATGCAGTCAAAACATTAGAAAGACTATGCATAGCAGAACTATGTAAGTGAGCCAAAGATGGTTCAGAATAGACATTAAAGGAAACAGAACTATCAAAACTGATTAGCTGAACAAATTTTTGTTTAGGTAATGATAAAATGAAATCATTGAACTTGGTTGGTAGTTTAGAAGGTCTAGATGAAACTCTAGGAGGTACAGGTTCAGAAAATATTGTCAGAAGAAGAATGAGAAACTGAGCCAGAAGATTCAAAAAGAATATCAGGTACAGGTTTAAGAACAAGGAAAGAAGAGAAATCAGGATTTTCAGAAGAAAAAATGAGTAATATGCTCTGCACTAGACTGTTCTGAAGCAGAAGGAGAAGAATTATCTAAGGCAGGATTAACAAGAGGAAAGGAAGGAGAATTAGAAGGAGAATGAACAGGAGCTACACTTGACTGCCTAAAAGGAAAAGTTGTCTCATCACAATAGACATCTCTACTTAGAACAATTTTATGAGTGTCCAAATCATACAACTTGTATCCTTTCTTACCAAAAGGATACCCTAAGAGTATGCACTTCTTTGCCCTGAGAGCAAATTTATCAGCTAGTTTTTGAGCTGGATAACACAAGAAACCAATAACCCTTAGATGACTATAATCAGGCTTCTTAACAAAGAGAAGCTCATAAGGAGATTTCCACCCCAAAGCAGAACATGGCATCAAGTTAATCAAATATGTAGCAGCCAATAAGTAATCACCCCATAACTTATATGGTAAAGAAGCAAGAAACCTTATAGTTCCAGAAGCAAATCCTTGTGTTTTCTCTCTACCTTACCATTTTGCTGTGATTTCCAGGGAAACTTCTTTGATGAACAATACCCTTAGCATCAAAAAGAGTTATACACTATTCTTTAGTAATTTCAATCCCATTATCACTCCTAATCACCATCACCTTTTCCCAAATTGAGTAACAACATATTCCAAGAATGCAGCAATAGTAGACAAAACTTGTGTCTTAGGTCGAGTGCAATAGATGTGTCCATGTAGTTCTTTAATGATCATCCAAAATGGTCAAGAAATAGATTGCCCCAGACAAAGAAGGCCTAGAATACTTTCCCCATAGGTCTATGTGCACTACTCAAAAATAGCAGCAGCTAGAAGGCTCAAAAGGAAATTTATGATGTTTTCCCAAGACACAAGACTCACAGCTAAAATCATAAGTGTTATTAACATTGCCAAGAATTGTTAAATGTTTCATAATATTCAAAGAAGGATGACCTAGTCTAGCATGAGTAATACTGAAACTAGGCTTTACAAAAGAAGTAATTGTGTTATTGACTAAAGAAGAACAAAAAACAACAGAATTATTATGAAAAGAAGAAGAATCGGAAAATCTACATAGACTTGAATGTCTTTCTCCTACTGCTTGCACTTGATCAGTTGCAAGGTCCTGATAATAACAGGCATCTTTCTCAAACACAGCCACTAGTTTATTCTGATCAAGAAGCTTACCTACTGACAAATGTGTTTAAAGGTAGGTATGTAAAAGACATCCTTAAGGGTTACAACATGGTTTAATGGAATAAACCCAACATGATTAACCAAATTAACAGTTCCATCTGGCAATGACAATTTGATTGGTGTTTAAGCTGAGTCAGGTTAGCAAAAAAAGCCAAATTAGAGGCCATATGATCAATAGCACATGTATCAATTATCCAGCTACTATGATCAAAACGTGGTAATAAACTATCCTTATTAGAGATAGAACTAATACTAGCAAAGTTCACCGAAGCAGCAAGTGGATTATCATCAGGCGCAGAAATTTTGTTGCATCATCTTCAATACTTCATTATAAACTACTGAAGCCAAGACAGGATCAACATTTCCAGAACCACTTGACTCACCATATTCTTGCGGAGCTTTGCCAAGGATCCCACTAGTATCACCAACAGAATTATTTTCCATTCGTAAACCAAACTTAAAAGTAGGCACAAAAGGCTTAGAATTTGAAACAGGCGTTGTAACCTTATCCCCGTTCCACCAATCTGGAAACCCATACAACTTGAAACATGAATCCATAGGATGTCATCTTTTCTTACAAAAAACTCACAGAACAACTCATATTTAGGTTTCTTCATATCCTTCTTTTGCAAATAATAAGAAGGTTTAGGAAAAGTTTTCGCAACATGAAATGCACTTATTTCAAACACTGCCTTAGTATCACTCAAACGATGTTGTTGTTCAACTTGTTGTAGGGTATGATATGCCTTGTGTACAGTAGGAAGAGAATCTGCACTCAAGAGATTAGTAATAACAGCTTGTTCAATCCAGATAATAACTGCATCAATTTGTTAAGCTGATTATTTTCCAGAACTTTCTTCAGCATTCCACAACTACAATTCTTCATAGCACCACAAGTACAATCTGGAAAACCTTCTAGAATCTGTAATTGATCCCAAATAGCCTTCAATTGACCAAAATACTCAGCAATTAAAGCATTATCTTGTTAAGTTGAAGTAAAAGAACGATGCAACTCAAAAAATCTTGGAGCAATTGTATGACCAAATCTCTCTGAAATCTCATTCTAGAGTTAAGAACACGAATTAATGAACATAAAACTCTCTGCAATCGATTTATCAATCGAATTTAAAAGTCAGGATATCACCATATAGTCATACGAATCTACTTCTGACGATCAAGCCAATCTTCAGAAGGAATCGAAAGAGTTCCATCAACAAATTGCATCTTGTTTCTAGCAATCAACACCATTTTTACATTCCTGCTCTAGTTTAAGAAGTTTGAACCAGTCAAAACATGGCTAGCCAATTGTATACTAGGATGATCACCGTTACTGAGATAGTAAGGATCGTTGAAGTTAATTCCAGAAGAAGAGAAAGAAGTATTGTGTTGATTTGATTCGTTGTTCGCCATTTTCAATCGAAATCGCAAATCGCAATCGAAAAACAAGAAATCGAAAAAAATGCAATCGAAAATCTGAAAGCGGAAGACAACAATGAAGAAATCAATCAAGATTTAGGAAGAAACACAAGAATTTTCAAGAAATCGAGCAAAAATAGCTCTAATACCATGTACAAACTCGACACAGAGTTTGTTAGAGAAGAAGTGGAGACAGAAAAGAGAGAAAAATAGATAGATAGATAGAGAGAGGGAGAAAGAAAGATAATCAAATTTTTTAATTCTGTAAAAGTGATCTTACAACATTTATGAATCCGAGGAGCTATAAATTCTAAGTATTACAACAATATTCTGTTACAGATATTGCAAAATATCTACAGTCTTAACACCATTGCTAAAATGTGGGTCAAATTTTATAAACTTTAACCATAAATTTTCGTTGTTTTACAAAAGAAAATATAGTCATATGAGATCTTGTTTGATTCATCTCATTGTCAATTTAATTAATATCTACTTTTTATACTTTTATGCGTATGGACATGAAAATATAAACATTTTAACACGTGTCTTGGAGATCGCGCAAAGTCAAATGGGGCAAAATTAAAGAGACAAAGGGAGTAGCTAGGAAAAATTACTCTTTACTCTATGAGGGTGGGGGTTGGGAGAGAGATTCCAAACGGAGGGTTGTGAGACAATAAAGTCATGTCTCGCAAGGGTAATTGTAGACACCTGATTGTGTCTCCCCAAAAACTAAACCCAGTGATGAGTACCTTTCATGTCATTGATTAACAAGTTCAGTAAAGATTTGAAGAGTCTCGTGAAGTTTCCCTAAAGCCTTAACTATACCCCTAACCTTTCCTAAAATGTTTAAACCCAAAATCATTCATTTCGTGTCCTCAAAATCATTCATTTCGTGTCCAACTAATAAAAACGTCCAAACCAGATTATTTTGGTCCATAATCCCAATCCAATTATTGTTTAGTTGGATAGGGTTTGAAAAGAGCTTTCCGACGATATATTATAAGCCCAAAACTTAAAATGAATAAGTTATGGCCAAAATACTAAACTTAGCTCAAACCGGACCTAGGTCTACCTTACCAACGACACAATGATCATGTGAGGGTCCAAATACCTTATTCCCAATTCTAAACCAATTAGGATTCTTTAGAAACTTCTAGAAGTCTCTAGAAGGTTCTAATCTATCCTTTCCAAAAAGATAAAGATCGAAGAGTTTGAAGCCGAATAAAACTTCTCATATGATAGTTCTTATCTTTTTCAAATTAAAAGACGTTCGGATATATTTAACAAGTCTAATTTTATTAGAAATCAAACTTTGTACGGCTTTATCATCTTTAGAAATCATCGCAGAACAACAGAACAATGCAACACGTTAGTTCCATCGCGCCGCGATAAGTCTGTCGCCCCGCGTTATGAGCAATTCTATTCTGTTCCAAATTCTGATCTTTTCTGATTGTCCATAATCTCTTTTTTCCCTATAAATAGAGGTCGTTTTCCCCATTTCAGACCATCAACAATTATCATCAACAATTCTTCATAAGCTTCAAAGCTCTTAAACACTTATGTTCTTAGCCTTAGCCTAAACATATCCTTAATATTCTCTCAAATCATCCACAATATCTCATTCACAAGATTCGAATACTCCAAGCCATCATCGATGTTGCCTTCGACCTCGACGTGAAAGGTTGATAGTTCTGAGGGTTTGGTCCCAAATCTATATTTCAATTCACATTTGATTTATTTTCTTTATTGATTTAACCTTTCTTGAAATTTACTAATGTGTGTACTATTTATAGCTAGAAGGTCGAGGCATAAAAGTGAGTAATTCAATTACCCTTATTATTATTCTTTTGATTTTAGAGTAGAAATCATGTTTATTATAATGTTATGTTAATTTCCAGTATCATGTTTAGGATAATGTTTTGATTTTGTTATTAGTGACATGCTAGGGTTTGTTATTAATCCGCTTAGTGTCATGCTTAGGATCTTACTACTAACGATATTTTGATGATGTTATGATGATGATTGTTATATTAATCATATGTTGCTTGATTATTCATGATTTATTGCTATTGCTTGATCACACACCTTCTTGCAAGTTTAAAGGGAATTTGTACTTGAAATCACGCCTAATAAGATAATTAATAATTTGATTTAGGCTAATATGATTTTAATTCAGGTGATCACCAATATTAGATTTGATTGTGCATTAATAATCAACCAACATATATTAAACATGTTTAGGGTTAACTTAATGTATGTATGTTAATGAAAAAGCGCGCATGAATATCATAAGGATTGAGTAGAAGCCTATTTAGGGCGGGTTCAATCTCTTTTAGGTTGAATTCGTACCATCATCCCCGAACATCCAGTCATGGTTTTGGACCACTATGGAGTTAGTGATCTCCATGATCGTGAATGGGGTGTTACCTTCACACTCGTGAACGGCTTACAAGTTCCTAAAACTTGTTAGCGACTCTTTTATCTCTTGTTTCTTTTCTTTGGAATGTCGCCCTGCCTA
The DNA here is from genome assembly GCF_001683475.1 of Chenopodium quinoa. Classification (NCBI taxonomy): domain Eukaryota; kingdom Viridiplantae; phylum Streptophyta; class Magnoliopsida; order Caryophyllales; family Amaranthaceae; genus Chenopodium; species Chenopodium quinoa. The sequence goes on along the minus strand of NW_018744072.1, from coordinate 415,540 downwards.
AAAGCATGAACCACAGTAGGGCTAAAGGAGTTGAAAAATTCCTTACAATAATATAGGCATTTCAAGCGTCATTTTAAAGATATCTCATTGAGTTGTCAAATCATACCATTGGAGTCTCAGGGGTACAAAATGCACTCTCAGTGGTACAAAAAAAAAAGTCTCAGTGGTAATTAAAAAAGTTCCATTGGAGTTTCAGTGGAACAAAATATAGACTCATTGATAGTGGTCTCTATAAATTTTTGCCAGTTTTGTACGTGAATATATGTCTAAAAAGTTTTAGTGGGGCCCACATCATCTTTTTCAATCTTCCTATCTCTCTCCTTCTTTCTCTCTCTTCCTTATACATTTATGTTTTTTTAATAGTTGTGAGACATTTCACCATATCTCACAACACTCCATTTATACTTCCTCGGAGTTAGGAATTGGTCAAAAAAAACATGTCTATGACAACTTTCATATATAAATAAAGAACAGTGACTAACAAAGTATCGAAAATAATTAATACAATTACATGAATTCATAACATAATAGTACAAATTTTGAGAATCTTTTTTTGAATAGAATAGAAGTTGCTAGGGATAGAGGTAGGAAAAGTCCACTGTATGATTTCTCTAGGCTGGCTTAAGAAGGGCATGTCTGTTGTTCTGACCATGTTCTGTCAGCACTACCAATTTAGCTAAGAATTGCAATTTGATTAATTAAAAATATTGAATTATAATCTTATATAGCTAATCAATTGATATCACGTTGCATACTATATTTGTCCATGTAACACCATTTATACTGGTGGAGCAACAATAGATTTTATTGGCATAAATATTGGTATGCAAGTAATGCAACTACATTTTATATAGTCTTTATTTAGATTGTGGATGGATTTGCATAGCAAAATCAGATACTGAATATCCTTATTTATACGGCTATGATATCCCAAATCATGGGAAAAACTTTGGAAAATCAGAGCTTAGATTTTTTTTTTTTGAAATTTATTAGAGTAGCATTTAAAATCTTGAGGAAATCATCTCAACAATTATAAACATGTTGAGGACTTCGAAGTTAACCTTAATTTGTAGCTAAATGGCATTACGTATATCATTTGGTCAAAAAATGAATAATATACAGTGATGAATAGTCATCAATTTGCGTCCTTAGTAATTTGTTTTTTATTTATTTATATTTTGAAAATTTTAGAAAATAACAACACAAAAATCTCAAAAAATGGATTATAACACCATAAAATTTAAAACTTTTATTATAACACCACAAAAAAAATCCAAAAATTGGATTTCACCACCATGTAAAGGATTTTTGGATGAATTCCGTTAGTAGGACCCACTATGGACACATGTCAATAAGCTATTGGTCTAAAAAAATAAATAAATAAAATTTTAAATTTAAAAAAGAAAGAAAAAAAAAAGTCCTAAACCCGAAGTCAGCCACTAGCCTACCACCGGCCAACCTAACCCCCACCGCCAACAGCCAATCCCCAGCCGCCGGCACCCCCTATCCCACCAAAATCGGTGAAAACAGCCACACTACCACCCGCGAAACCAACGACTTGAACCCTTCCCTCATTCCCCCTCCCCGAAACCTCCTTTCAACCGCCCAGAATTCGAAATCCACCGCCCAGAAATTCGCCGCTTGGAAATCCACCTCCCAAAAATCGAACGCCCAAAAATCCACTGCGAAACCTAACCTTTGCCTTCTCACCCTTACTTGAACCTAAACCGCTCCATTACACAACCGCAACATCAGCGATATCGACCGTTCTAGGGCTTTCATGGTCGATTTTGGCCGTTTTGAGGTGAGGGTAAGGGATGAGTAGATCGAAGAGGTTAGGCTGGCCGACGGTTTTGTGATGGGGAAAGGGAGAGGGGGGCAGATCTTTGTGGTGGAGCTAGCCTAATTGGTGGGATTTGCGGGGGGCTGTGGTGGGTGGGGGTAATGGCCAATGATTTCGACGGTGAAGAAGGGGTTCTGGCGGCATAGGGGTTGTCGGCGGTGGAGTGTACAGCTCCAGGTGGTGGTTTTGGGACTGGGTTAAGGTTTCGGGTTTTGTTTTTCTTTTTTTTTTTTGGATTTTTCTATATAGTAACCCTCTAACTTTCCGTTTCTACAATGTCCCCCCCCCTTTTTGAGAAATTCACACTATAATCCCCAAATACATTTAGTTCCTATACAGTAACCTTGCCGTTATCTCGCTGTTAACAAATTCCGTTAGTGGGGCCCACCCTCCACTTAATAATAATTTTTTATCGATTTGCGTGTTGAAAATTGTTCCGTTAAAGGTTTTGGGGGCTATTTTGGCCCTTAAGTATCCAAATCGAGCTCAAATTTTGGAAAAAAAAAACACGTAAACGCCTCTTTTTGCGTATTAAAAAATGTCTCAATTTGCGTGTTAACGTATTTAATACGCAAAACGAGGCTTTGTTATTTTTTTGCCAAATATAAGCTCAATTTGGACCCTTAAGAACCAAAAGAGCCCCTAAAACCTTTAACGAAACAATTTTCAACACGCAAATCGATAAAAAAATGAAGAATTGGAGAGTGGACCCCACTAACGAAATTCGTGAACGATGGGTTAACGGCAAGGTTACCGTGTAGAAACTAAATGTATTTTGGGGTTATAATGTGGATTTCTCAAAAAGAGGGGGCACATCGTAGAAAACGGAAAGTTAGAGGGTTATAATGTAGAAAACTTTTTTTTTTTTAATTTTTTTTTTAATTTTTTTTTAATTTTTTTTTATCTTTTATTTTAAACCGATCCATTAATGACACGTGTATAGAATGGGTCCCACTAACAGATTTCATCTACAAATCAGTTACGTGGTGGTGAAATCCAATTTTTGGGATTTTTTTGTGATGTTATAATAAAAGTTTTAGATTTGGTGGTGTTATAATCCATTTTTGAGAATTTTGTGGTGTTATTTCTAATATTTCCTTATTTTTATTATTATCTTATAATTGATTCTTTATATAATAATTTCAAAACAAATTGATAATTCTACCAAGCATTAAAATTGGTAAAAATTACTTGGCCACTCCTATTTTTGACTATTATTTTTTAAATTCAAATGAACTATAAAAACAGTCCCTTTTTTTCTTTTTTTTTTTAACGGGACTACTACAAAGACAATACAAATTACAAATTAGGTTGGGTAATTCATAACTGTGACCTATTATGTATAAACTACTCTCAAATTTTATTTATTTATTTATTTATTTTTTTTTGAAAAATAAACTACTCTCAATTTTAAATGACATGTTAAACTCTATTGGCTGGTTTTCTCCAAATATGTACTTTGAAAATTAACTTCATTCTATGGTTCGATTTGTGACTATCTTGAAGTGTCTGAGGTTGAAATTAGGTACCTATATTAAATTACCAGTCATTTCTATCATCTTTGTACAATCTTTTTGCTTATAGTGTAAGGTATTGCTCTTTGTAATGGACTTCTCCTAGCTATCGAATATCAAACATAATATTACTAGCATTTTAATTGATGTGATCATATTCATAGTATAATGTCTCCTGGATTGGACTTGCTAGGGGCCGGAGAAAAATAATATAGAAAAATAATTGCTCGTTCTGAATCTGCTGTAAGAGAAATGGTTAATGGATATGAATCTTGAACTTAGATTTTGTACATCTATGAAGCTAGATTTTGCATGATATCATTGAGGAGACAAGAATATTTAGTTCTATTTGTTTAGATATTTCTTCTGAAAATACTTATCTTGCATGGTATTTGGCATGTATCCCAATCGATATAAGATCCGAAGCATATATTATTTAGTAGTTTTAGAAATAAAATATCCATTCAAGTCTTCCCTCTCTTTATTATAAATTCTATTGTTATTTAATAATTCAAATTTGATTAAGATTAAGGAAAGCATCATCACAAAACATTAGGTGTAAACGACGTGATAAAAGGGTTCTATTGAGTATACAAACAATCAAACCGATAAAGACTTGACAATATTATTGTTTCCGAGCCTTAACAAATACTATTATTCATTAATTTAAAGAAACATTTAATTTTTCTCAATTATTATATTAAAAAAGTTTCAAGGGTTCACATGTTCAATCTTTAATACTAAGATCCAATTACATAATTCTTACGAGTATCTATCAAAAAAATTTAAGGTTTTAATTGTAAAACTCTAGATATAAATATATAATGCAAGTAATAAAGTAAACCAAGTTGAGAAGTGGAGAATGAAGTATTTTATGTCAAGTGGAATTATATATATATATATTCATTAATTTGTCCAAATGAGGTAATTTTGGCTTTAGGAATTTGTCTACTGTAAGCAAATCACATTGATCGCAACTTGTTTTTAAAGATTGTGTTAAGATTAAGCAAATTGATCCATAATTTGATGAGTACATACTAGTAGCTTTAATTAAGTGAACTTTTGTCAATAATTGTATGCATCAAAGTGGCAGGACGTACGGAAAGAACAAATTGAAAATGAAGAGCCGCAATTGACATGAGACCCAACACTATGACAGGGGCGTGGGCAAATTATAGAGGCGTGGAAGACAAACACATTCTATGTATATTAATATTTTATTTGTACCAATCAACTATGGTGTTTTAAACTTTTAATGGAAGGAAGTAATGACAAATATTAAAATATTGAAAAGCACAAGGGGGTGAGAGAAAGGAGGAGAGAGATGGGTAAGTGGGACTACTTTTAAATATATCACTGAAATCTTATATAGTATCAATGACTATGTAGTGATACTATTTCTACACGTAGTTAATATCACTGAATGAATATATAGTACCACTACATCAAAAATAGTGTCACTGAATGTTTAGTGGTATTATTTGATCATCCAGTGATATTATTGATCATTCAATGATACTACTCTAAATTCATAAATGCATTTACATGAAATGACCCCCATGCCCCTCGTTATGCATTTACTCATACCTCACTAACCTCCCTTTGGAAGGCCTCGTTTTAATGGAGCAAGCCACATTTTATCCACGAGTAGTTAATAACAAAAGATGTAAATCAAGCGTCTAATTATAAATAAGTCAATAAAAATATTCAATTAGTGTGACATTTTCATAATAAAATCAACAATTGTGGGATTTTTTATGATAAGTTTTAGATTTATTTACAAAAGTGTCACTTGATTTAAATTTTTGGTTTAACAACTAGATAAACTTGAATTTTTTCGTCTGAATATAAAGTAGACCAACTTAAATACTATGTTCTCTTCGCCTAATTTTAGAAATTAATTACCTATTTTGTTAAAATTACAACGGATTAGATCAAATTAGGGAAATTAAATCAAACTAAATACTTTTGTATTTCCTATATCTTATTGCTAAATATTAATTTCGTATATATAAAAATTATGAAAATTAAAAGTTTCAATACTATACTTTAAGACATATCAAACAAGAACTCCCCAAATTATTTTGTCTTATACATAGAGATGTCATTTCTCAATCCATTTCAGAACAGGTCAAATCAGGTCTTGGGTCACTAATTTAACTTGATATTCTAGTTTTAACCCATTGTTTGGGTATTGGTTGGGTTCGGGTCATTGCCGATACAAATTGGATTCTCCGGTCGGGTAAAATTTTTAGAAACTCTAACTAGTGACAAATACATTGGAATATGCAAAGCATGAGGATGGATCAATTAAATCAAGCCATGCCAACCAAGCATTAAAAAATTTATATTGTAACTGTTGAAGGACCATTATCTCAATCAAAAATTTAAACTGATGGTTATTGTAACTTATGATCAATTAATTTCCTCTATCACGCCCTTCACATGAGAGTCCATTAGGCTTGAAATGTGGATGCAACTTGCGCCTTTCATACCTAGCGCAAAATAAATTCCACTTGAAAGGAGGGGTGAATCACATTTGAACCCGTGACCTATATATATGTCACGCTGGCTCTGCTACCATGTTAGAGGACCAACTCAAACTTTTGGTTGATGGTTAATATCGATTTATATAATATATCAGTAACACCTTCTACACATAAAGAGAACAGAATATATAACTAGATCTTAACAACTGCATTAGAAGCTAAATATCCAAACTTTAACCCAATTTGGTTGGTTTACCTTGTGTGTATACTTCCTTCATCCACAAAAAGCATCTTCATGTTATATTAACATAAGCTCATAATTTTGATGGGACGAAAGGTTTTTTCTTTTTTTTGTTTTTTTTTTTAGATATCTAGTGAGAAAAATCATTGCTAAACACTTAAAAAACACCTTATAACTAAACTTTTACACCACCCTAGATGATAGGAAAACAAAATTTAAGTAGATTACTAGTTATTGATTCGGGCGATGCTCTGAGTTATTAGATGAAACTTTAAATTAGTTTTGTTTAAATTCAGGGAGACATGAATATTTATTACTTGGTAGATGATGATAATGCATTTTGCATTGAAAAAACTCAATCTAAATAACTTATCTGTCACAAATATACAAAGCACTTGATACATATACATATGCCCTAAAAATTAAGCAAAAAGCTCACCTCTAACCTTGAGCCATATTGGAATATAAAATTCAAGTAGAAAGAAACATAAATTCTCAAAGTGGAATTATTATGAGCAAAGGACGGGAGATCCGAGGATGAATGAAAAGAGTGAAAGACAAAAGCCTAGAAAAGTGAGTGGATTGAGCATTGTGTAAGCAAGCATTTTCCTAAGCTAGAAATTTGACTATAGAAATACTACAAATATCCACTTTCATCTAACTCTTATTAATTAAATAATAACTCAAAGACAAAACCATATACTAAAATAAAAAATGATGACATAAAACCAATAACCTAGCTAGTGAAGTGTGTAACAGTCCCGCGTGCGCACGATCCTATAGTAAATTGTAAGCTACAAAATTACTTATACCTTATAAAATGCATGCATCTTTAATTAAATTAATTTATTGCATACTTATATAAATATAAGGATTTTGTTAACAAGTATTTTGGGGCGTTAGATAAAAAATTAATATATTATTTAAAATAGTATTAAATTTGAAATGCATGACAAAACTACGCGTTGATCGGTGTAATTAATGTTAATTTTACTAAAATATTTTCATATATTTAGTTCTCTTATCTAACGCCCCAAGGACGCTCATTAGCTTTTGCCTAAATATAATTATAGTATTCGTATTAAAATTGTAAGTACAATACATTTGGAGTAAGAAGAAAGGGAAGAATATTTGATGAAATTAGTTGAGGCCTAGTTCTGAGTGCTCTAGTAGTGGGTTGAGGGTGGTGGTGGTGTAAATGTGTGTGTTAGGGTCATGAAGCTAAGCCTCGTGGATTGGTATGTTTTGTCTGACCTATGTGCGAGTGCATTGGCGCTTGGAGAAATTGTGTGGTGGGGTTTCATAATTCTTACTCATTGTTCTTGGCATGCTTACACAATTATTTATAATTCTAGTCTTACTGTGTAATCAATTGGGTTAGTTGAAACAAACATTAATGGACAAGCAAAACAAAGTTTGTATAGTTAAGTTTTTTTTTTTTTTTTTTTTTTTTTTTTTTTTTTTTTTTTGGGTATAAGATATAGGGATGCAGATAAGGTTAATTCACTTAATTGTAGAATCTTGAAGAAGGGCGCATTGTATTTTGTTCTTTACCATAAAATTCAAACCTAGTTATGTGTAACCATTGCTGATCAAGTCTAATCAGGTGCATGTAAACATAAAGTAAAAATTAATCAGGTCCAATAAATGTAATTAGGTTTAATTTAGTAAGTTAAGATTAGTTCATCGAAATATATATATATATATATATATATATATATATATATATATATATATATATATATATATATATATATATATATATAACACCATTAGTACCCGTAATATGTAATTAAATTTTGTATGTATCAATTTATATATGCATTTCACTATTGAAAGTAAATAAATAAATAAAGTTAATAAATGTGATAACCAAACAGAACATTTGGTTTATTTGTTTCAAATAATTTATCTTAATTTAATTTGTCTAGCATCCAAAAAAAAAAGAAAAAAAAAGAAAAAGTTTGAATAAGTTGTTTATATTTGACAAAATAAGTTAAAATATACTGACTTATAATAAATTCTACCACAGTTAAAATAAGTCCAAATAATGTATTTTAAGTAAAATAAGCTTAGATAGTATAATTTCAGACAAAATAGTTGGACCAAAAAAACTAATTTATATGGACTACCAAATAAGAATATATATATAATGCTTATCATTAGACTTGAAGACAATAGGCTGAAAGCAAATTGCTCAACTTATATAATGTAGACAATGAAGTACAAAATTAAAAAAACAGTTCTTCCATTTATTTAGTGTTTACACAATCCATAATCGGCTGTATTTTTAAGAGTTACACTTTCTTTCCTGGCTAGTTACTATATTTTAGTAGTACATCTCTCTCTCTTCTCATAGTCACCACTCCTACCCATTCATACTTTTTTTTTTATTATTTTCGTTCCTCCATCCTGAAAATATATGTCAGTCAAAGTGCAACACTTAAAAAAAACAGTAATACTTAAAATAAAAAAAAAATAAAAAAAAAACCATTTTAATGCAAACCATAATTAACCTAGAATGAACAAATTAAAATACGAAGTGATTAATATGATTACTATTAGTCGATCAATAGAATTTTAATTCTATAAAACCGTTTCACAATAATACAATGTTTGACATTTTTACTTTTCATTATACCACTTATTAGACCATTAAATTTTGTAAAAATTAATTTATAAAAAAATCACTCATATAAATTATGTTTTCAAAATATACATAGAGACCAATCCAACAACAAAAAGTGAAGTCAAAGTTAATCAATGAATAGTAACTGCAAAAAGTCAAAAGTTTACATCTATTGTAAAACTGAGGTATGAGTAATAATCAATAGACTTGATTTCAAAAAAATATGGACTAAAAAAATTTGAATATAAAAGTTTTTGCATGAACGTATCTTAATTGAGCTTTTTAGACATGATTGGACTCGAGCAACCTAATTCCAACTTATATTTAAACTCTCCTTTTTTCTTTTTTTTTTTAAGAAAAACTTATATATATTTACACTTAACACAAATTCTTATATGTGGCTAGTCAAAACGATGTGCCTAGTCATTATGGGGGTTGTTTTGTTAGTGTTATAAGGGTTAGTTAGTCGTGTGTGTGTGTACGTTACAGGGGCTACTTTGTCAGTATTATAGGGGTTGCTCAGTCAATGTTATAGGAGTTACAAGCGGCCACATGGTGTGATTAGTCACACATAAAAGGGCTGCTGAATCTAAGAAACCCTAATTTCACCTTATATTTACACCTAATTGGCATCCTAAAACTTTTATTTATTTTGTGATAAAAAGTACCCTTATAAGAGTTATAACAAATTATTTTTAAGCCCAAATAAAATTCCTTGTAGTTCTAATGACTTGTTAGGAAGGTTTTTTTTGTTCCCTCTAGGGTTTCACTCTTAAGAGGGTTTTTCTAGCCTCCATTGCTAGGTTTTTTCAATTTTTTTTAAAGGTTTTTCTTCTCTCTTCTCCCTTTTCTCTCCATCTCTACCAACTTTGTCCTCTTGGTCTCAGTTGTGAATCTTTGTAGGGGCTTTCACGGGTGTTCTTACCGGTGGTAAGCCCCCAAAACTTTTTAATTGTTTTCAATATATAAATTTCATTCTTGAGATGATGATTTTTCTCTTAAGTTTATTTTCTTTTTATGTTTGTATGGAAAAAATTGAAAATGTAGGGTTCCATAATCTCTACAAGAATCCGGAAGACCACATGAGTATTTTCACTCAAACGATTATGTATCAGTGGATTTCAAGCCGAATCAGTGCGAACACACATATTGTATTGCTTCAGATGAAGTTTTTTTTATTAAGGCGATTGTTAATCAAATCTATGATGTATTTAGTTTTAAGGTGTATACTTGTGTTGAAATTCTTGATTTCTTAGGAATTATACGTAAGTGCCGTTTGAGTATATTTTATTAATGAAATTCCTTTTCCTTCTTGTAAAAAAAAATAAAATAAAAATAAAAATAAATGACTTGTTTCCAGCATTAGCAAATTTTACTTGTACGAGTAATAGGAGAGTGTCTAAACTAGACCAATGAATGAATCAATGGGCCACGTTTAACAGGCCATGAATATGAGACATTGAGTTTATAATGTAGATAAATTAGGTTTGAAAACTATATATTGGACTGTGCTACTGGCCTATTTATTTTAAACTTGTTGGATTGTTGTATAAAAGTCTAATAGAAAATAAACCGTGGAATTTATCAGACCTGAGATTGTTATGGATCTTATGGTTTCCTACATTCGGATCGAATATTTAGATTAGACCCAGGTCCAGCCAACTCTAGTCTAAACACATAAAACTAGTTATTACTTCGTATTAAAGAAGACAAAACCTGTAACGCAGCCCACGGATACCAGATAAACAAGAAGCCCAAAGTATTAAAGGAATAATCAAAAGAGCAGCAGTGTGTAACATCAGAAAAAACCATGCTTAGGCCCATGAGGCTTCTCAAATAAAAATAACCACCATGAGCTAAATGGTCCATGTGACTTAAAATTTAAAAGTGGGCTAGCGATTTGATAATGAGTGCAACCCAACCATAACCCCAAGCATGACAAAGAATTTTAAAATAATTACAAAATATTACCAAAAAAAAAAAAAAAATACTACTAATTTTTTTCCAGCATAGTTTTGATGTGGAACTTCCTTAACATTATTGTCATATAGTTTTGAGAAATTTATAAAATGGACATTTATGACAGGTTCGATCTAGGCCTGTTTAATACAAAATTTCTTATTTGATAAAAACTTCCACGTTCTTAAAACTATAAAAAAAAAGAACATGGAAAAAACTTTCGTGGATTTGGTCCACAATAATATTATTATGAACCTGAGGTCTATACGCACGCAATTGACATTATATGGAACATAGTGACCCAAAATTTAAAATAGTAACCTTATTTTTAATGTAGTAACCTTTATTAAAACTTGTGTGACTTTTAATAATATTATTGTGAACCTGAAGTGTACAATGTTATGTTAAACATAGTGAGCCTAATTTTAACATAGTAACTTTTGTTATTCATATTGACTAGTATATAAAAAATTTCATTAAAAAAAAATAATAACCTCTTATAATATTTATAATGCCACGCACAATTGTTTTTATTCCAACATATAAATATAGTGATATTTTTATTTATTAATAAAACAACCATAGTGTCACTAATTTTAGTGGTCCATAATAAATTAGTGTGAATAAGGTTCATTTAAGAGTTTGTAAAATGACATATGCAATAGTCGTCATTGTACTCTGCATATCATATATTGATAATTCAACGAGAAGTAATAGTTTTAATTATCAAATCTTTTAATTTATACCATGTGTGTGATTATATCAAGACTTTATATGTGCATCTCTTTTTGGGTATATATGTATCGACTCACATAGAATAGGTTTTTTTTTTTTTTTTTTTTTTTTTTTTTTTTTTTTTTTTTTTTAAAAATAGAATTCACATGGAATAGTTGTATGTTATAACAAATACGATAAGCAACAAATTCTTCCAATTGCTATTCAATTTTGATAAAATACTAATATAATTAGCACTTCGCCATTTATAAAATATAGCTTAATACTAAGACTAAGAGAGCTGGTCAACCAATAATAAAAATATATCAAGCTCAGCGCAGCCTATGCGCTCCGTAGCTCATTCAAGCTTTTATATTGCTTGACTTATAAAGTATAGACATGTATTTTTTTTTTAATTAATTTTTTTAATGCAAAAATTTGACCTGTACATTTATCAAGACATAACTTTAACTTTAATTGTACTAGAATAAAAATTATAAAAAGTTAATACTTATTAAGATATATTTCATGATTGTCATAATAACATATATTTTCATATACTTCGTATTAGTAAAACAATCCTAGTAAAAGTTATACTTTGTAGTATATAAATTGTGCTACATTAAAAATAAAAATAAAAATAGAAAAAATTGTAAAAACACCAATGGCAGTATAAAGGACAAATCATATATTCGATCATATGCATGAATGAATCTAACATTATCTTTTATAAAGACAACTAGGCATGCAAGACTAATCGAGGTTTAATTTTGTAATTGTAGCGATAAATTTGCCACATGCAATTGCGGCGCTGAATTTTAAATATTTAATCACTTCATTGACGACAAACTTTTATAGGCCATCAATAATGGTCAAAGGTCAGCAACAAGGTGCTCTCAAATTCTACCAAACCATACAATAATACAATAATAATCCATTCAAAGTAATAGTTCCTATATAATCCTCAAATACCATTACAAACAACATAAATACATACCAAAATCCATAATTATTTGCATGATTATAACTCAACATCATGAGCCCTACCACTTCTTTCAATCCAAATCAAAACTTCCCCTCCTCAACCTTTAAATTTACAGCCAATAACAACAATACCATCATTCGCGGTCCTCGCCCTTCGCCCTTGAGCATCCAAAAGCCTTCTTCCGTGTCTCATCAACGTCGGGATCGACATCGAAAAAACAACCGAATGAGCCGTAAGAGTAATAACAATAATAATAATAATACTAATCCGATTATTATTTATCTTACATCGCCAAAGGTTATTCATACCCGACCTCAGGATTTTATGGCTCTTGTTCAAAGCCTAACCGGTATTTCTTCTACCAAGAATAAGGAATTTACACCTAATAATCTTGCTGATGATCGGAGTGTTTCGACGTCGGAATCTAGCTCTGCTAGTGATGACTCTAGACATGCTAATTCATATAAGTTGTTAAGCTCATCAAGTGCTATGGATTTGAATCAACCCGAGTTTACGTGCATGCGTGATATACCACTCTATACACCCACAGGGCTGGAGTTGCTCAATTGATTCATGATGATTTCAGCTTTTTTGAAGATATTATAGTTTCGATTCTTTGATTGTTCACTGATCTTTGATTTAAATATAACATGTAAATTATGTATTTCATTTGTTTATTTAAGGTCCTTATAAATTTGTTGCTTTACTATTTCTCTTGAACGAACATATATATACATATTCTGTTGTGAATAAGTTTAAAACGTAATTTGCTATTTATCTTTATTTGTATTACTCCGCCGGCAATTTATGTTACATGTCATTATACATAGTTCTTAGAGCATCTCTAATTGCAAGAAAAGATTTTCAAACTACGCTACAATGTTTTATTTCAAGCCTTAAAATTCACAATAGCATGGCTGACTACATCTTATAACTTCAACGTATACAAATACGAAGTATTTAATAAATAAAATCATGATTTTGATTTTTACACTATTCAATATTTATTTATTAATTTTGACGTAATAGGTAAAAATGTAAAATATATATAGAAATGATATTATGTAAAACATTATATAAGATTACTCTCAATATATATTTTCATAATATCAATTTTTAAAAAATAATTTAATTAGGGGTTTTGACGTGCACATTGCGCTCGATATGGCTAATCCTTTTGAAAGAGTTCTTGCAATTGGCCTTATTGTCCTATGTCTATTTGCATGATATTTTATTATAATTATTTGCATATAAGTGATAATTTATGTTGGATCTTGTGTAACCGTGCAATGTTCGAAACTTTAGTATACTAAATTTAGATTTAGTGAGTAAGTAGCAAAAAAAATCAAGTAACGTAAATGTTTGATATATGTAAAATATATACTTTACTTATTAAGACGTATCAACTAAACAAGATATCACATAAAAATGAAGAGAGTAAAAGGTATAAAAAGGAGCTTTAATTTGAACATAATTGAAATGAACAAAATTTTTTATTGATGATTTTATTCATTTACCCTTAATTGCGGTTGCAATTTTTTTAAATGTAATATATATGAAAAAAGAAAAGAGCTTTCTCAAACTTTTAAGTGGGGGCATAAATGCAAACAAGCTTCTTAAAAAAAATGCAAATAAATATATTTAGGGGTAAAAATATCGATCCTCACACTATTGTTGCAATTTTTTTATGTAACAAGAAAAAAGAAAATAGGTTCTCAAACTTCTAAATTTTGAGGCTAATATATGTAAAAAAAACATTTTTAAGGGTATAAATGCATATTCGCGTACTATTCATAAGAGAACTCTCATACTTTTTAAAAGGTAGGGATTGAAACGGGCGTAACTTTTTATTTAAGATTAATTAATCAATTTAGCCTAAATTAAGGTTGCAAATTTTTAATGTAATATATATGAAAAAAAAGAGCTCCTCAAGCTTTTAAGTGGGGATAAATACCATTCAGAAAAGAAAAAAAAAGTGGGGATAAATATGTAAACAAGCAGTTTTTTAGGGGTATAAGTGTATTCACACTATTGTTGATTTTATTTATTTATTTTTTTTTTATTTTTTTTTTGGTATTATAATGTAATAACAAAAAAGAAAATAGGTTCTCAAACTTCAAAATGAGGGGCTACTATGTAAATAAACATTTTTACATTTTTAGGGTATAAATGTTCGTACACTATTTATAAAAACTATCTCAAACTTTCTAAAAGGTATATAAAAATATACATATTACATATAATACAATTAAACATATTGGCGGCTAGAGTTGAGTATACTTAATTGCGCTAGTCAAATTAATAGATATGATGTAACCGTGTGATAAGAAGTATGTTAGCACTGTAGAATGAGTAAGTATAGCCCACTACCAGGTATGGATGACAAAGGTCCATTCCTAGTTAGAAAAAAAAAATTCGTTAAGTGTTTGAAAAACATCATTTGTTATTTTAATACTATTATTTTAGGTTTGAACCTGTTATAATAAGTTTAATACTGGGATATTTTTGATTTTAACACCTGACAAAAGCATGAAAATGGTTTTTAACACCCCAAGAAAAAAAAATTTATTTTAACACCAGACAAAAACTACAAAAATGGATTTTACCACCACTTAACTGATTCCGTTTAGGAATCCGTTAAATGGGGTCATGAGCCACGTGTCGCTTTATTACTGGCCAAAAAAGAAAAAAAAAATAAAAATAAAAAATAAACCTAAAACTACCCAGCCACCCTAGCCCCACCACCGCCCCACCACCGCCACCTTCTTCTTCACCTTTACCCACAGCCGCCGACGCAACCACCGGCGCACCACCTCCCCCTCCCTCACCGACCGACCTAAACCCATCCCCACCCTTTTCCCGCAGCCCTAAACCACCCTCTCAATCACAGCAGCTCCACCTCCCTCCTCTTAGTCACCTCACGCATAAACCCAATAGCAGCCCTGCACCACCGCTGCCTCCAATCGCCACCAATAACCGACTGAACAGCCACACAACAATCACAACCTCTAGCCACCGCACCTGCAGTCGCCACCTGCACTCCGTCGCCATTACCAGCCACGAATTTCGATTTGCTCTGAGTTTATGGTTGTTGCTCCAAGAACGGCCAAGAATTCGGCCATTGATGGACAAAATCGGCCGGTTAAGGCCACTCAGCCCCAAAACCGACCCATTTCAGCCATTAATGGCCGAATTCGTCGCCGTTTTTGGGGAAGGAAGGTTGCGGTTTGGGCGTTTGGCGGTGCTATTGGTAGTGTTAAGGGAGGTTTAGGGCTTGGGAAAGGGAAGGGGAGGGTTCAGATGGGTCTGGTAAACGGAGGGGGAGGGATGCATCGGCGGCCGCGCTAAGTGAGGGTGGAGAAGAAGGTGGCGGTGGTGGGGCTGGGGTGGATGGGCTGTTTAAGGAATTTTTTATTTTTTTCTTTTTTTAATTTTTAATTTTTAAAACAAGTAAAATGGTGACACGTGTCACTGTGGACCTCACTTAACGGAATTTTTGGACGGAAACCGTTAAGTGGTGGTAAAAACCATTTTCGTAACATATGTCTGGTGTTAAAATAATTTTTTTTTTTTGGGGTGTTAAAACCATTTTCATGCTTTTGTCAGGTGTTAAAATCAAAAATATCCTTAATACTGTTATATGTTTGTTCAATATTATTTTTGAGGTATTATTTTGGTTGTTTCAGTAGTACTTATATATTAAAAGACTAAGTATTTGTATTAGAAATAAAGTGTTATACTTGTATACTGTTATTGCGTAAGTAAAATCCGTTATTAAGATAATATTGTTATTTTAAATTAGGAACTGTTAAGCTGGTAGATATGGTATCAGAGCCAAGTTGCTATTTAACTAAGTAAAACTGGAAAATACAAGACCATCTATTGAGTGTAAGAAACTTGATTTTAAGCACTACTATCACATTCTTGAAAATACTAGTAATTTTGGTCCAGTCCTTAATTATATAGTAGATCAAATTGGTGAACTAAAAGTAGAGGTTCATAGCATACACCGTCGCTGCATGAATATTGAAAATAAGTTGTTAGCAACAACATCTAATATTAACAAAAATTTAAGTGAGATAAGAGAACAAATTAAACAAGTACAACTTGCTTCAACAAACGAATTCAAGTTAGACATCAGTTTAACAAAGAAGTATCACCTAATAAAGAATAGATTGTTCCTTATAGATATAACCCTTTTCAGAATTTAGATAAAAAAAGAAGTTTTCTGTATCACTAAAAGAACCACCGGTGAAAAGGAAAAGAACAAAGAAACAAAAGATGAGCCATCATCTTTAGGGGAAAACGATTGAAGAATTACAAACCTTATTTGATAAAGAAGAAGACCCTAATAAACTTAATGAGATCATGAAAATAATTTCTGAAAAAGGGATTGTTCCTAATAATGAAATAGAAGAAAATAACTATATTACTTTAGAGGAAGATTTATAGCAACAAATGGGATTAATGAAGTTAGAAGATTTAGAATTTTTATCTATTGAAGTTGTTCAACAAAATACTGACAATAAACTAGGTAAAAGGGTAATGTATAATAATGATGTTGGAGAAGAAATTATAAATAATATAAACAGTGTTATCCAAAGACCTAGGCATCAAGGAGAAGGAAGTTGTACACGACCAAGATACATACCAGGGAAGACTACCTGGTTTAGTGTCAAGGTTATGCCTAATCAAATACCTAAACAAGAAGAAATAACTCTTGAACCCATAAGCCGGTTATAAGCTTAAATTAGATGGGGTAAGAGATAGACAAGATGTTTTAGATCAGTGGAAAAAGAGCATGAGCAGTGTACTTAACCTAAACACTGAATGGACTTCTGAAAATTTCTTGAATTACATTGAACATAGCTTCTATGGCTGTGTAGAAGACTGGTATGATGGTATTGATGAGAAGTTAAAACCGAATTAAGAACTAGTGAATCTCCTATTAGAATGTTTAGACAATTATGTCAATACATTGAGTTAGAATTTCTTGGTCCTAGAGCTGACCCTAATGAAAAACGAATGGAATATAAAAAAATTAAGTAATCTTTCTATATGTAATATGAAATATGTTGATAGTTACATTATAGAGTTTGAAACGTATTATTATAAAATTGGTGAAAATGAAATAAATTTTGAAATGTTCTATGATAAATAACCAAGTCCTCTTAATGAAGAATTCAGTGAAAAATATCAAGAATGGAGAGAAAAATATATAGCTAGGGATGCCTTGGGTAACCGAATTTCTTTCCTGAGAAAATGGGTTGAAAAGAAACGTAGAGAAGTTGCAGGAACTCAACAAATGAAGAGACAATTTATCACTTGCTGAGATTTCCCAAATAACTATGGATGTGAAAAAAAAATTATAACAAAAGGAAAAACTATAAGAAAAATAAATTTGATAGATCAAGAGGAGAAACCTATACGAAGAAGTAATATAAACATAAATATAGAAAACTCAGTAGGTTTTTCAGAAAAGCAACATATTGTCTTGAGAAAAAGAAAACATGCAAATGTTGGTCTTGTGGAGAATTAGGACACTATGCTAATGAATGTAAGAAAGATTATCATAAACTAATGGAAGCTTTAGGCTGTTGGGACTACATAGAAATACCAGAAGATGAGGTTTTGGAATTAGCTTTAGGTAATAACAAAGGAATAGTAGAAATAATCGAGGAAGAAAATGAGTTTAATGAAGAACATGATGACAACGAATTTGAAGAAGAAAATTATGAAGAAATAAATAATATGACGGAAGGAGAAGTGTTAGAAAACTCTGAATCAGATGATGACGATGATCAAAGTAAAATGACTATAGGACAACTAAAGAGAGCAAAATATTCAATTGAAAATAAAGATCCAGATCAAATGAACAAAGAAAGTTGAAATTTTCCTCAGATTACCAAAGATAAAATATTTAAAACTTCTCTCTTTAAAACTAGAACTATATATATTTGTGAAGAAATGGAGGGAAGTATAGTAATTGAAGATTGTGAAAAGAAAGCAAAAGAAATTAATACCATAAACTGGAAAAGTATTAAGAATCATAAAGAAAAAGAAAATTATAGTTATATTTGTATTAGTGCAGTACAAGTATACATAACTCCTTTACAAGATTTTGGTAAAAATGTCAAATTTTTAAGCTTTGTTTTTGATGTTAGACATAAAGAGTTATATGATCAAATTATTAGTGGTATCACATGTAGCTTGAGTCAATGAACTGTAAGTTATATATGTGAACCAAGATATTATGTGAGCTTAGAAGATTCATATGCTCCAAAGTTTCTAGCAATCAAGTTATTAACTGATGGAGTAAACATACATAAAGGAACTCGACCCATTTAATTAAGATGAAAGGTAGTCTATAAGTTGGTTAATACTATAGATTCATCTTTCAAGAAACAAATAGTTTAGTCTCACAAATATGAGCAAGGAGGAGGTCCTAAGAAGAAGATTATCCCAATAAAGGTAAATCTTAATGAAATAGAAATTGTAAAAACTTGGGAAGAATTCTTCATGAATCCTGCAGTAAAAAATAGGTCAAGTAAGTTATTAATTGATGAATAAGGATTGCTTCTTATTGGGATAACTACAAACCCTAAAATATAGAGAAGCATGAGTATCTTAGATCACCAAGTCTAAGTAGACAAAATTCAACTATAATAAAGGTAAAGAAACAAGTTAACAAAAATCCAGAAGAGGATGAAGAAGAAATATTAGCTTTAATAAAAAAGTTAAATGAAAAATATGAAACTAAGAAAGCCTTAAGCAACCAGCAAGACATAGTATAGATATTGGTTCATGTTCTAATTTAGAGATAAATGAAGATTTGAATAATCTTATTATTGAAAAAAGAAAGGTAATTGGATATAGGAAATTTTGTCAACAACTACCAATTAAATCACGTGTTTTGAAAACAACTACCTATTAAATTTTTTTTTTGTAAAAGAACTACCACAATTCACAAAGTTGTAAAAAATTTAACAAGCGCTACCACTCTAACAATTTCGGCTGGAATCTCCGGCATTTGGGTCTCACAATTTACCACTTTTTACCTTTATGAAGGGCAATTTAGTCAATTTAGATGGTGATTTTATGAGGTAAAGGTAAAAAGTGGAACCTACATGCCGAATATTCTAACTGGAATTGTTAGAGTGGTAGTGCTACTTAAACTTTTTTACAATTTTGTGGTAGTTCTTTTAAAAAAAAACAAATTTAATAGGTAGTTGTTTCCAAAACACGTGCTTTAATTAGTAGTTCTTGACAAAATTTCCTTGGATATAAGATCAAAACTGTAAGTGAACCAATATATGAAATTGAAGTAAATATGCAAATGGAAGCTTGTAATGAAATAACCAGTACTAATCCAAATAGCATTTATATTCCAATTGATATATGCATTGAAGATTGTAATAAATATAAATTATGTGCATATACTGATAGTGGTTGTTCTACATGTTTTGGAAAAAGATCATTGTTTCTAGAATTCATGTGGAAAAAGGCTAAAAATCCTATGCAAGTTAGAATTGCTAATAACGGTGTCATGATGCATACGGAAATAATAGAAGAATTAACAATAGAAATTGGAGGTTTTTTACAATTCATTATTCCTATGTTATGGGCAACTAATCAGCATAGTCATGATATGATAATAGGAAATAACTTTCAAAGACTATACTCTCCATGCACTCAAACTATTGATAAAATTATCTTTACTATTAATGGTCATTCTGTTCCCAAACAGAAGATAACTAAAGCTTATACTCATCAAACTATGGAATTTACGCGTAGCCAGCGTGGTGATAGGGTTATACCTACACAACGAGAGGTTGCACTTAGAATTTCTGAGTGTGAATCATCATTAATAGATTAGATAATTAAGCAGCATGAAAAATTATATGAAAATTTATATTCAACAAATCCATTAGAACATTGGGAAAAGGATAAAGCATTTGCTAAGATAAATTTAACAAATCCAAATAAGATTATTAGATTAAGACAAATGGTTTATACCTACCAAGATATATTGGAATTTGATGAACAAATAAAAAAATTGTTAAATAAGAAGTTGATTAGGAATAACAAGAGTCCTCATAATAGTCCAGCATTCATGGTTAGAAATCATGCAGAAGAAAAAAGAGGTAAAGCTAGAATGGTCATTAATTATAAACAGCTAAATGATAATACTGTGTTTGATGGCTATTACATTCCTAATGAAACTGTGTTATTCAAATACAAGAAGCCACATGGTTTTCTAAAATGGATTGCAAGAATGGTTACTGGCAAATGAAAATAGAAAAAGAAAGCATTCCGATAACTGCGTTTAGTGCCCCTCAAGGACATTATGAGTGGTTACTAATGCCTTTTGGATTAAAAAAATGCTCCATAAATATTTCAGAGAAGAATGGAGAATATTTTCAAATAACTTAATCATTGTTGCTTAGTTTATATAGATGATATTTTAATCTTCTCAAAAGACTTAGAGTAACATAAGAATGTTACTAAAAAATGTGCTAAACATGGAATAATCCTTGGGAAAGCAAAATGTGTATATGCTAAACAAGAAATTGAGTTTAGAAAAGATTGAAAAATTTCGGATGAAATTGAAGATAGAAAACAGTTAGAGAGATTTGTAGGATGTTTAACATATGCCTCTGATTTTATAGAAGATCTTGCTTTGTTAAGAAAATCATTACAACAAAAACTTAAGAAAGAGATAACTTGGAACTGGAAGGAAAGCGATTCTAAAATTGTTCAATATTTAAAAGTTATGTGTAAAGATCTACTTGTACTAACACTTACTACTAGTAAAGATGATTTAATCCTCGAAACAGATGCTAGTAATGAGCACTGGAGTGCTGTGTTAAAAATCAAAGAAGGAGAAAGGCTTTGCAGATACAGTAGTGGAAGTTTTAATAAAGTTGAGTTAAATTATCCAATAATGCAAAAAGAAATCCTTGCAGTCATTAGGGGATTGAGAAATTCTTAATCTTCTTAGCCCCTAAACCGTTTCTAATTACACTAGGCGAAATATACAAATGGGCACCGATTCAAAACCCCCATTTAGCACCGGTTTTGAACCGGTCCTTATTTGAGGGATGCCAAAAACCAAAAGATTTCGCACCCCGGTGCGAAAAAATGGCCCAAAAAAATAAAAAAAACTTTTAGCACCGGTTCTGTTTCAAAACCGGTGCCAAAAATGCCCTAAAAAATTATTATTATTATTTTTTTTTTTTTTTTTTGCATTTTGCATTTTTTTCACTTAAATTGTACCAAATAATTATATATAATCATAATATACATAAAACACATATATATTTTCTTCAATAACTTGTAATATTACACTTTAAAAAATAAAAAAAATTACAGAATCAAAGTATGGAAAAAATGAAGTTTTGAAGACCATGACCACTTTGAATAGGATGTGAAGCAGAGCTAGAAGGCAGACCTTGAGCAGGCCTCGTCAATTGGTTCCCTGGAGATGGGAAATATTGCTACTGCATGTTCCAGTTAGGTGGTAAAGGCCCTCTATAACCAAGATTTTGTGATGCTGTAGGCATCCTAGAACCCACCAACATTGTAGGTGAACTAGGCACATGAGATGCTTGAGGTATATGGCCACAGTTCTATATGTACCACAGTTCTGTTGAGCAGATTTGATGATCAAGTTAGCAACTGAGCTGGGTTTTTTTACATGAGGGATATGGCCACAATATGGTATTTGACGCAATTTTACATCTTGGAGCTGACCATGCAATTTCTGCAAGTTATCCACCAATTTCCAAACATTTGTCAGAATCATCTTGGTTTCATGTTTATGAAAGATTACACCCAAAACCAAACAAAGGACAAGAAAATTAAGTAATGCAACACTTTTGCAATCCATTTACTTCCCTTAGATACAGATATTGGATGCCCATACAAAAGAATTGGTTTATATAAGTCACTCACAAAGAGTTCTGAAACCAAATGGATACACATATAATTGAATCTCATTCTATAAAATTCACGTATAAATAATCATCTCAACATATTTTCTGAGTACCAAAGACACAAAGCATGGAATAGCTAGCTTACTTGTAAGCTTGTAACTATAAGATATACATGACATGCTCACCAATGCTAGCTTGTAGCTGATAATCTTGTCATCCTCGCCCCATATTATAAGTGTCTGCTGCTTTACCTGTCAAAGCGAGTTATAGAAACGAAATTGTAAAAAAAAATTATAAGTTGTCACGTCCCATGTCCTTAATAATAATATAACCTATCATCATCATCATTCATCAATCATCCTTTCTAGCAAAACTACAGTAACAATAGCTAAAACCTGCACATAATTAAAACAACAGATACAAAGTTCACGTAGTTTTATAAAGGGAGCTCAAGGCTTTTCATGTCAACTTGGTTGCATCATGGGCTCATGTCATCCTAGGAAAATAAAGTGGCTAAAATTTCTCATCAAATGAAAATGTGATATGAACCAATAATAAAAAAAAATAACCACTCTAGCTAAGTTGTATGACAT
Source organism: Chenopodium quinoa (assembly GCF_001683475.1). NCBI lineage: Eukaryota > Viridiplantae > Streptophyta > Magnoliopsida > Caryophyllales > Amaranthaceae > Chenopodium > Chenopodium quinoa. Next base: position 392,638 of record NW_018744072.1, on the reverse strand, counting down.
TATACAAGACTACCATAGAGAAATAGCATTGGTTAATTTGCCTCTTCCAAATCATTTACAAAGCAATTTGGCAGTTCTTATCACATCAGATTCTAATAGGATTAGCATCCGCACCAGAACAACATTTTGAATTAAATTTTTTTTTTTGTCCACAAAATAGAAACTTCTATATTCAGATATATTACACTAGAATGACAATCAAAGAGGCAAACATGTAATTTATTCCACTAAAGGAGTAAATTCATCAACATGCCACCAGCTCAACACCTTTCAACTGCATGAGACAAAGGTGACAAACAACACTCCACCTCCCTCCTCGGCTCCCCTGGTCAACTGTAATTTAGTTATGTCAGAGGCACATTGATGACAGTTTATCCTACAGAAACCGTACTCATATCTGTTTGGGTCCAATTTAGTCCAATTGGGCCTGGTCACTGAATGATCCAATTAAAAGCCCAAGGCAAAGGTTCAACTCTCCAAATATGCTAAAGTCAAAAATCAACATCCTCAAAGCCATGTCAAGGTCAGTCAACGGCCCAATCAGCTTGGCCCAGCCCAACTGATTTCCGGGCCCAATCCGCCTCCTTCATTAGCCAAGGTATAAAAGCCAACAATTTGGTCAATTCTTGGTAAGACAAAAAGACAAAGACAAAGACAAAGACAAAGACAAAGACAAAGACAAAGAAAAAGACAAAGACAATAAAGCCTCAAGCAACTAAACTCTTGCACAGCTTTCTCTCTCTAATATACTGACTTAAGCATCGGAGGGGCCTTCCTCGGCGTCCCCCCCGAGGCTAGTTTACGTGTATTTGTTGTGCAGGAAACCCTCGGCTCCGGCGTCGTTCGGACCGAGACCAAGTTCCCTCAAGATAAAAGGATCTTCCGAGATTCGATTGTTTTCATCCGAAACAATTTGGCGCCGTCTGTGGGGAACGCTACTAAATTTCGCGTCAGTCATCAAACACTCCGGCAGTCGCCATGACTAAGAGTGGAAAGAGTTCCAAGAAGGCTAAGAAGGGAGGAGGCCGGATTACGGTGAGGGAACGCCAGCCGGTTTATCCCTCCCCGGAGCAAGCTTCTTCCGAATCGGAGGCCCCCATTTCTCCGGAAAGGGAAGCCTCAAGAGGTCCTAGCCTCCAGGAGGAGAACACCTCGCACCACACTCGGCAGCCGGGGCCATCCCCGAGACCGAGTGGCTCAGGTGCGAGGAACTCCCCGCCGCGCCATAGCGTGCAATCCAGGTCACATCCGCGGGAGACTCCTCCCTCCGGACCCTCCACCGAGGAAGTGGCCAGAGCAGTGGCCATCTGCATGGAGTTCCTTAAAGCTCAAGGGGCTCCAATCCAGATGCCTGATGATCACCAGCCGAGAAACCTGAGAAGGAGGATCGGTCAGGATGATGGTGGACAAGTTCCACCACATAGACAGCTCGGCCAGAGGTGGCGAGGGGACACCCGAAACTCCAGTAAGGAGAGGAGGAGGAACCCTCAACCCTCTGACCACTCTGAAGCTCAGAATTCTATGGGGCCCTCCAAGGACCCGGAATTCGCCCGCCGAAGCGTTCACGAACGCTTGGGTTCGAGGGAGGTGAGTGTGCATAGCCGCCTCACCTTCCCAGAGGATACCGGACCCCACCCAACCTTGTCTCAGCCGGGGACGAAAACCACTTCCACCTCTGAGAGAGGAGGGAGCGAGGTCCCTGAGGCTGGGTACAAGGGGAAGGCGGTCATGGTTCCATCGAACTCGCCCTTCCAGAAGTGGATTCTGGAAGAGCATGTGCCAACGGTCAAAATCCCGGCACATATTACTTACGATGGTACCTCAGATCCTAAGGATCACATTGCCTCTTACGAGGGGCACATGTATCTGAACCCGAGGTCTGAGGCTACCTGGTGTAAATACTTTCCTACGACCCTCAAAGGTGTTGCCCAATCCTGGATCACCAAAGGGCTCAAGGAAGGCTCCATAACCGGTTGGAACGACCTCTCCAACAAGTTCAAGAGCAAATTCTCTACGGCCAACCGCCGAGAGAAGACCACTGCAGAGCTAATGAGTCTGCAGCAGGCGGAGGACGAGAGCCTCCGCGACTATCTGACTCGCTTCAGCAACGAGTCATCCGGAATCACAAGCCTGGATCAAGGCCTGGCCGTGTTCGCGCTACGGAACGGCCTCCAAGCTGGAAAGTTCCTGGACTTCATGGTCATGCATCCCCCGCAGACCCTGGAGGAAGCCTTGGAAGCATCGGATAGGTTCATCCGAGCCGAGGAGTGGAACAGATCCAGGTCTCAGTCTCGTCCGAGAATTGAGAAGCCGAAAGGGCAGCAGCCCGAAGTCTCGGCGCAGAGGAAAGGGAAGGCTAAGGCCTCAGAACCGTCCTCTGCTGCCGAGCCGAAGAAGGAAAGACACTTTCCCTACACGGGAAGGTACGATTCATACACTCCGCTCTCCCTTCCCCGTGCTAAGATTTTCAGCACGACGAAGGACGAGGGGAGATTCAAAAAACCTCGTCCGTTGCCTCCCTGGCATCAGACGAGGGGAAAGGACCAGTGGTGTGAGTTCCATGACTCACCCGGACATCGCACCGAGGACTGCGTCCAGCTGAAGGACCAGATTGAGGATCTGGTCCGCAAGGGGTACCTGAGCCAATACCTCGCGGACAGGCGCGAGGAGAAAAAAGCTGAAAAAGATTCTCGGCAGGACCTCAACTTCGCTCGGAAGAAGGATAAGGGACCTCAGGGCAAGGAGTCCCTCGACATCCTAGTTATTTCCGGGGGAATCTCGCGAGGCACAGCCAAACGCCAACTGAGGGGTCTAACCCATCAGATTCATCAGGCTGAGCTTCGGCAGTCCCAGTCACCGGCGCCGAACATCCTGTTCACAGCCGAAGACTGTGAGGGGGTGGTATACCCCCACGATGACCCACTAGTAATCATTCTGGGCATCGCCAACCGCAACGTCTGGCGGACCCTCGTCGACGGCGGTAGCGGGGCGAACATCCTCTTCCGAGGAGCGTTCGACCAGCTGAGGATGGGAGCCGAGCACCTGGACCCCGCACCCTACCCGGTGTCTGGATTCAACGGCTCTTCATCGTATCCTGACGGGAAGATTACACTTCCTGTCACCATCGGCGAAGGCCGAGCAGCTAGGAATATCATGGCCGAATTTTTGGTCGTAGATGCTCCATCTGCATACAACGTGATCATGGGGAGACCCCTCATTCACGGCATTCAAGGAGTCGTCTCCACGTATCATCAAATCATGATATACGTTTCAGACGAGGGACGCTCCGAGAGAATAAAGGGCAGTCAAAAAGAAGCCCGCCGATGCAATCACCTCAAGCCATCCACGTCTCGCCGAGGCGACCGTGGCGATGGGGAGGAAAAGCACCGGGACCGAAACGCCAAAAAGCCGAGAGGCTCAGACGTTTCGGCTAATGAAGCCCCAGACAACGAGAAATCTGATGGGGGCCAAAAGGCTGACTTCGCCTCAGAGCCGAACGACTCTGATGGCCAGCCGCGGTCAGGAAAGTCTGCTAATATTGATAGCAGGCCGGAATTCGAGGAATCCAACTCTAAGAGCATGGAGACGGGTGACCTGACCGAGTCAATAGAACTGACCGTAGGAGATCCGAACAGATGTGTTAGCATCGGGTCGTCACTGGAGCCAAACACCCGTGCGGCACTCGTCCAACTCCTACGGGCCAGTGGAGACGTGTTCGCCTTCTCAGCCGCAGAAATGCCCGGGATTGATCCGGACTTCGTCTCCCATAGGCTTAATGTCGACCCCTCCAGTCGACCCATTAAGCAGAAAAAGCGGAACTACTCCGCCGAAAAGAACCAGAACATCGCAGCTGAGGTCGATAAGCTCCTAGATGCTGGGTTCATTGAACCCTGTCAGTATCCGGAGTGGCTGGCCAATGTTGTAATGGTTCAGAAGGCAAATGGTAACTGGAGGATGTGCGTTGACTTCACGGACCTGAATAGGGCATGTCCCAAGGACTCCTATCCGCTGCCGAGGATCGACCAACTGGTCGACTCGACAAGCGGGCATGCTCTGCTCAGTTTCATGGACGCATTCTCGGGATACCATCAGATCTTCATGCACCCCGAGGACCGAGCTAAAACAGCGTTCATAACAAGTTCCGGGTTGTACAATTACAGAATGATGCCCTTCGGATTGAAAAATGCGGGGGCAACATATCAGAGGCTGGTTGATCAGGTTTTCGCCGAGCAAAAAGGCCGAAACATGGAGGTTTATGTTGACGACTCAATCGTCAAAAGCATAAAAGAAAAAGATCATGTCACGGACCTAGCCGAAACCTTCGCCACCCTCAGAAAATACAAAATGAAGCTGAATCCGAAGAAATGTGTCTTCGGCGTGAAGTCAGGCAAGTTCCTCGGCTTCATGGTCAGCAAGAGGGGGATTGATGCAAACCCCGCCAAAGTACAAGCTGCTTTAGACCTCCCCGAGCCGAAGACAAAAAGGGATATTCAGCGTCTAGCCGGGAGAATGGCTGCCTTGTCCAGGTTCATCTCACGAGCCTCAGACAAAGGGCTCCCTTTCTTCAAGGCGCTGAAGCTCCAAAATTCAAAAGGCATTGAATGGGGAGACGAACAAAAGTCAGCCTTTCAGCAGCTCCGTGAACACCTGGCTCAACTCCCAACACTGGCAAGGCCAGTCGTAGGAGACATCCTATACTTATACGTGGCGGTCAGTCCAGCCACGGTAAGCGCGGTGCTGCTAAGGGAAGAAGAAAAAGTTCAACAGCCGATCTATTTCGTCAGCCACACCCTGACGGATGCCGAGACGCGCTACCCACTGTTAGAAAAAGTGGCTTATGCAGTGGTGGTGGCTGCTCGGAAGTTGCGACCCTATTTTGATTCTCATCAAATAGCGGTTCTAACTGATCAGCCGTTAGAGAAAGTCCTCGGCAAGGTTGAAAAATCCGGTAGACTAGCAAAGTGGGCTTTCGAGCTCACCGAGTTCAGTATCGGTTATCAGCCGAGAACAGCCATCAAGGCGCAAGCCTTGGCAGACTTCTTGGCCGAGTGCTCCTATCAGGAGACTCTGGATGCAAGGAGGAAAATCTGGACCGTCTTCACGGATGGGTCCTCCACCGTGAACGGTTCGGGGGCAGGGGTCGTCATTACCTCTCCCGAAGGCAAAACCTTCGAGTATGCACTAAAATTTTCATTCAAAGCCTCTAACAACGAGGCGAATATGAAGCAGCCATTGCTGGCTTAGACTTGTACATATCGTTGGAAGCCGAGCATGTCTACCTCAAGACAGATTCTCAGCTGGTCGCCAATCAGATCCGGGGGGAGTATGAGGCTAAAGAGCCTTCAATGGCAGCTTACCTCACAAGGATCAAATCGACAATTGCGAAGCTGAGATCTTTCGAAGTAGAGCTGATCCCAAGGGGTCAAAATGCTCAAGCGGACGCACTCTCCAAACTTGCAAGCTCAACTCTGACTGAGTTAAGCCGTTCTGTCTATGTGGAGGTGCGCCGAGAAAAGAGTGTAGCCGAAGCAATATCAATCTGCTGCGCTGCACTCGAGCCGAGCTGGATGGATGACATCCTGGCTTATAAACTCAGGGACGAGCTCCCCGAGGATAGGAATTCGGCCTCCAAGATAAAGCGGATCAGTTCACGATTCCTCGTCTTCGGCGGCCAACTCCTCAGAAAATCCTTCTCCGCTCCATTGTTGAAATGCGTGGGTCCAACGGATGCCGACTATATTCTCCGAGAGATTCACCTCGGCATCTGCGGAAACCACATAGGAGGGAGAACCTTAGCCCACAAAGCTCTCAGGGCAGGGTATTTTTGGCCTACAATGATCTCGGATGCAAAGAACATGGTCAGAAAATGCGAGAAATGCCAAAAATTTGCACCGGTAATCCATCGGCCATGCCTAGATCTCCAGCCAATTCTTAATCCTCTTCCATTTGCGCAATGGGGGTTGGATATTCTGGGACCCTTTCCCGAGGCCCCATACAAAAGAAAGTGGCTGATAGTCGGAATCGACTATTTCAGCAAATGGATTGAAGCGGAAGCTGCTTCAAGCATATCTGAGCAAACTGTCAGACAGTTCATCTGGCAGAACATAATAACTCGGTTCGGCATCCCAAAAGTTTTTGTGTTCGACCACGGCAGACAGTTTGACAACCTGCCCTTGCGCCGATACACTGATCAATTCGGGATAAAATTGGCTTACTCCGCGGTTTGCCACCCTCAGAGTAATGGCCAAGCCGAAGCCGCAAATAAACAGATCCTTAACGCTCTCAGAAAAAGAGTAGAGGATCAAAAGTCCAAGTGGGTAGAGGAACTTCCGGGAACCCTCTGGTCACTCCGGACAACCGAGAAGGAGGCAACGGGGCATTCACCTTTTCAGCTGGTGTATGGATCCGAAGCAGTGCTTCCAGTGGAAGTGGGCTCAGAAAGCCTACGAGTGAATCTCTTCTCAGCCGAGGAAAATGAGCAGCTCATGAAAGAGTCCCTCGACTTCCTTGACGAGATTAGAGATCTAGCCCGAGAAAGGATGGCTGCACACAAGCTCAGAATGAGCAAGTCCTACAACCGAAGAGTCTATCAACGACCTCTCAGAGTTGGGGATTTAGTTCTGAGGAATGCTGCAGCTGTTCAAAAAAGTCACATTCATGGCAAACTCTCAGCATCTTGGGAGGGACCTTATGAAATTTATCAAGAGCTTCAGCCCGGTACCTTCAGACTCAAACAAATGGATGGCACCGAGCTGAAAAACCATTGGAATGCCGATGTGCTCAAAAAATACTATGTGTAAATCCTTCGGATAGTACAATCTATGTAAGTACACTGATTTTGTTTACAAAAAGGCCATCGAGCCAGTATTCATTCAGATTGCGTGTATTCTTTAAGTCTTTATGCTTTCTACGGTTTTTCAAAAATTCAAGGTTTCATTCGGCGCTGTCCGGGGTATTGCATAATGATGCCTTGTACCTCGGCAAGCCGTAAAACCTGCCAAAAAAGGATACAAGCCCGAAGTATTGCATAGTGATGCCTTGTACTTCGGAGAATCTGTTCCTTTGGGCAAAAAGGCCATAGACTTATCCGAAACATAGCCTAAAAAATAGGAACTGATAAAGCCCCGAAGTATTGCATAGTGATGCCTTGTACTTCGGATGAATCAGTTCCGGGTGGTAGTTGCAACTCTGAAGTATTGCATGATGATGCCTCGTACTTCAGATAAACTGCTGCCCCGGCATGGTGTTTCGGATAGTTGTTCCCTTGGATGAATTGAAGAAAGTGTCACAAGAGTACCATCTCTAGAGTGAAAACTCTCAGGTGGGAAATCAGTACTTTAAAAACAGATGTAGAAAATAAAGCAAAGTGTTCAAAGATCCTCGGCTTAGCCGAGAAAAATTATCAGCCATTCCAGAATTCAGAAGACCTCATCTTCAGATTTCTGGGGGGGCAGAGGGAAATAGAGAAATGGCACAACTGATCTAATACCCTTCAGCTCAGCCGAAGTTTGATACTTATGTCAGTTTTTTCACAAGTTGAAAACATCCGAGTACAAACGGCAAAAAGAAGTCTCAGCAGAAATGATTCTCGCTAGCCGAAGTTCTGCACTTAGCAAATATTTGAAAGATCATTCAAAGAAAGCAGTAAAGTGCGAAGACTGGTAAAGCGAAGAAAAAAAAAATACACAAGAAAGCTGAGAAAGTGAACTTCTTTGAAATAAAAATGTTGAATTACAAAAATAGTCGGCAGCCGCCCACAAGCGGAAAGTAACAGCTGCCGAAATACGTACAGGCAAAATAAAAATATAATAAGCTGTTGTACGATAAGGCAAGCTGAAGCAAAAAAAACAAAAGGCAAAAATTCAGAAAGCGGCAAGTCTAAAGTTGAGCGCATGATGAACCGCAAGATTCTGAAGACGACTGCCCGAGTTCCTATGCTTCAGCCTGAGGATCAGACTGATCAGCTTCATTGGGCCCAATGGTGGTCTCAGCTCCAGCAGCAGAAGAAGCAGGCTTTGCACTCTGCCGAGCCTCCCTTTCCCTCTGCTCAGCCGCCAACTCCATCCTCTCAGCTTCTTCCTCGGCTTCCTCAGCCTTAAGGATTTCAGCTTCGATTGGAGTGGCATACTTCATGTGAGGGTCTTCGGGATCTTGGACCCATTCAGCACATTTGGACCAGTCCAGCTTCGGCTCAGCATGAAGGCAGACCCTTCGGCACACTCTGAACCCGTTTCTAAAACCCATTTCATACTCTTCTTGGGTATAGATACGGACTTTGAGTAGAGCCTCAGCATCGGCCAACTTCTTCTTCGTCTCCTCCAAGTCTTCCTCGGATCTCTTCAGCTCATCGACGAGCTTGGAGGAGGAGCCTTTCAGCTCGGTAAACTCTTGCTGAACCTGGGAAGCCTCGGCCTGAACTTGGACCATTTCTTCCTTCTTGGCAGTGAGCTGATCCTCAGCCTCTTGTAGCTTAGCTCTTTGAGCTTCAGCAGCAGCAGCAGCCCTTGAGAGTTGGACATCCCTAGCTTGGAGCATCTCTTCAGCAGCCATTCTGCTGGCTTCAAGAGATTCTAGCTGATGCTGCACCTCAGCCTGTGCAGCAGCTCCTTGGATTCGGCTCTCGATAGCAGCCTTGAACTTGGAGATGTCCACCCCCAGGTGCTCTTGGAGGAATTTTTCCCCTTCCATCAGTGGGGGAAAAACCTCCATCTCCATAGCATCACAGAAGGTTTTCAGAGCTTCGGCAGCTTTTTTACCGTACTCCTCAACCTCCTGCTGCTTCTCTTCAGCTGCTGCCTGCTTCAGCTTAGCAAGCTTTAGCTCTTCCTCGGCTACCCTTTGATCGTGCTCGGCAGCGTCCACCCTATCTTGTAGGGAATCTATCAGCTCTACAGTGAGAGTCTGATTGTGCACGAACTGAAAACAGGGGGCACAAGTTAAAAAAGTAAAAAATAATAGCTGAAAGGTTGAGTTCAGAAAGAAATCAAGGCAAGGAAAATTACCTGCATCATCAGCAGTTGGTTAGACCTGGCTGGGTCAGGAACTGATCTACTGGATTCGCCCATCCCAGCAGTGGCCTTCAGCGACCAGATCCTTGCCCTGTCTACTTCGGACATGCCAGCAAAATTGCCGAAGTAGGCTGCAGCTCCTTCTCGGTTTTGACCCCATATGAGGTCCCAGATGTGATCTGGGATTGGAATTCGGGGGGCCGAGAAACCCATTTCTCCAGAATGCAGAGTCTGGAAAGAAGGGAAGGACGACGATGGAGCTTGATTAGCTTTGGTTGTCTCAGCATCGTCCTTCTCAGAGGAGTCAAGTACTATGACCTCCTCTTCTTCAGGGGTGAGGACGAAAGCCTCAACCTCTCTTGCGATATCTGCCGTGAAGCCTTCAGCACTTGACATCACGGCATCTTTATTTCCGTGCTCAGCAGCACTCTCCTTGATTTCTTCTTGGACCCCTCCCTTAGGTCCGGGAGTTCTCTGATCCACCTCCATCTCAGGAGGTGGTGGAGGGGTCTTTTGAGGAGATTGGGGTGTTGGCTGGGGAACCCTCGGCGATCCATTGCCTTCCTCAGGTTCCCTTATTGCGACGCCGATGGTCATCGGCCTCTGCTGAAAATCATGAGGGCCGATGATGGCCATCCTTCGGCGCCTTTTCAGAAGGGGCTGCTCGTCCATATCTGAGTCTGAAGACTCTTGTATTTGATCTTCGGGACGAATAGGAGCTTTGCCTTCTCTGTGTCTGTTACTCTCTTCAGACTGTAACAGACAGGGGGGAAGAAGAAGAGTGTGAGTAAAAAAAAAAAAAAAAAAAAAAAAAGAAAGAAAAAAGTTGTCTAAAAACTCACCGAGGTCTTCAGCAAAGCCTCGTCTTCTTCAGCTGCTCTAGCTGCAGCTTCGGCTTCAGCAGCTCTGGAGGACCCTTCTCCTCCTTCACAAGCTTCAATAACCCGTGCAACCTCTTCGGCTGTACGGGCAGCTTCAGCTTCTTCTTCCAGCAGCTGAAACAAGGGATCCCTCTTCTTCCACCAAGGCTTCTGCCTCTGATACAGAGCAACAGCCTCAATTTGGAAGTGGGAAGAGTCTAGGTGAACCTCTCGGCGCCTTGGTTCAGTGATAGGGGGAGCCCGATCAGTTACGACTCGTTCTCGGTTGACGCCAAGGCGAGCGTAATCAATGCCGATGTTGGTCTCGTCCCGTTCTGAAAAAGAAAAGGGGAGAAGTCAATTCAGTTAGTTCGGCACATCACAAGAAAGCAAAATGAAAGAAGAAAAGAGATAATTAAAAGGCCTCGGCCCCAGCCGAAGAAGATTACCATCCCTAAACTTTCGGCTGAGGCCGACAGCTGCCAGCATATTCTCTTGGAAAACATAGTGCGTATCGGGGAGCCAAGTCTCCGGGATATGCTGCATTCGGCCGCTGCCTCCCCGGTTCGGCAGCTTGCCGAAGATGTTCTGCTGATTAAGGTTCGGGTCTGGCCCGCTATCTTCGGGAGGACCTAAA